>NW_024412412.1:8258032-8326901 GCF_014898765.1 Herpailurus yagouaroundi
AGGAAAGGAAAGGAAAGAAAAGAAAAGAAAAAAGAAAAGAAAAGAAAAGAAAAGAAAAGAAAAGAAAAGAAAAGAAAAGAAAAGAAAAGAAAAGAAAAAAGAAAAAAGAAATGTCAGCCTTGGGGCTCCCAAGTAGCTCAGCCAGTTAAGTGTCTGACTCTTGGTTTCAGTTCAGGTCATGATCTCATGGTTCATGGGATTGAGCACTGTGTCAGGCTTTGTGCTGTCATCTTGGGATTCTCTCTCTCTCTCCCTCTGTCTCTCTGCCACACCCTTTCTCTCTCTCTCTCTCTCTTTTTCTCTCTCCCTCCCTCTCTCAATAAATAAACTTAAAGACAAAAGAAATGTCATTCTTGTAGAATATTTGAAGTGTAGCAATGGAAGGATTTCCTGAATCCCCCACAGTTTTAATTGCCATTATACATTCTCTGATAAATGGAAAATGTCTACTGCCAACCGTAGTTCTCGCCAGATGGGCAGAAATGATTGGTCACCTCACGGGTCTCTCACGTTTAATGTGGGCAAAGCTCCCTTGTCACCCTCACGCTCTTCTGACAGTATTTTCTATTTCTTTGAATAACACTTCCACCCTCATTACCACCTATCTGGGAGCCTCACACCACAGAGCATGAATCTCTTGTCTGGTTTTCCTGCCTTGTACGTTCCTCCCCAGTCTAGCTCCCATGGGCCCCAGCTGGCACTGCCTCATGTCAAATGCACGCTCACAGTAGCTTGGTCTTCTCACTGACCTTCTTTCCTCTATCACCTTCCATCTTAAGTCTGTGCACCGCCCTGCTACACCAAAAGTTTAAAAGTAAAAAAGAAGTCAACAAGTAAATAAAAGACAAAAGCTTCAGGCAGCCAGTTTATATCATCATTTCAATTCTTCATGTCATCATTTCAATTCTTCATGTGTCTCGAATGTAGAATGCACTCTCACCTAAGACACAAGTAAGTTGATATTCAAAATATTTATTAAGCAGTGAAAGATGGACACAGAACTGTTAGCTGGTACCCAGTCAACTTGGAGCAGACACTGCCTTGACACTGCCAGTGTAGGGTAATGACATGGACCGGCTTTACACGTGTGAACCCACAACACAAGATACTCGGTGGCCTTACCTCTGTCTCCCCTCTAGCCTGTGCTCGGCCGCTTTCCTGTAACCACTTTGTGCTTCAACACTGTGGAGTCCATCTTGCTTTGACCCCTAGGAGGCTCGGAGCTGCAGAACTTGTCGTACGGACCAACTTTAGTAACCACGTGGCGTATCAAACATGCATTTCGAAGCACAAATCTGTGTAATATCTTATTATGCTATTTTTGTCCATTTGTCCTTAGTCAAAATAGTAATCTTAAATTACACATATACATGCATTTCCATTTTGTATGTATCTATATATGTTATGATATATATGTGTATATATATGCTTAGGATATAACCACGTGTGAGTGTGTGTATGTGTGAGTGTGTGTGTGTGTGTGTGTGTGTGTGTGTGTGTGTGTGTGTGTGACGGAGCATTTTAGAGCTCAGTCTGGCATCTCTTCTCCATTTACATTCTCTTAGAGATCTCCACCAGTCTCATGGCTTTAAATGCCATCTCTATGCTGATGACTTCTAAATGTGTATCTCCAACCTAGACCTCTCTTTCTTGAACATCAACAAAACAGCATTGATTTGATGCATAAAAATCCTGGAAGAAAGGATTTTTTTAAAAAATCTATGTAGTACCCCATTTTGATGGGGTCAGTATTAAGTATTACTGGAGTTACTGAAATTCCACATTTCTAGTGAATCCCAGGGCTTGCATTGCTTCCTAAAAATAGGTTTATTTTAAAAATAAGATCACAGAGGTGCCTGGGTAGCTCAGTCAGTTGAGTGTCCAGTTTCAGCTCAGGTCATGATCTCAAGGTTCATGAGTTTGAGCCCCACATTGGGCTGTCTGCTGTCAGCACAGAGCCTCCGTGCTGCTTCGGATGCTCTGTCCTTGTCTCTCTCTCTCTCTGGCCCTCCCCCTCTGTTTTTTTCTGTCTCAAAAATAAACATTAAAAAAAATAATTTAAAAAAGTAAAAAGAAGATCACATCATTCCACACATCATTTATCTTACACATATGATAAATATGTAAAAAATGCATTTTGTTGGATTTTGAGGGTTTATTTTAAAGATACTCATGATCAGAGACAACAGGGTCAATATGGAGTCACTTGTGCTATGCTCATGTCACCAAACCAAGACTTAGTACCTGACCTAACTATAGTTTTCAACCTATCCCAAGGTTGTAGTCTTAAAGTAGCAAATCTGGAATTTCCTGGTCAGCCCTCATGAGGTAATCCACCTGATAGACCCCTTCCCTCCTCCAGAGAAAGATGAGGTCATCTGCTTTTTCCCTCTCCCCACTGCCCTGTGACTTTAAATTACCCCATTTTGTACAGCTCTTTGGAGCTCCTTTCTATCTTTCTGTCTGCTAGACAGGATGCTGCTTGATTCATGAATAGCTGAATAAAGCCAATTTGGTCTTTAAATTTACCTGGTTGAACTTTGTTTTTTAACAGACTCTTACCTTCAATAATGAAGCAAAGTTTGTTTCAAAAACAAACTACATTCTTTATATGTGACAAATATATCAAAATTTGTTTATTGTATTTTTCTTATAAAATTCTTTAACAATGACTTTTTTTTTCTTAAGTTTATTTGAGAGAGAGAGAAAGGGAGAGAAAGAGAGAGAGAGTATAATTGGGGAAGGGGCAAAGAGAGAAAGGGAGACACAGAAGCCAAAGCAGGCTCCAGGCTCTAAGATGTCAGCACCAGAGCCCCATGCGGGGCTCATATCCATGAACCGTGAGGTCATGGCCTGAGCCGAAGTCGGACACTCAACCGACTGAACCACCCAGGCGCCCCTCTTATAAAATTCCTTATTATTTCCACCAAGAATTAAATAACTTTGGTTTAAATACATAGTGTATTTTTTAAATAAAAAATTTTTAATAAAAAATAAATTAAAAAAATTTTAATTCCAATATATTTAATATACAGTGTCCTATTAGTTTGAGGTATATAATATAGTGATTCAACAATTCTATATGTTACTCAGTGTTCATCATGATAGGTGTACTCTTAATCCCCATCACCTAACTCACCCTCTAGCCCCCTCCCCTCTGTTTTGTCTTTTTTTTTCCTTTGTTCATTTGATTTGTCTCTTAAATTCCACATATGAGTGAAATCATATGGTATTTGTCTTTCTCTGGCTGATTTATTTCACTTAGCATTATATTCTTTATATCCATCCATGTTGTTGCAAATGGCAAGATTTCATTCTTTTTTATGGCTGAGTCATATTCCATTATATATATTCCATTATATATATTCCATATATATGGACATATATATATACATATATCACATCTTTATCCATGCATCTGTTGATGGACACTTGGGTTGCTTCATAGTCTGACTCTCGCAAATAATGCTGCAGTAGACATAAGAGTGCATATATCCTTTCAAGTTAGTGTTTTCATATTCTTTGGCTAAATACTCAGTAGTGAGATTACTGGATCATATGGTAGAATTGATACTACTTTTAGAACCGATAAATGAATTCAGTAAGGTCACAGGATACAAAATGAATGTACAGAAGTCTGTTGCATGTCTATACGCTAATAATGAAGCAGCAGAAAGAGAAATTAAGAAAATAATCCCACAGCGTATTTTACATAACATATTCGTCTTTCAAAAACCTCATCAGTCAGTGTTCACTTATGGAAGTAGAACCTCTGTGATGTGTGGGATAGGTAGGGCTCAATTATTAAAAAATGGACCTCATAACTGTGGGAGGATATGGGAGCATGGGAACCAGGAGAACCCTCGAAGATCGAACCTGGGGACACCAACCAGTAATCTGAAAAGTTAAAACATACACCCCACCATATGGGAGTGAGAAGGAAGGCAAGTAGGCCGGGAGGCCTACGGTGAGCCATGCCTCTGCGTAGCTACCACTCCAGTGGGCTGCCGCAGGGGTGTGGTGCTGGTCCAGGGTCTGGCGTTGGTCGGTGGAGTCACCAGGCAGGAAGAAGAACTGGAGGGAGCAAGAACAAGCTGGAACGTACCAGCTCCTCTGTGGCTGTCACCACTTCTAAACACATGACTTTGATCTCAAGCAAATAGCACTTTGACCTACTCTAATCCAGAACTGCCCTGAAGGACCCTCCACCCCCTTCCAATAAAAGTCTCCCTCTTTTTCTTGAGACATCCATAATACGCTCATTGCCCCTAGCACCTAACGATGCTTACAATGAACATATCCTTCCAGCCTTCCTATCACATTTCCTCTCCAACCATCTCACTGCTGTTCTTTTGCATTTGTGATAACCCGTCTCTCTTTATCCAGCATTTTCCATGTAACTACTTTGCCCCGTGCTTATCTTTTCCTATATCATATACTACAGACATTGTGCCACAGTATTTATAGGACACTGGGTCTCCTTTCTGTGCATCTAAGAAATTTCTTTTTTTTTCTTTTTTTAACTTTCTTTAATTATTTTTTAGAGAGAGAGAGAGGGGGAGAGAAAGAGCACAAGCTGGGGAGGGACAGAGAGAGAGGGAGACACAGAATCCAAAGCAGGCTCCAGGCTCTGAGCTGTCAGCACAGAGCCCAGTGCGGGACTGGAACCCATGAACCCACAAACCCACAAACCACAAGATCATGGCCTGAGCCAAAGTCAAACGCTCCACTGACTGAGCCACCCAGGTGCCCCTAAAAAAATTTCTATTGTTGAAGCTGACCAGTTGCCTGCATTCTATAGGCTGAGATTGGATGGATCAAGCTAGAAAATCAGTTTGATATCTCAGTCTCAAATAGGGCCTAAGCACCTTCTGTCTGTCTGCAGGATTTTCCCCTTGTTATTCCTCTTTTATAAAGACTAACAAAACCCAAGAGCTTTCTTATAAAGGCACAGCAAGCAGCACTGAATCTCCCATTTGCATCAGTTCCTCTGTCCCCCCAAACCCCGTGAGAGCAGAGGAGAGGCAGATCTAGATGGAAGTTGAGGTTTGCGTCACAACTGAGATTAGGAGACTACAGTCCTTTATAATAGGATGCAAGCAAATATGCCCAACATTTGCCCCGGGGGGGGGGGGGGGGAGATGTTATCTTTATTATACTAATTTGCAAACAAACCAGCCCTCTGCTTCAGAGAAAAAGACAATCTCCATCCTCTAAGGCTGTTTGCTATCCAAATATCACTGAAGAGATCATCTCAAGCAAGAGCTGTAGCTATCACTTTAAAAAATACAAAGGGGCGCCTGGGTGGCACAGTCGGTTAAGCGTCCGACTTCAGCCAGGTCAGGATCTCGCGGTCCGGGAGTTCGAGCCCCGCGTCAGGCTCTGGGCTGATGGCTCGGAGCCTGGAGCCTGTTTCCGATTCTGTGTCTCCCTCTCTCTCTGCCCCTCCCCCGTTCATGCTCTGTCTCTCTCTGTCCCAAAAATAAATAAAAACGTTGAAAAAAATACAAAGAAGTATAGTAAGCCAATAGCACAAATAAAATGGAATTCTGAACAAAACAATTATTCTAAAATAAGGTTGAAAAGGAAGAAAAAAGAACACAGAAAAGATGGTATAAATATGAAGCAAATTTCAACATGGTGGACCTAAATTCAACCATGCCTCTGGTTCCATTGTCTAAAGTAGGAATTGCAGGGGCGCCTGGGTGGCGCAGCTGGTTAAGTGTCTGACTTCGGCTCAGGTCATGGTCTCCCCGTTCATGAGTTGGGCTCTGGGCTGACAGCTCAGAACCTGGAACCTGCCTCAGTTTCTGTATCTCCCTCTCTCTCTCTCTGCCCCTCTCTAGTTTGTGCTCTCTCTCTCTCAAAAATAAATAAACATCAGAAAAATTAGGAATTACACGTGTCTGAATGCACCAATTAAAAAAATATTCAAAAACACACAGCTATAGGCTGTCTGCAAGGAATCCGAATTAACAAGAAGATCCAGACACAATAAGTCAAAGAGCTATATCGCGTAAAACTAACATAAAACAGTTCAAGTGGCTAGATTAAAATCAAAGTGATGTCAGAATATTTTATAAAGTAAAGGGTCTAATTCATCAAGAAGATGCAACAATCCTCAATGTGTGCACATTCAGTCAGAGGTTCAAAATATATGAAGTGCAAAGGGGAAAAAAAAAAAACCAAACACCTGAAAACCATCTTGGATGTAGAAATGCTTCGAAGTCTAGCAAAAGCTAGTAGAACAAACAAATCAAAAATGCAGCTTAGCAAGTTCATAGGCTTTCAGGTTATTACAAAACTCATTTGCATTGATACACTAGCACTTACTGTAAAATTATAGTGATAGAGACAATGTGATATTTGGGGATGAATAGAAATATAGATTAATGGAACAGACTGAGACTCTCCTTTGTGACAGGTTGATTTTTGGGAAAGATGCTAAGTTACTTCACTGGGGAAGTTGTTTTCTTGAAATAGGATTAGAACAATTTAGGTCTCTAATTGGGAAAAAAAGATGAACAACAATTATCTCACACTTTATGCAAAAATTAACTTGAAATTAATCTTAGACATCAATATAAAAGGCAGAACTTTAAAACTCATATGAAAAAGGGTGTCTGGGTGGCTTAGTTGGTTGAGCGTCTGACTCGAGCTCAGGTCATGATCTCAGGGTTCATGAGTTTGAGCCCCACGACGGGCTCTGTGCTGACACCTCAGAGCCAGGAGCCTGCTTCGGATTCTCTGTCTCCCTCTCTCTGCCCCTCCCCTGCTTGTTCTCTCTCTCCCTCTCTCTCAAAAATAAATAAACATTAAAACAACTCATGAAAAAGCATCAAGACAATCTTCAGAGTCTATTGTTTTTTAAAAGTCCAAAATAAAGGGGGGAAAATGATCAATTGGACTTTGTAAATTAAAATTTTCTGTTCCTTAAATATGGTATCGACAAAGTAAAGGTTTGTCGATCTTGCTCACACAGCAAGATTAGACAGGCTAAGAAGTCCCACGTTCTGTAGTCAGCAAATGGGAGACCCAGGAGAGCCGATCCTGTACTCAGAGAACCAAGGGTCCTAAAGCCAGCGGCCTAAGGTCCAAGAAAAGCTGATGTTTCAGTCACAGTCTGAAGGCAGCTCAGCCCGTGGAAAGCATGCCCCTCTCCCTCCTCCCACCTTGCTGGCCTAGCTTGCTGGAGGCTCAGTCTGTTTGTTGTATTCAGCCCTTCAGCTGATGGGGTGAAGCCCATCCACAGGAGGCAGGACCATCCTCTTTACTCAGTTTACCAATTCACGTGTTCATCTCGCCCAAAAACATCCTCGCAGACACGCCAGAGTAATGTTTGAGCAAGTATATCCAAGCATCCTGAGGCCGACTCAAGTGGAATCCTAAAATAAACCATGCCAAGTGTGGGTGTTGAAGGGAAGGTACAACTATGTTAGGAAAAAAGTTGAGCAAGTTCTTGTCAAGTGTAAGCATACTTACCTTACCTCCTAGCGGGTACACACCTGTGCCTTTACCAGGGAAATGAAGATACGCAACCACACAAAACCTTGTACCGAAGGGATCTTGATCGACACCAGTCAACTCTTTATGATTTCAAAAGATTTTTATGGCCCGAATATATGAGTAAATGACACAAATGCTTGGGCAGAAATGATGTTGATTTGCAATAGCCAAAGAGCTGGAAACCATCTGCACGTCTATCAGCAAACAGCCAAAAGTTGGGTTATATTTATCCAATGGAATACTTCTCGGCAATAAACAGGAACGGACTGCTGATGCAACCACACAAACGAATCTCAAAAGTAGTACAGAGGGAAAAAGAGGCCAGTTACAAAAGAGTACGGAGTGTAGAATTCACATTTACATTTTTTAAAAATCTTTATTTATTTTTGAGAGAGTGTGAGTGGAGAAGGAGCAGACAGAGACGGAGACAGAATCTGAAGCAGACTCCTGGCTGTGAGCTATCAGCACAGAGCCCAATGCGGGGCTTGAACCCGTGTACTGTGAGATCATGACCTGAGCTGAAGTTGGACACTTAACTGACTGAGCCACCCAGGCGCCCCTATAGAGTTCTAATTTAAAAATTTTTAAATGTTTTTTTATTTATTTTTTGAAGGAGAGAGTGAGACAGAGCATGAGCAGGGGAGGAGCAGAGAGAGAGGAAGACACAGAATTTGAAGCAGGCTCCATTCTCCTAGTTGTCAGCACAGAGCCTGACATGGGACTGGAACCCACGAACCACGAGACCATGACCTGAGCCGAAGTCGGACGCTCAACCGACTGAGCCACCCAGGCGCCCCTAGAGTTCTCATTTAAGTGAATCTCTAGAAAGATAAATACACAGTGACAGAAAACAGCAATGATTGCCTTTGCCTGGGGCTGAAGTGAGAAAGTTATTTGGAAAACACTGGGAAAACATGATCAGGGTAATGTAAAAGATCCTACGTATTGATTGTTGTTGGGATTCCCAGGTGTATAAATTTGTCAAAACGCACGAAAATTTACCCCAGCTGAAATTCAGTACATTTTGTGTGTAAATTATATTTCACTAGAATTGATTTAGAAAAATCAAATGCACAGAAATGTAAGGATTTCAGACTGATAAAATAATAAATTGTCTGGAATGAAAACAAGTCCCAAAGGCCCAGAATGATTGGCAGCAACAAAGAAAAAGACTTAAGATTTATTGAGTACCTACTGGGTGTAAGGCATTCTGCTAAGCACTAGAACGCGCTATTTTATTTTATGCTTTAAAATTTTTTTAACTTATCTTTTGAGAGAGAGAGAGAGAGAGAGAGACAGAGAGACAGAGTGTGAGTGGGGGAGGGGTAGAGAGACGGAGACACCGAATCTGAAGCAGGCTCCAGGCTCCGAGCTGTCAGCACAGAGCCCGACGTGGGGCTTGAATTCACGAATCGCAAGATCATGACCCGAGCTGAAGTCAGACGCTTAGCCAACTGAGTCACCCAAGCGCCCCTTGATTTTATGGTTTTAAACTAACCTAAGGGTATTAGTATTAATCCACTTTACAGGTGAGGAAACTAATGCTTAGAGGGTTCCTCTTCCTAAACAACATGTGCATTGTCACTCCAGTGGTAACACCAGGCCCCGACTCCAGCCCTTGTGGGACTCTAAACAACTCTTATATTTTTCTATAATCTTCATTATATCTCCTAAGGAATGGGACTAGAACCATCAAGGAAAAAAAATCTTAGAAGGATATTATATTTAGAAATAACAGTGTACAATTGAGAAACTAAGATTACATTCCACATATTTTTGGTATTGCTTAAGGATTGCTAAGAGTTTGGAATCCTTTGCTAAACATTTGCTCTCTGTCTCAGCTGACACAAACAGATGAGACATATACAACACAAAGAAGTGTTGCACATAGTACAAACTCCAGACCTCAGAGTTCCAAAAGGAAAGTGATTTACCGCAGAGCCCATTAAAGTCGCCCGCGGTAGAGTAGTATGCGTGTAGTGGGATGGTTTCCATGCCACAGATGCGTCTTGGGTTTCGGGGCAACAAGCTAAACCACAGGGAGCCTCAAGTTCACATTGGACTCCTTCAGTAGCTCAACCCTCGTGGATTCAGTGGTGGCTGCGTGGGGTCATGAGCTGAACTGAAGCCAAAGGCCTGAATTCCTTTGTTAACCCTGAAACCGCCCCAACTTCCCAAAATTCCTTCAGATCAGCAAATTATCTAGAACCGAGTCTGACCTTCCCAGTTGCTTGGAACAAACCTGAATCTCAAATTAGGCATGACCTTGCTATTTTTTTTTTCCCTCTAAGCTCTAATAGAATGTATCTGCACGGTGTTTTGTTACCATTTGGAAGACTAAAAATACCTATACCTCTTCTCGTCCCCCATTCCATTAGCGTACTCCAAATAATTCCAAAATTAATGATCTCACAGGCGAAACAATGTCAAAGTAATGTGTGTCATAAACATAGGTGTCGTTAATTTGGTTTAACAAATGGAATTTAGACCTCTCTTACCGGATCACTACTTGCTTATAAACAATAGTGAAACACGAGGGCTTTATGGATTTTTTGATATTTCTGTGAGGAAAAATCATTGCCCCTTCAGGAAAATTCTGGTTAAGATACCAGTGGGAAAAAACCACCCATTTCATTTTATTTTTTCCCTTATACTTATGCCTACCTACCTGTATACCCATGATTATCTACCTGTCTCTCTTTTACTTTTTAAGACTTGAAACCAAAGATATATAGCTAATTTCATAGGCACATTAGTTTTGACCATTTATGTTTACCCCTTTTTTTATATATATATAATTTATTGTCAAGTTATCTAACATCCAGTGTGTATAGTGTGCTCTTGGCTTCGGGAGTAGATTCCATGATTCAATGCTCAGTACTGATCCCAATAAGTGCCCTCCTCAATGCCCATCACTCGTTTCCTCCCTCCCCCACCCCCCATCAACCCTCAGTTTGTTCTCTACATTCAAGAGTCTCTTAGGGTTTGCCTCAAAACCCCCCTTTTTAAAACAGACTCATCATATCCGGATCCAGCCCTGGCTCTGAAGATAATTCTTCCCTCATATCTTTGAACGTTGAAGGGCCTAGTGGCTCAGACGTTAGTCCTTTTCTCTGCTATTTGTACTCACTCCAGGGTGATATCATCTCTTCTCCTGCTCTTCAGTGCCCTTCCTAGGTGGACGCCTCCACATTCATCATGCTCTCATGTAGCCCCACTGAATTGTATATCCAACCACTCATTTAACTTCTCCACCAGTTTCTGCAAATAAACATGATCTCACCAACTCCACCCAAACATAATCTTCTGTACTCTTAACCCCTCTGACTTGATTGCAGCTGTGTCTTTCCAGTTACTCAGTCCCCAAACCTCAGAGTTGTCTTTAATTCCTTGCTTTCTTTCAAACTGCTGTCCAATGCACCAGTGAAAAACCTTTTATCTTTACCTTCAAAATACATCCAGATTCCAGCTGTTTTCCATCACCTCCGCTGCTATATGCTAATTCAAGCGACCCTATTCTCTTGCCTGAATTCTTCAGAAGCCTCTTGTGGGGTTTTCCTATATTTACCCATGGCCCACTGCAATATATTCCACACCGAACAGACATCTCCATGCACTTAAAGCAAAAATAAGATCCTATCACTCTTCCGCTGAAACTATTTGAAGACTCACCCAGCTCAGTCACTGTACAAATCAAAGTAATGACGGTGGTCAAAGATGTCCGCTTTATCTGCTAGCTGTTCTTTGTCTGTTTCATCAGAGCTTCTATGTCTCTGCCCCCTTGACCACTCCGCTTCCTCTCTTATTTCGCAGATACTCCAGACACGTTCCCACTTTTGGACTTGCTCTAGCTGTTTCTCATGGCTAGAGAATTTTCTCTATATATCCGAGTATCTGAAACCATCGCTTGCTTCAAATCTGTCCCCAAATGTAACTTCTCCAATAAGGCCTATACTGACCATTTATTCACATTGCAAATCGCATACCCCTGACATACCTCATTTCCATTACCCTGCTCCATTTTTTCTCTTTACCACACATCTCCTTCTAAAACACTATGTAATATACTTGTTGTTTATGATTGGTTTCCCACACTGGGAGGCAAGCTTCACAAGAGCAGGAACTGTTGTATCTTTTTGTCCTGCTGTGTCCAGTGAGCTGAAGACAGTGCTTTATACAAGATACATATCTTATTGAATAACCGAACAAATAAAGAATGAGATATGAAATTTCCACTTATTCATTCATCAAATCTGTTGAGTGTCAACTATGCGCTAGTCCCTGTACTAGCCATTAAGATACGGTAGAAAGCAAAAGACCCATGGTCCCTGCCTTCACAGAGTGCACTTACAGCCTATTGAGAGGACAGTCACGTCAGAAACATTCACACAAACAAGTGCTTATGTGAAAATCAGAAAAGTGCTCTGAGGGGAAATGACAACATGCCATAAAATAGATAATAGAGAGAACTGGCTTAAATTGGAGGTTCAGGGATGACCTCCTTAAAGAAGTAACAGATCCGGTGAAAATAGTAAGGCGAAATTCCTACATAGGAAGTCTTAATAGCAATTGAGACATTGAAGAATATAAAAAAATATATATGTGTATCCCCAAAATTGAGAAAGGCTGAAGAAAGGTCAGGGCAGTTGGAATATAACTGATAGGAGACGCAGCATTAGATGTGGCTATAGAATCCAGCATGGACTAGATCACACCAGGCTTTGTTGGCTGGGAGAGGGTTTTGATTTTATCCTAGGTATAAAGAGAAGACTTTGAAGACAAGTAGGCAGAGCAATGGTATAAAGACGTTTGGTGATTTGCACTATTAGTCTACCCATTGTGTGTTTTTGAGTGATTTAGAAAAGAACAGAGTTGGAAATAAGAAGGCCACCCAGAATGCAATGATATTAGTCGTAGTGAGAGATGACAGTGTGATGTATAATTGTGACCTGGGTGGTAACTATGGAGAAGGAAATAATGAACTGGATATAAAGTATATTTTAAATTAGAATGGTCACGGGTTAGATGTAGAAACAGATATGGCTCCCTGGTTCCATCATAAGCCAAGGGATGGATAAAGGTGGATACAAATGTTAGGGTAAGAAACAGATAATAATATAATGAATCACTGATTATCTTCATAGAGGGGTTGGGATTAGGAAGGAGATGATAAAAAAAAATTATGTCCATTGTTCAAATTTAATTAGGCTCACTTTTGTGATCATCCCATACATTATATATTTTGTCCCAAATTGTCCTGGAAGGCTCTGAAAGAGTGCCTGAGTCCCACGGTTTTGCACAGAATGAACAATGGGCTTGATACTTCATGCACAGAAAACCTATAAGATGGTATATGATTTGCATACTTCTAATATCATCTCATTTGGTCCCTACACCAGTGAATGTATAGAGTCAATCTTCCTCAGTTCTCATCTTCAGGGTCCTAGCTCAGAAAAATACCAATCTGCTTCTCTCTCCTTTATTTTGACAGTTAGTTGTGATTTTCCTTGGGTCTGGGTAGACCAGATGGGACCAGGTAAGGAAAAAGGATTTGGCCTACAGCAAAGCTTGGGAAGGAATGTAAAATATCCTGAGCCCTGAGAGAACAAAACTCAGAGCAGAATGTCAGTGTAGATGAATTATCAATATGGCAAGCCTGGGTGCATGATAAGAGTAAATATTCTAGAGTTCCAAACTTGGCAGTGGGCACAAATCACAAATAGTGAAAATATGCAGCTGTGAAAGGTACACATGCAGCAGAAAAGCCACAGACGGAAGTGATGTTCAAGAGTTCATTTAAGGTTGCCACTTCATAGTTTACGCCAGTTTGGGAAAAACACATTGAGCAGAGCATGCACTTTGGGAAACGAGTATTTTAATGAGGTCTCGACTATCAGAGACTCGGTGCGGAGCAAGTTCATCCCTAGTGTTCAGGAAGGACACTTCTTAGACTGCTGAGTGAAACCAACAGATGTGCACCAGATGAAGTGTATCCAAGCCCCAGAGGCAATGAAGTGTACAGATGGTTGGTTATGGTATAGAACAATTCCACTGGTGAGCTTTCCACTTGTATCCACTCCTCGGTTGAGGAGTTTTCTGTTGCCTGTGCTCCATTGTTAGGCTTGACAACTCATAGACTGTTAGTCTATCACAGTCTTTTAGAAGTTTAAGACTCAACCAAAGGAATAGCACCTTACTCGCTCCTTCCTTGTAATCATAAAAGTTACCTAAAAGAAGGACTGCATTCAAGGCCTTAAAGAGTCATTAGTGAGGAATTGATAATAAATGTGAAAATCTTCCTATAGACAAAGAGTAGAAAACTGTAGATTTGCATTTCAAATTCTGAATGCCTATTTCTTATTGACTTTCCATGCTATCAAATCACAACATCTAAGGCTCAGCTGAACCATTTGGGAAAGTATTGTGTCTCATATCAGCTGGAGTGTATTTAAAATACTGCATTATCACTATGCTAAATAAGAGAAGATCTTTTTTTTTTTTTTTTGCCTATCTCAAGCTAGAAGTAGTCAGATTCCCCTGCAAATTCCAAAGAACATTGCGTAATACCAGATACCCTGAGCATGCTTCAAAGCCAAGAGTGAATGATGTCTGGAATTTAGATCCCTGCCAGTTTTAGACATCTTGAAACAATATAGTTCCTAGGCAACATAGAGATTAGCTGTCACACTCTTTAATTGGCAATTTGGAACCAAAGGAACATGGTTTTCACACATACCCCCATTCCATCTCCAAGCATCTTGCCCACGTATATGGTGGGCATATTGTCAACATGTTTTCCTGTGTGTCAGACATTTCTTCTAAGGTAGAAATGCATGTGTTTTAACATAATAGTATTTATGGTTTTGTTTAATTACTTGCAAGTGTTTTGTCCTGGGGGTAGAAAATAATATTAAAATTAAGCAAAAACAAATTTAAGTCAAAGGAAAATAAATTAAAAGATTAAGATAAAACTAGAAAGGAGGGAAGCACAAAACGTAATACCCTAGAGTCCAATACACTTGGCTTTAGCTTTTCTGGAAGCCAATGAGAGTATGTGAGCATAATCTGCTGCATTATTTCTAAATATCCCTTTAGCGTTTATATGATAATCAATATCGGTAAAATATCTTTTAAGTATTTATAAAATAAAAATGATAGTAACTCAGGTCAGGCCTACCCAAATATGCCCAGTATTGAATCAGAAGGAACAACTTTCCCTTAGGCCCTAATAGACAGAGTACTACATAATGTAGTGAGCAATATTCTTAGCTATGTCCCCCAAGGATCACATTCCCAAGAAGCCTCAGAACTAGACTCTTTCCCCTTGGGCCCGTTCCAATGCCCCTTCCATTCCTCAAGCAAAGCCATCTTTAAAAAAGATCTGCTGGTGTTGCCCTAGTTCTTAAATTCCTTGAGTGGTTTTCCATTGCTTTGGACTAATAATCAAGTGTGTAAGGTTACATTTAAGGTCTACATGTTCTGGCCCTGTGTATTTCTCTACACTGCATCTCAATTGAGTCCTTAATTAGAGTCATGTTCCTTTTTTTTTTTTTAATGGGCCTCTGAGAAGCAGGTGTCTCTGTTCAAGGACATTATCTCCCTTCGTAACTCTGCATAATTCATTCATGTGATTCCTTGATTAATATCTTTCTCTACACCTTAAGCTCCAAGAGACGGGGTTCCTTGTTTGGTTTAAATGTTAATAATTATTTTCCCTGAGCCAACCATATTTCTGGCTCAATAAAAATTTGAATGAATCATTGGGATGGATAGATGGATGGATGGATGGATGGATGGATGGATGGATGGTTGGGTGGATGGATGAATAAATGTAAGGAGTGACTTTTCTATCCTTCAGAACCAAAGAATAGTATCAAGTCAAAGTACAGTTTGAGGAGGGTGATTGGGTCCGAACACATGACTCTGATGTTGTAACTTAAGGATAGATTTTAAAACGAATAGGAAAAGATGAAATACATACCTGTCAGGGAATCTTTTGGAACTATTTTGGTCACAACAAAAATTTTAATAGGTATTGAGCAACCACAAATTTGAAATATAGTTTCTAATATATTTTAAATGTATTAACTTAAAACATTACAATGTTTTAACATGTGCTAAATATTAAATATTAGGTTCTCACAATCACCTAACTTGGGTGCTCATCTGTGACTCTCAATTGACACATTGAACAATATCACTATGTAAAAACACTCTGATTTAAATGTCCCATCTGAGGGTGCCTGGGGAGCTCAGTTATTTAAGTGTCCAACTTCAGCTCAGGTTATGATTTCACAGTTCGTGATAGAGCCCGCTTGGAACCCTCTGTCCCCTTCTCTCTCTGCCCCTCCCCCACTTTTGCACGCACGCGCGCTCTCTCAAATAAATAAACATTTAGAAAAATTTAAAGGTCCCATCTGTACTAAGGGGGTGGGGATCAAGATTTCCTGAAAAGGATTCTATGAAGTTACGTTTCCAAAGTGGGGCTTATTATTTCAGAGGATAACACATAAAGGCCAGTAACAAGTAGTAGTATATAAATGGCAGAAGTCCACTGCCGGCTGCATTGGTGCAATTCCTTTTACCAGTAGGATTTTATCAAGTGACTAATCTCAACTTGTGTTAACAGAATTATGTGTTCTAGTGACCTAAAGTCACATTTAACCTGAAAAAATTTATTGTTCCCTGTTTGGTCTCAACCTCAAAGTGCCTTTTCCTGGAAATGTTATCAGCTTTTCTCAACTGTACCTGAATTATTATTATTATAAGGGGAAAAAGTTGACATTTGTAACACTTGCCAGGCTTGGTGGCTTGAGAAAAGTCCAAAAACAGTTGAACTCATTTCCTGTTAACGTAAAAAGTCAAGGGAAAGCTCCCCCCCGCCGCCCCCCACCAAAAAAGGAAGAAGTTACTTCATGCATTGCACACAGTAGGGATTTGATGAAAGAATTCTGGTTGTAGTGTAACTGAGTTGTACACTTTGCCCAGGTTATATTGTGAAGATGTCTGAGCAGTTGAAGTTTAATAGACTTAGTGAAATGTTAATACCTTCCACAGCCTAAATTGCTTGCTGAGGGAGATAAACTGACATTAGAGGGTAAAATTTATTTAGAAACTGTAGCTTTGTCCTGGGATATCAGGGTTTCTGCATGATCTTGCAGCACAAGAGGAAAAGTTAATTGTATATAACCATAAACTTTTTGATTCATGGTGAAGTATAGAGAAAGCATAAAAACAAAAGAAGACAATAGCCGGAAATCAGAAAATCACCGGGAAGAAGTAACTTTGGCAAGAACTGAGAAAGGAGACACACACATTTCCGGTGTTCTTTCTGTCGTCTTATTTACAAACCGCAGAACCACTTTAAGAAACATTTCCTTGTTTCTCTTGTCTTCTTGCATATGCTCTGTCCTTTCTACAGCCTGTTTCGGTCAATATTCCTGAGAACTGAGATCATGCTCCCCCGGACTAATGGATGGTAGTAGGGACAGAAGCTCAGAGGTGACCATTGTCCTTCTGCTCTGCAAATCTGCCACCTGTGCATCAGACACTGAGTGGTCTGGACTTCCTCCCTGCAAGCGAGCAAGCCAGCCTGTTAGTCTTTCACAGATGCCAGCAGAAGACACAAGACTTCTGAGTCAATGGCCAAAGACTTGATTACTCACGGCGGAAGCATCCAGAACTTCATGTCGGTTTGCGTGGGTTTTCATACCAGCCTAGTTCCACAAGGACATTGCAAAGACCTCATCATGGAGCTTGCACACTCATGGGCTGTGTTCGCAGAGGGCAAAACTGGGCTCTTCACAGAGCGGGCAGGTGGGCTCTGTGTCTAGGGGCAGACCTCCCCCTCGTCGCTCAAAGTTGCTCACTACAAATGTAATCCTGTGGGGTGGCCCTGGTAGAGATTAGTACAGACTTTGCGTTCCTTGAAAGTCCAATGAGTACATTCGAGAACACTCACAGTGGCAGGTTGCCTCTCCCAACACTGTGACAAAGACCCAGTCCTGCCACTCATGTGGCTCAGCCACACTTTAGGTCACACTTCAGGCCCTAAATCCTACACCTAAACTAGGGTATAAACCCTAGTTTTACCAGGTATTAGCTTCAAACAACTTACTTACCCACTTTGTACCTAGTTTCTCCATCAATAACCAGGACAATAAATAATAAAGCCACTTGATAAGATTAAATGAGTTAACACATGGTTTGCATTTAGAACAGTCTCTGGTACGTAGCAAGTTGTATTTCTGTTTTAGTAACTTTCCAGTTACCCTCTGGGCAGTTCCATATTCCCTCAAATTCCTCAATCAGGATTTCATGAGAAAATCAAGCCTTCATGCTCCAAGACCTACATCGTAAGCAATGGCTTAACTTCTCCCCTGGGCAGCTAGGATGCTACTGGCTATGCTGTATCCTTGGAAGGATTGAAAAAATGGTGCCTTGAATCAGTTTCAATGTTTGGAGTCCCACTTTTAAGAGGTAATTATCTTTGCCCCTAATGGACAGACCTGACTCTGGGCTGCCACATATATCACTGGTCAGCCTAAAGGGGGTCCACACCTTCTCTAGTCAGTGGCCATCCCCTGATCAGGGAACATTCTAGGGCTGTTTGCCTCAGTAGCCTGTCTCATTCATCACTGTGTTGCTGGGCCTGCCGCCTAGTCTGACGCTGGTTGATACAGCAAAATGATTTATTTAATCAACCGGTCGAGGGTGTAGCAAGGACCATCACTGACAGCTTATCCCCCTTCCCCAACCCTGTCTTTTTCTCGGTCTTGACTCATTATAGCACGAATGATTTTCCAGGGCAGCTCTGTTATCTGTTTTACTCAGTTCTATAAAAAGTAAATGAGAGGACTTGGCGTATTATCTGGAGATAAATACATTCCTCAAGATAATTTTTTAGAGCACCCTTAGCTAATTTTTGCAACATGGCTGACTGAAGATCGTTTATACGTATCCCTGAGATTATGGAAAATATGTCCCAGGCAGATTGCTTTCTGATGCTAACGATTAGAAAATCTAGGAAAACAGAGTGTTGACAGATCCTAGATCATTTCTTTCCAGTATCATATATCTCACATAGACTTTCAGGAAATCCTGGACCACATTCAGCTCAGATTTGGATGTTCTGACGTCGTACCCATACGCTTTACATATCAGGCTGTCAGAACGCAGAATTCCATTCCATTGTACAGGTTTTGGCACTTGACAAATTATCGGTCCTGGGAGCTATCCCACCTCCATCTGAGGTTGGCCACAGGCTGTCTGAAAATAATTTAAAATATTTCCTGAATAAAGTTCTTTTTAAGATATTTAAACACTGATAAATTCCACTTGAGACCCCAGAATTCTGACTATATTAATTTCATCTTGAAAAATTTTAGGACATTTGATTCTATGTCAACAATAATTATTGCAGATAATATACCTAAATTCCTAACCACATCAATACAAAAAATTTTTAGAGAGCATTTCTGAGCTAAGTGCTAAGCTAGTGGGCATATGGGGAGTTCAGATGTATGTGACCTGCCTCCGAGGAGCTTAACTCAGAAGGCTTCCCCCCCATACCCGCCCACACATGTTTCCTACAACCACTTAACTCCAGAGTCTATCCCTTCCTAAAGAAGGTTTACTTTGATTATAGATCAAACTCTAAAACAAAGGCAAACTTGGGGCACCTGGGTGGCTCAGTCGGTTGGGTGTCCGACTTCAGCTCAGGTCATGATCTCGCGGTTCGTGGGTTCGAGCCCCGCGTTGGCCTCTGTGCTGACAGCTCAGAGCCTGGGGCCTGCTTCGGGTTCTGTGTCTCCCTCTGTCTCTGCCCCTCCCCCGCTTAGGCTCTGCTTCTCTCTGTCTCTCAAAAATAAATATAAAACAAAAATTTAAAACAAAGGCAAACTCACTCAGCAAACTAATCACACGTTTCAAAATAACCAAGTAAGTTACTCCTCAAAATTATTTTGGGATTTTATTGGATTCCTACCTCATTTAATTGCAAACCCAAACTATGTTTACATTTCTGAAATTAGTTATGGTAACTGATCTTTTCTGCAGATTAGTTTTATTTCTCCAAGTCTCTATGTCGTCCAAAACTCTTTTGGCCTTCTTTAACCCTTTTAAAGTCTTATATATTGCAAAGTAAAACTGAACTGCCATAATATCGAACTTGACTTTCTCCTACCTAGGAATGAATGCCTCCTGGCCAAAAAAACATTGTCCTATATAACTTCCCCAACTACTAGATTCATTAAATATAAAGTTACTTTATTTTTTCATAGTTTTTCATATTTTTTCATACTTTATTTTTTCATTTCTGAGGAAATGAAATGTGTTCCCCAAAGCTCTCATGATCTTCATGAAAGAAAAGGAAACTGGAGTAATTAACCCTTGTTCACACAAGGCTTCTTAAAACAAACAAGCAAGCAAGCAAACCAACAGTGTGAGCTTCTAAGTGCTGTGGGAGGAATCCCACTGCAGAGTGGTCTGTGGGTGTGGGAAATGGAAAGACTCAGCGAAGGCCCACCTGCCACCATCCCTCTGCTCACTGGCTTGGGAGGAGTCAGGAGAAAGATAGATAGTATTACAGTATTTGTTGCTAAAGTTTCCCAGAAGCTCATTTTTTTTTTCTGCTGAACAGATTTTATTTAAAAAAATATTTTTTGAGGGGCGCCTGGGTGGCTCAGTCAGTTAAGCGTCCAACTTCAGCTCAGGTCGTGATCTCGCGGTCTGTGGGTTCAAGCCCGTGTCGAGCTCTTTGCTGAGAGGTCAGAGCCTGGATCCTGCTTCAGATTCTGTGTCTCCCTCTCTTTCTTCCGTTCTTCCACTTGTGTTCTCTCTATCAAAAATGAATAAACATTAAAAAAAATTTTTTTAATGTTTTTTGGTATAGTTGACACACAATGTTAATGAACTTCGTTTTGGGTGTACAACATGGTGATTTGACAACTTGAGTTATGCTGTGCTGTTAATGTAGCTACCCTTTAATGCCATACAACTGTTCCAATATCACTGACTCTGTTCCCTATGCTGTGTCTTTTATTCCCGTGACTCCTTTTTTCCATAACAGAAAGCCTGTATCCCTGACTCCCCTTCACCCATTTTGCCCATCATTAAACTTCCCTCCCTTCTCTCAACCATCAGCTTGTTCTCTGTATTTATGGGCCTGATTCTGCTTTTTGTTTGTTTCTTCATTGTTTTTGTAGATTCCACATATGAGTGATATCATATGGTATGCGTCTTTTCAGTTTGACTTATTTCACTTACCCTCTCGGCCCATCCACGTGATTGCAAATGGCACGATCTCGTCCTTTTCTCATGCTGCCTAGTATTCTGTGTGTGTGGAGTGTGTGGTCTCTGTGTATCACATCTTCCTTACCCATTCATGTATCAGGAGATGCTTTGGTTGCTTCCATATCTTGACTGTTGTAAATAATGCTGCAATCAACATAGAGGTGCATATCTTGTCGAATGAGTATTTTTCATTTTCTTTGGGTAAATACCCAGCCAAGAAGCCCATGTTTATGCACCCCTCCACCATCACCTGTGAAAACATCGAGAAGGTAATCTTCATTGCACTCCCTCATCTGCCCTTCTTTTCTGTAGTAGAATATAGTACATATACTGTAGTATATAGTATAGTATATATGCTATAATATATAGTATAATAATATACTGTAAATATAGTATAGTATATAGACTGTAGCATAGTATAGTATATACATTGAAGTGTAATATTGCCTTTATGCTGTAGTGTAGTACATCATATATACTATAGGGTTGTATAGTGCCCTGTTTTTCTATAAAATTTGAGTAAGGCTAAAATTCAGAGACCATTAATTCCATCATCATTCACATAAAGAATTTAAAACTCACAAAGGTTGTAAACTGTCCAAGATTAAAAGTAGAAATGGCTTGCATGGATTAAAACACATTTGTTACATTAATACAAAAAGGCGTGATGTACATTCACTCATTTGATTTTCCCCAGTTTTAAATATTGTGAACTTCAAAGCACATTTCCTTTCTAATATATATGTATGCTGCACGTCCTAGAATTGACTGAGTTAGATTGTCTATGTAAATTCCTTCCTTCCTTCCTTCCTTCCATCTCCTTCTTTCCTTCTTTTCTCCCTTGTTTCCATTTTTCCTTCCTCCATCGACAAATGTTGAGCTGTGAAACTGTTCCAAACGCTGCATTTGTCACTAGAAATTTGCCAAAAGTGAAAAAAAAAAAAAAGGAATAAGACATAGTTTTTTCCCTCAAGAAAGATCAGGCAGATATCCAGAGTGCTAAGGTTTTCTGCCATAAAAGGTATAGTTGCAATTAATATTCTCTCACACAGAAATTTTATAAGTTTTTTGGTTCAAAACGAAATTACACATCCAGTTAGGTACTTTCCTTTTGCTATATATGGCAGTTACTTTTTACTGCAAAAAAAAAATTAATGTGAAAGTAGAAAAGTAGTGGAAAATACTTTTTATAGCTGACTTTGCAGAGCATTACATCATAATTTGATTAATGCACCTAGTTAACATTTAACTGTCTTAAGAGAAATATTTTTCTTGTTTACAGCCCACGTTTCTTCCTTCCCCCAAGCTTAATTTAATGCAAAAACCCCCACTGATATAATTGTTAATGCTTGAGAATTTTTGTTTCTGTTCACAAAGCATAAGATACATTTTTATGTGCTGTGTACTATATATGTTGAAGCAGCAATAACATTTCTCATAGCCTTGCAAAAATAAAACTAAACCAGTGTGGTGATTTCAACAGCAAAAATCCTAGATTTAATTAATAACAAAGAACTACTCTTCCAAAGATTAAGTGAAGATTTTATTTAAGTGCAACTCAGCAAAGAAAATTGGGTTCTTAATTGTTATTTGGTACCTGTCATGTAGGCTCCTAATGACTTCATTTTATTATCTGGTAGCCAGATTTTACTGAAAGTAATTTTCTGATTGACTTGCATTCTATGGCATATGAATTATTTAAAAAACAAAAGTTAATTAATCAGGCTTTACTGTAACCAGCACTGTGCAGTTTGCAGTCTCTAGCAGCAACATCTCTGTGGAAGGATGGTTCCGGCATATTGTTTCAAACAAGTTACCTGGATTCAGCCCGGGTTTTATATGTACAGGCAGTCCACTACTCCATAAAAGATGAAGATTCTTTCTCGTAATGGAAACAAAGGTTTAGTGTGTTTGAAAGTTTTTGACAACCTCAAATTTCTCAGTTATAGTAACCAATAAAAGATTCATTTTTTGTGGAAGATTGGGTTGCAGGCTTTATGTTCCTGACAACATTATCAGTGCATTTAAAAATTCATATCTACAATGAACTGATATTAACTAATGTTTACTCAGTGCCTACTCCATCCACGGTTTTTTCTGTCTTTAGAATTCCTAAAATGTGTTCATATCAGAAGATCATTTGGAACTACTCAGGAGAACATTCTTACCTTTAAATAATAATGCTATGATTCCATGAAACAAAGAGATAAAATATTTAAATGTAAAAATTAGAATAAACATGAGGATTCGCATTTTTGAGATTTTTTTTAAAGGCTAGTATTTTAACTTTTTATATTTGAAAATTGTATATTCTCTCTTTTATGGACCAGCATCACATATATGGTTTTTAGTTTAAAAATAAAAAGGGGAACAAGTTAACTAAAGTTACTCCTCCACCAATAGAGTTGATTCTCACAAATAAGTAAATATAACCCATTAATCTAGATAGCTTCACTGAATATCTAGCATGTTGCAGGCTTCATTTTATCTCTTCAAGGAGACAATAGCACTCAGGAAAGAGCAGCTTATATACTTGAGATATAAACAAAACTAAATATTCATGTAAGAATGCACACACACACACACACACACACACACACACACACACAAACACACACACACATCAATTCCATATATTTGTTGAGGGGAAGAAGGAATATCATTTCTGTATACTTGCATACTCACCCAGGATCTGGGCACTGCACTGGGTGCTCTACACATTATTTTGCATTTTCTTCATAAATATAGTGTACAATTAATAGTTATCCTCACTTAGTAGACAGAAAAAAATAATAGATGCTACCCAAGATGGATGTGTGAAGAAACGAGGAGTCGAGAGGTCTGCAAATTGATTGTGGTGTACAGGTGCTTGTTCTAACAGCGTATTAAATTTCAACAATCAGATGTTTTTCTTGGTGGAGATTTGGAGGAAAAAATGACAGATGTGAACATTACCTAAATCCAATTCCCTTTCCTTCCCACCAGCAGTGTATGAAAGTTCACATCTGTCAATACAATGGGTTTTAACAGATACTTCACCATTGCCATGATTGCACGGTCCTACTTGCAATGTATTTGAGCGTACGTGTGTGCTTGTTGGGGATTTGGGAAAATAAATTAGGATAGTCACTTATTGAGGACAATTTGTCAACACATATGAAAACTTTGAAACTTCATACCCTTTGAGTATGAAGCATTTCCCTCTCAGTATTTACCCTACCGACCCACCCCCCCCAAAAAATTAACTCATGTCCATACATAGGTATGAACCGGACCTGGAACCAACATTACTATCCATTAACAATGGCCTGGCACAATAAGAACAGCCATACTGTGAATGCATATGCATCAGTGTGTGCAATGATTGTGGTAAAGACTGGAAGCTGAAGACAAGATGTACCAAATACTCCACACTTTAAAGAACATGGAAGCAGGTGGAGCCAGCAGCCATCTCCCTTTAGGGGAGACGAGCCCAAAACTACCTTCATGCCTCCTCTGGGTGGCCGTAGTCTCCATCCTATTCTAGGGAGATCCCTAGTTGCTTATGATGTCAAAGCAAATGGAGATAAGTCGCCATCTTAGGAGAACAGCTTTTTGGTCAGGAGCTTCACTTCACAACAGGGATTAGAAGAGAGAGATGCTACAAGATCCCCAGTCCCTGACAGGCACAGAAGACGGGTGCATACACAGTTCCCTGGAGCTGGCCATGGACAGTATACTGGGATTGGTGGCTTTGCCAGGATGGCCACAGCATAGGAGGCAGTCCTAAAAGGATGCTTGTGAATGCCAGCAGCAGGATAGGTCGAGGTGGGGAGTGCAAACACCAGTACCTAGAGGAGCCACTCAGAAGTAAAGGTCTCGTGGACATGATGCTTGGCATAACGTCCACATACAGGGAGTATAAAGCAGGGCAACCAACCGGGGCGCCTGGATGGCTCAGTTGGTTAAGCACCTGACTTCAGCGCAGGTCATGATCTCACAGTTCTCTGGTTTGAGCCCCATGTCAGGCTCTGTGCTGACAGCTCAGAGGTGGAGTCTGCTTCGGATTCTGTATCTCCCTCTCTCTCTCTCTGCCCCTTCTCCACTTGTGCGCTCTCTCACTCTCTCTCTCTCTGTCTCTCTCTCTCTCTCTCTCAAAAATAAATAAACATTAAAGCAGGGCAACCAGCCAATAAGAGAATAACGACTTCAGTCGGTTGGGTAAAGAGGTGTCTTCTCTTTTCCCTGTTCCTTCTCCCTACTCAGAAAGACAAGAGGAGCCTGCACCCAGTAAAAGTGGGGAGGAATGAGGGAAGTTCAGAGCATAATGTCTCCCACCTTAAGATGTTAGGGAAGCTGTACTATTGGAGTCAGCTGACTTTTCCAGCTATCTCTTTGAATTTTGTATTTGGCAATGGTTTTAGGCCATGGGGTTTATGACAACTGGGTTCATGTCAAAGTGTGCATGGCCTGCTGGGGTAATGTCACACATACTACCAGTACCCTGAAGAGACCCAGGCTCGGTACCTTGACCTCACGTCCCCATCTTTGTCTTCAAAATCAGGAAAGTAACACACATTTTAGAAAGGAATACCAAGTGTAATCGCTCACCATATTTAATTCCACATGTATTTTACCTTTCTGATTTTTATGCCACAGTTTTGTTTTAGAAAATTGACAGGATGCCTAGGTGGCTCAGCCAGTTAAGCATCTGACTTTTGATTTTGGCTCAGGTCATGATCTCATGGTTTATGGGTTCAAGGTCAGGCTCTGCACTGACAGTACAGAGACTGCTTAGGATTCTTTCTGTCTCTGTCTGCCCCTCCCCTACTCATGCTCTCTCTCTCTCAAAATAAATAAATGAACATAAAAAAGAAAGAAAATTAACAAGCAACATGAATAAAAGCCTCTGAACTAAAAAGAAATTCTGGCTTTTAATTCTAGTCATATAGTTTTGGGGAGAAGTTATTTAAACTTCTTAGCCTCATGATCCTTATCTTCAAAGATTGAGATTTACCTAGGTAAGTTATTCTTAAAGTTTCTGAATTATGAACTACTATGAAAGTCATCTGAGCCTTTATGATCATATTCTCACACTGTGGGCCTGAACACAAGAAGGATGTTCAGATACACAAACTGATAAAATTTTGTGTATTTGAACAGGCTGTGGACTCTGAGTCTGATCTCAATAAAAATCCTTTAGACAATGTGCTAGATTTTTGTCATCTTGAATTCTTCACAAAATTGATAACTTTTGAATCAATCAAAGGGTTATTTGGAGGAAAAAAAACAAACTTTTCCATGTAACCTAGAAATTCAATAGTAAACTGTTGAATAAAGGGATATGATTAGCTGTAATCTTGAGTTTTGAGGTTTCCATGGTTTAAGAACTATTGTAAAATAAAATGTATATCCAATGATCTTTACAATCAGATGGTAAAATAATTTGATAGATAGTAGAAAATTGAGTTTTCCAGGCCATATAGTTTTCATTGCAACACTCAACTTTGCCGTCGTAGAACGAAAGCAGCCACAGACAGCATGTAAACAAGTGAGTATGGCTGTGTTCCAATAAAACTTTATTTACAAAAGTAAGCAATGGGTGAGGTTTGGCCCATAGGTTGCTGGCCTGGTTTTGATGGTCAAGTTATCTTTAAACTTCCCCTTCAGTTTTACCTAGCATTCTTACTAATAGTTTGCCCTAAAATTGAGGCATAACAGCATTAAGAGTCTAATTTATTTTTGTCCTAATATTGAGGAATAATAATATCTATAGTCTAAATTCATTATCTTCACTATACAAGTGTATAGTTAGGAAAGCTTTTTAGCATTAACAAGAATACCTTCTTTAAAAAACTTACTGTGTTTTTAGGTGTGTTAAAGCTATTGATTCCAAGAATTTAGCGATTCTTTATTTGAGATTGGATCCACATTTCTTTTATTCTTTGTTTCAGGACAGTATGTTAGAATACAGCTTGACTGCCACATACTACTAACGTATGAAAAACTGACATTAAGAGTTGACATGTTCCTGTTAATTTGGTTCATCTAGATGTATAATATTTTTAACATTTATTCATTTTTGAGAGACATAGAGCAGGAGCGGGGAAGGGGCAGAGAGAGGGAGACACAGAATCCAAAGCAGGCTCCAGGCTCCCAGCTGTCAGCACAGAGCCCGACGAGGGGCTCGAACTCACAAACTGTGAGATCATGACCTGAGCCAGAGTCGGACGCTCAACCGACTGAGCCACCCAGGTGCCCCTAGATGTATAATTTTTTCAAAAGTAGGTAGGTAGTCTGTGAAAATTTTTCAGCTAGATACACTAGTATTTGTGGCATCTGTTCTATTGCTTAGACCTTTAAAAGTGGTAGAGAGTACTTTAAACAGCTGAGAGGAGAAAAGAATCATTCCAGGTAACTTTTCTACATTTCACATACTTTCCATGGATAAAGGGTAGATGTAAACGGGATCAAAAATTTAAATACACAGCATTAAAACTCCCACTGGAGCTGGATGGAGTTGGGCACATGACAAATCCAAGATTCATATCTCAGTCTTAAAGAGTTGATGTCCTTTATGTATGATGCCTTCACAACATCAATTAATCATGTTTATTTGATATTTTATCTGGAGATAAAGAAAGCTTAAACATTAAACCTTCCTTTTCTTACAGACAGTGTTTTGTGGTAGCAGTTTAAATAATGTCTTTTGTAAGGTGTCTTGGATGAGTAAAAACACCCTTGGTCCATAGATATTTTATACTCAGGATTATTTTTCCAGATCTCACAAATCTGCTAAGAACTTTCCACTCACTTTTTTCCTTTTCTCCCTTCAAGAATTTAAACTGTTATTTCTCTGGAATCCTTCCCCAAAGCCCTAAATTTTATGATAAATCATCTCTCTTCCTGTTTCTTTCAAGTCCCTAACTTTATTTATTTCTCTTTGTTACATTTTGCACCTCTGTTTCTCTCTGTAATATTGATTAGAAATAAAAAGTAAACAAAAACTAATACAGCTACCAGAGAAATTTATTGGTCTGCAGTCTTTTGACTTTTGTTTGCTTTATTATTTCTTTTGTAAACGATCCTAATATTTCTTCCTCCCTGTTAGCTTTAGCTAATTCAACATTTCTTATTCCCCAACCTGTGAAAGCTCATTACTAGTTTTCCGAGATTAGCAGTTTCTCTAAACTCCACTAAAAAATACTTCTTATTGACCTTTGGGCTTGACTGGCCTGTTTCACATACGGTCGCCTCACATTTGTATTTATTACAATAGAAGGATTTATATCTGGACCTTCAAGATAGCATCAATGGCAATGATTTCATATATTTTAGGTATATTTTTAATATTAAAAATAATTTGACCCAACATCGTCATCACAGTGGTGTACAAGATCAAACTTATCGACAGCTATCTTTTGCACTCTAATGGTTCAACAAAGGGACACGGCTGGGGTGCCTGAGTGGCTCTCAGTCAGCTGAGTGTTCTACTCTTGATTTCAGCTCAGGTCATGATCCCAGAGTTGTGGGGTCAAGCCCCGCATGGGGCTCCTTGCTGACAGGGAGGAGCCAGCTTAGGATTCATTCTCTCTCTCTCTTTCCTTCTGTCTCTCTGGCCCTCTCTCTGTGTGTGTGTCTCTCTCTCAAAATAATTTTTAAAAAGGGACACAGCAAATAATGCCACAGACTTCATTCCACTTAAACATTCCTCTTTCAGAAAAACTTCTCCAATGGAACAGGAAAAGAGTGCACATCTGTGTGCACATACATGTGTCCAATAATTTCATACACAGTCTCATTTTGTATTTCTGTGTCCTCTTCCCCATTTACACATAACGGTGTTGAAGCCAAGGAGTTAAGTGATTTTCCCAGAGTCATAAGAGCACAAGGTAGTGGGTCTGTGATTCAAGCCCTTATAGGTCTGCTTTTAAAATACGGCGCTGTTTTAAATATGTATCTGTCTCCTTAAAGCGAAAGATCTATCACTCTGTAGGAGACATGTCTCAATACCCTTCTTTATTATTTGGGGACTTAGAGATGAATATTGCTAATATTGCTTTTTCATCGTTTTTTGACTCCCTCCCCCAAAACACAATAAATGTATAGATTGGGATAATTTGTTAATCTAAGAAGCATTTATTGGACATCTACCTGCTGATGATGTCATGGAAGGGGTTGAGGAAACGTAACAATGAAATACAGGCTCTACCCTGAAAACAGTAAATTTCCATTTGCTACTTTCCCCCTCATTAAGACTTCTGTTTCTCTATGTGTAAAATGAGCAAAATCATAGTACCGACCTCATTATCTTCCATTTTACCGATGAGAAACCTAACACAGAGAAAAGTGAAGTTGCTTTCCCAAGGTCACAGAGCCCATCGGCGACAGAACTGTGTTTGGAACCCAGGCATTTCGGTTTCAGTGTGTGTGTGTGCACACAGCCGTTATGTCACGCCGCGGGCATGAAGATCAGTCGACATCACGTTGGAAAGTACTGTGACATCAGCTTCTTCTAGTTTCGGTGCAGGTGGGGACAAACTCTGTTGTTTTTCCATTAGTGGGTCTTAGACCTTTTGTCGCCACTATTAGAAAACTATGTCGGACGTCTTGTGTGTTAGTCTAGGAAAACACAAGGACGAGGCTGTCTCTTTAACCAGGTTTCAATAACTCTGATCTCACAGAGCTGTTTTGAGAAGCAAATTAGATAATGTAATCCTGTAATGTTTTAGACACAGGATAGATGCTTCATAAATCTTACATGCTATATAAAAAGGAACTTGCAGAGATATTTTTGCATTTCCTGATAGGAGAGAGCTGCTCATATCTTCCAAGAATGAGGGAGGAAATAGACTTCTTGTTCCAATTTGAAGTGGTTTGTTAAATCTCATTAAGACTAAATCTTGCCCTGCACTCGGGGAATGGGGCGTGTCTCTCATTTCCTGTGGCGCCCCCCCCCCCCAGAAGGCAGCGCCTAGATCATTATACATGACTGAGTAGAAGACGGTAGGGAACGCATTTGAGATAGTGAAAAAAATTACAAATCAATTAACATTTTTTTCTAATTTCATTTTGGAATACAGAAGCTGAAAAGAACTTTCCAGGAAAAAGGAAAGAAAAGTTTATACCTACAGAACTCCTCCTATGTGCTAAGTAATATGTGAGGCATTCTCTTGAGTGTAACCTTATTTATTCTCTTTATATACAATCCTTATAAACATGTCAGCGGACACCGAGTCTAGCTTTCTCTAGGACTGGGGAATAAGGGAAACCATGTCGCCCCTGACAGGTTAACTATGAAACCCACACATAAACAACCACACAAGAACTGTTCATAGTCGTCACGAGACCTCTAGGACTAACCCGCTGCAGAGAGGATAGCCGAATTAGAAGAGGGGTTGCACAGAACTGGAAACAGTAATAACATCTACTTAAGGAACACTTACCCAGTGCCAAGGACTATACTACGCTAACCACTTTTCATTCCTTTTTCCGACACTGCAAGAAAGTTACCATGTCTAACCTACCACTGTCTGGGGGAGGAAGGTACTTACTGTAGCCACAAGGAATTCTAATGAATATTTGTTAGTGGTTTGTTTTTTTGTTTGTTTGTTTTCCGCTACTCAGTATCTAAACTGTGGATCTCTATATAGTATGTGTCTTGCTAGGAGGCTCAACCAATTGGAAACACCCACCAGGCCTGGCATCTAGAGCGAACAAAGGTGACCAGATCCAGCTATAGCCACAAGCAGCATAATTCTGCTCACTGAGTTCCCCAGCATGGCTTTAGCACAGCCTTACTCTATTCCTGCTCATTTTCTGATTCTGGTTCCTCAGCCTTTGCAAGATCCAGTGAGTTAACCCATAGCCTTTCAATAAATTCCTTTCGTGCCTCTACCGTAGTGCTCACCCACACAAGCGTCATAGGTAACACAACTCAAGGAATCTCTCTAGAGATGGAATTGAGTTGTCTTTACCTCATCCACTAAAACCTTAGTGATAAATTCACCCACTCACCTTGTTCATCTCACCACGCACACTTTTGATCATGATTTGGTTTGAGTCAATTGAAAAAGAATGCACTAATCAGGCTCACAGGAGGATTCTCATTCACCAGGATGGTTCTGCAGGTCACGTTAATACGTTGATCTTCCAGCCTTTGACGGTGCAGGCAGTTTGGTTAACATCTGCTTTTAAAAGCTAGATTCACTGTAATGTGCTAACAACTCAAGTGCCCTAGGGCCAAAACAAAAAGATTTTGGTGAATTCAGCAATGTCCGCCAATATAGCCTATTTGGGAAAAATCTGCTCATTTTCCAGCATTGCTGTTGGCTCGGGCTTGCCTTGTCCCAAACTTTTCCATCATGGAGATGAATACAAACAGACTTGTGTAGGAAAAAAAAATCTGGTAATATAGCTATCCCAGAAAGTATCAGTTGAAAGTCTCAGAATTCATAATTTGCATACAACCCAAGTATTGGAAGCTTACCCAATTGTTAACAGTATCAGAAAATTCCAAGACCAAAACTTAATTTAAAACAAATGAGGGAAGGTAGGATGGAGAGGTAATTTCTGAATTCTGTCTGAAGTCATAAGGAGCCAGAGGTAGAAGATACAATCATGTCTGAGAAATCTGTGGTTTGAAATAGAACTCCTTAGTAGATTACAAAGGAATAATCTGAGGAGATACTGGCAGACAGAGTTCAGCCCAAGGATTTCAAAAAGCCACAAACAGAGAAAGGAAGCCCAACCCACGTGAGTGGGTAAGGGAGATAATCCAAGGCAAACGTCATAGCTAAGCCTTGATCGGTTTCCAGGAACAGCGTATGTAGGTGCACAAAATCCAGTTAATGAACCTGAGAGTGAGTGGGCAGATGAAATGGAAATTAGGCTTCAGGAAACACTGGAGATGAGGGACCAAGCTTGGAATTTGCAGCAAAACGATTAGGCAATGAATTTTAAGCAAAGGAGATAGGAAGAAGATAGGTTTTGTGGCTTCCATCAATCTCAATAACAGTGTTTGTCAAATTTGAGACTGTTTGGTATCGTGTATAGACTCAATGCCTCAGGTCTCACTTAGGAACATGTTTTAAATCTTCCAATCCAGAAAGAGCCCCTTGGCATTCGTCTTGGCAATGATTTCATGGATTGAACATCAAAAGCACAAGGAACGAAAGCAAAAATAAACAAGTGGGACTACATCAAACTAAAAAGCTCCTGCCCAGCCAAAGAAATAATCGACAAAGTGAAAGGCAGCCTATGGAATGGGAGAAATATTTGTAAACCACTTACCTTGATAAGGGGTTCTTTATGAAAATATGTAAGGAACTCCTACAACTCAATAGCAAAAAAAAAAAAAAAAAAAAAGCAAATAATCCAGCTTAGAAATGGACAAAAGAACTGAATAAATATTTTTCCAAAGAAAACGTTCACATGGCCAATAGGTACACAAAAAGTTGCTCGGCATCAGTCATCATCGGGGGAGATGCAAATCAAAACCACAGTGAGATATCACCTCACACTTATTAGCGTAGCTATCCTCCAGGAGACAATAAATAACAAGTACTGATGAGGATATGAAGAAAAGGAAACTCTGTGTGCTGATGGTGGGAATGTAAATCAGTTGCAGCCACGCTGGAAAATAGTATGGAGGTCCCTCAAAAAGTTAAAAATAAAACTACAATATCATCCAGCATATATTTGTCTGAAGGAAACAAAATCACTACCTCGAAGAGGTATCCGCACCCCCCATGTTCATAGCAGTACCATGTACAATAGCCAAGACATGAAAATAACCTGAGTGTCCATCAACAGAAGAATAAAGAATATTTGGCGTATTTATATACATTATAATGAAATATTGTTCAGATATAAAAAAGAAGAAAATCCTGACCTTTGAGACAACATGGATGAATCTCGAGGACATTATGCTAAATGAAATAAGTTAGAGAAAGACACATGCTCTATGATCTATTTACATATGAAATATTAAAAAAAAAACACAAAAAAACAAAAACAAAACCAAACTCATAGAATAGATTGGTGGTTGGCAGAGTAGGGGGTTGGACAGTGGTGGTCAAAGAGTAGAAACTTCCAGTTCTAAGATGAAAAAGTTCTGGGGATATAATGTACAGCATGGTGACTGTAATAAACAGTACTGTATTGTATTTTGGAACGTTGCTAAGAGAGTAGATCTTAAGAATCCTCAGAAAAACAACAGAACAAAAAATTATAATGATGTGAGGTGAGGGATGCGTTGGCTAACTTTATTGTGATGATAATTAGCAATATATACATGGGTCAGATCATTACGTTAAACTTACACAATGTTATATGCCAATTACGTCTTAATAAAACCAGAAACAAGTAAATTGCCATTAACAACAACAAAATAAAGAAAGAAAATCCCTTAAGATTTTTTGTTCAAATTGACCGAAAATGCATGGCAGTTTTTGACTGTTTCTGGTTAAAAGTGTTGAAATATTAGGTGCATTGAATAATCTGTTCAATCTCTAAATGAGAGCAATCAACTGGTAGTATGAATTCTCAGGCCCCCAAATAAGATTTTATGCATTCAGCTGTCCTACTGTAAATGCTAAATTAAAATTTTGTGGGTCATCTTTTGTCCATGTTAAAAAGATATCAAAGACTTCATTCTTGACTGAATTTCTGCTGAGAAATTAGTTAATTTTTTTACCCACCACAAAATCAGAAAAGCTTTCAGGTTCAGCCAAGTCTGATCTTACATGTTGTGCTTTGTTATTTAAAACAGCCGACCCAGACAGCCTAATATTTTATACCAGTGCCTTTAACAATGTATGAGGATGTGCTCATATGGTATTGTGACACAATTTTAAGACACCATCCATATTTAAAAATCGTCCTCCTAAATCTGCACCAGCGCTCTCAGGTCACTGTAAAACATACATTTTCAGATTCACAGCATCTTAAAAGCTTTGAAAGCCTCTAAAATGGTTTATTGATCTAACACGCCTGTTGGGAAAGTCTAATTTATGTTTCCCAGTTATGATCCCATTGTGTGTAGTAATCTATATTCTTCTGTCTGTTGTAATCTACATTCTTCCAAAGTTTGACAGCTTTATCTTCCACCATACTTCGTACCTTCACTGATTTCATCATTTCAGACACAATCTACATAGCTAAAATCAAAAAAATTTTAAAAAGAGGGAGAGGAGCCCATTATATAGAAAAGTGTAATTATTTCTTTTATTCTTTAACAAAAGTAGACGCTCAGGTAAATTTCCTATTCAATAAGAAACCTCACTTATGACAACTAATCAAGTTTTCCTAAAATCTCAATAGCTAAATGACGCTGAATTTAGCTTCAGATAAAAAGAGCTGAACTGTTTGAAGAACTTCTTTTATTTAAAAAAATTAACATGTGAAAACTAATTGTACTCCATTACTCTTAGGGAATAAAGAACTCTTGTCAAGGTGCAGCCTAGGGTCAGTGAACACACCCCAAGAGTGATGTTAGCCCCTATGATTTTACTTCTCAGTGTTTTAGTTACTTTATTTGCATTATGTATGCATTTGAAAACTTACATACATTTTGTGTCACTTAAACAAGACATAACAGCAGATAATATCTATGGAATTGACTACCCCATCCACATGAGTTAGATAAACGTAAAAATCAGTGACCAAACAGATCTTGCAAAAGAATAGTAACTATGACTTCAGAGTTAGCTGTGTTTCTTTATCCAGACTGTATTTTCACAGTCACTAAACATTGTTCTATTACCTCTTTCTCACAGTTTATCCTTAAGAGATGCCTGTCACTGGTGAGATGAAGCACACATAATATACTCATAAAATGTGATGCCCAAGTGGAAGCGTTAAAATGTCGACTACTTCGTCCGCTCTTATGCCTTTCTTTATGTTTTATTTATAACACATTTCACAGTTTACATTTATTTTGTTTATGTTTCTGTAGTGGTTGTTTGTCTTTCATTTGACTATTAGCTCTGTGAGATTACATTGATCTCGCTCACTGTTATGGCTCATCATGCCGCATGGTAGCTGACACCGACCGGGCTCCCATTAGTACCTTTTGAATAAACAGTCAGAAGGGCCAGATGTTTGTCAGACATGTTTCTCATGAGTCTGTTAGGAAGCCAGTCCATTAGGGCTTGAGTACCTCTGGGATATGCTAAGAAAGAAAAAGTATGAGAAAACAGGGGATTTGGGTTTATTATTTGGTAATACTACACAGCTGTATGACGATTGCACTCCGCTGTTCCCAAACATCCCCCCTCACACACACACTAATGGTTGCTATCTCTACCTTTATCCCATATACCACAAAATAAGAGTTACTGCAAAAGCGTGCAATGCAAGAGTTAGTGCATTGTTGATACGAACAATCAAATGCGAAATAAAATGACTAGATTACAACCCTAACATGGTCAACTGGGTTGTTTGATGATAAAATGGAGTCATTATGCTAAACATATGAATTATTATCCTAACTCCCTACCCAGAACGGGTAGATTGTAACTGCTATTATTTATTAAAATACTAATTACCGACTAGTGATTTCCAATGCAACTTTATGACATTACACCATGCCTGCAGAGCACCATCCCACTAACCCTGGCTTTCACACTGTCTTTAGCAAAGAAATCCTAGTCCCCATTCTTTGGTCAGTTAGCATTGAAGCTGAAATGTATTTCTCATCCTTGGATTGGTCACTGTCCATCTATGGTATTGTCAGAGATGGTGGGGGGGGGGACATGTTATTCTTCCTACGCAAAACAGATGCAATGATCCCCAGATAAATAGAGCAGTAAACTAAACTGTCATTCAGATCCTGTTGGAAGTCATCCAAAAAGCGTGTCAGGAATTTCACACAAAGTTTAGAACACGTTTCAGAGTGTGGAAGTTGGATAAAAATGTGGATGTTTCTAATATTTCTAGGCTAATGTATAATGTACATTAATCTTGAAATGCCTAAAGAAATACTGTTTTGGGAGAATCATAAAGAAGATGCACCAGGAAAGGTAGGTCTCATTGGTAACAACTCTTCAGTAAACTAATGTGTTAGGGGGAGAAGATGGGTGACCACTAATGAGTTGATTTATTTACCTGGAATTGTAACGGGATTCCAGGGTAAGCGTACAGTAATTTTCACCATGCATGAAATTCATTCGTGGCCCAATTCAAAACAAAACAACTACAATTATTTAAAACCCTGAATTTTCAGGACATCATCCATATGGTTAGTTGTAGTATTTTTTCCTGATTTATAGATGAATCACAAAACTTTGTGATATTATGGAGAAGAACCAGGAAGCTATTTTGCACAACACAGAGCCTCATCAGTTATCTCCATCATTCATCACCTGGATCATTCATTTTTCTAGCATATATTTATTGAATTCCCATCATTTGGGAGGTTTAAAGTAGGTTATAGATTTTGCATTTACAGAGAGAGAATGTCCCAAACTGTGACAATTTTGTTAATAGTTACTACCAAGAGTAGATGCTAAGTAGAGCCTTTTGAAAAACAGAATTATATTTAATTGAACTTCTCCAAGAAAAAGTGATATTTCACAGTGAGAATGTAACTTATTATTTTTAAAATGACAGTTTATATTAAAAAATAAAGGGGCATCTGAGTGACTCAATTGGTTAAGCATCCGACTCTTGGTTCAGCTCAGGTCATGATCTCATGGCTTCGTGAGTTCGAGCCCTGCATGGGGCTCTGGGGTGACCGTGTGGAGCCTGCTTGGGATTCTCTCCTCCCTCTCTCTCTCTGCCCCTCTCCCACTTCACTGTCTTTGTCTCTCTCAAAATAAATAAACTTTAAAAAAATAAGTAAAGCCTCCATCATTAAGTATTGCTTTTGCTGGAAATAATGTCATTGTTTTAAAACTCTCTTAGATCCATATTTGTAACTTGGAAACAGAATTTCTTAGGTTTTTAAAAGACTTTACAAGACATCTTGACACCAAAAACCCACTTTGTGGTTTCCAAGCACTATTTACCAAAAAAAAAAGAAAAAAAAAAGTGGTTTTGAATTTAGGCTTGAAAATGTAAAAATTCAATGGCTTTGGATTATTTTTCAAAAACGTTCATCATTATCAGGAAAAGAGAAGTTAATAAGCTTTATTTTATTGAAAAATTTTATAATTGAAACAGATTGAAAATAAAGAATAATTTTACAAATCACTTTAAGTCTTCATATTATCAAATATTGTTTTAACTACGATAGTCATTAAATTCAAATATCAAAATCAACCGAATAAGAAATAAACTTGAATTTTCAAAATGATACAGTATGTTCAATCAAATTACTCTCACTAAAATAATGCATCAGTTGTGATAGTGAAACCCAAGAAGTGTTTGTACTCTTAATAAAAAATTAACTTTTGGGGCGCCTGGGTGGCGCAGTCGGTTAAGCGTCCGATTTCAGCCAGGTCACGATCTCGCGGTCCGTGAGTTCGAGCCCCGCGTCAGGCTCTGGGCTGATGGCTCGGAGCCTGGAGCCTGTTTCCGATTCTGTGTCTCCCTCTCTCTCTGCCCCTCCCCCGTTCATGCTCTGTCTCTCTCTGTCCCAAAAATAAATAAACGTTGAAAAAAAAATTAACTTTTATCTTTATCTTTTTAACATTTCAAAGTTTATGAACATTTTTAAAAATAGGTAATATATTACCACATATACATAATTTTCTTATAAATAACTATTGGGAGCGCTTGCTCAAAAATGACACTGATAAAGGTGAGGAATCAAAAAATTTGAAATACCAATTCCAAATGAACAATGTCCTATGGTGTGAGAGTAGATCCTCTCTGAGAGTTTTTTCGAGAGAGCTGTGGTAGAGACTTGGTAACTACCCACCAATTCTTAGAAGTCCCCTCTTCTCAGATTAGCAGAAAATTGCCTTCATGCCAACACCTGTAATTGTCACATTATCAAGTTATTGTGGAATGCTTTGTGGTATAATTTAGAGCAGAGAGGAGAAAGAACCAGCAACTGCATAGGTTAGGGACCCCAGCTGTTTTTCCTAATATTATTCCACTTCTCAACCTGTGTGACCAGATACCCTCCTTGAAAAGGGAATTAACTGACCCTGAGATATTGTTTCTCCCTCTTGGCAAAGCAAAAATACATCTTGGGGGTGGGGGGAGGGGGAGGGTGTGGAAGCCTGCAGAGCTCCATGCCGAAGCTATGAAAATTTGGGAACTCCAGAAGGATCTGAGCATACAGTGAAATAGTGATTCACAGAAGCACTAGAAAAGCAAGGATCTTGGGAAGACGGTTGGGTCAAGTTATCTGGAGAAGGAAAGTGGGAAAACAAGAGTCCAGGGAGCATCTCACACCTCTACCTACCAATGCAGGTGGAAGAGGCTTCCGGAGGCTCTGGGAGCAAGACAACTAGACAAAGGGGCACATCACCGGGTTTTCTCCCCTCCATGCCCACTTTCCCCACCCCCACACACTTAAAATGCTTTATGGGAGAGATGAACCAAACCCTTTCTTGAAGTAAATGTGTAATCCTTGTGCTGCTGACGCAGATGAGGTGATCTCCAGGGCAGACAGGGAAGGGGAGTGGCTTTTCTCTCTTCGTTCTTGGGAAGCATAAGGCAGAGGTGGATCCAGCTGGAGAAACCAAGGAGTCTGTCTTCCTGAGTGTTCTTCCATCAGTAGAGCTAGATTCACATCCCAAGAGGCTGAGGAAGGGACCACCTATTGCTCAGGTTACATATCGATGACCTGGTGACCATGGAATTGAACTACTGAAGAGATTTCATCAGTCAATTCTAGTCTTACCCCCAACAGCAAGAGTCTGAATACTGATGAGGAAACCGCAGCCCATCTATCTTCTGCACAAAACACAAAAACTAATTTTAGAACAAAAGATTACATTGCTATTGCTTCACCACAATACACAAATATTAACCTTTAATTTAATAAAACACATTTTTTTAATGTTTATTTGAGAAAGAGAGGGGGAGTGAGAGTCTGAGCGGGGGAGGGGCAGAGGGAGACCCAGAATCCGAAGCAGGTTCCAGGCTCCGAGCTGTCAGCCCAGAGCCCGACGTGGGAATCAAACTCACAGACCATGAGATCATGACCTGAACCAAAGTCCAACTGAGCCCCCCAGGTGCCCCTTAACCTTTAACTTTTAATTACAACCCAGTGAGAATTTTCTGCCTAACATAATTCCCATCAATCACATAGGTAACATATACTGTAAGAATATGCACTGCCCTCTGGGACTGAGAAAACTGATTTTATTTTGAGGAGAGAAATCTGTTCGATAATTTTGGTTTGTTTCGGTTTGTTTTTCCTGAATCAGCACTTTTTTTTTTTTTTTTTTAAGTTACTTAACATCCAGCATCCAGTTCTTGTCTTCTAAGTATGAATCTCCAGTGAAAAGGACTAGAGCTATTTGGAGAAATGACAGATTCCATGGCTAGACAGGGAAGAGCTTGAGGTGAGTCTTGACCATCTTCTGGTGAAGAAATAAGGAAGTGTTCAAAAAGTATAGAGCCCTGTCAAAAGGAAGGAGAGCCTGCTGACAGGAACTCCCAAAGGAAGGAACAATTTGGGTAACAAATAAGAACAATTTGAGTATTGGATTGTTACTTATAGAACAAAATATATAACCATGAGTCATACCTATGTAAATACATAGTTGAGTAAATAAGTTAGTGGGGAGAAGGGACAACTCTTCCTCATTGAAAAAAAATTAACTAATAAATGTAGAAGAATGAGGGAACTATTTGGGAGCTAATCATTAGTCAGGGGCAGGGGAGCATGAGACTCTTGATCTCAGGGCCATGAGTTCAAGCCCCACATTGGCGGTGGAGCTTACTTAGAAAAAGAGACAGATAGGGGCGCCTGGGTGGCGCAGTCGGTTAAGCGTCCGACTTCAGCCAGGTCACGATCTCGCAGTCCGTGGGTTCGAGCCCCGCGTCGGGCTCTGGGCTGATATCAGCTCAGAGCCTGGAGCCTGTTTCCGATTCTGTGTCTCCCTCTCTCTCTGCCCCTCCCCCGTTCATGCTCTGTCTCTCTCTGTCCCAAAAATAAATAAACGTTGGAAAAAAAAATTTTTTTTAAATAAATAAATAAATAAATAAAAAGAAAAAGAGACAGATAGAGAGGGGAAAAAAATCACCACTAGGCAACACGATAGTTATAATTTTTGGAGACAAAATCCACTAATGTATGCTAAAACTTAGTGGGTAAAAATGTTAGGAAATGTAGGGTATTACCATAGTCTCAAAGAATCTTCCCCAAAATACCTATCAAGTATGAAGGGAAAATAGCAGTTTTGGAATGGAGAAACCCAGCAGACACTATCCTATTTGAGCAGTCTTCGTCCGTTTCACCAGTAAAAAGACACATCAAGACCATATACCCCTTGAGAAGGATCGCAAATGACTTCTGTGTTGTTCTTGGTAAAAATACATAACAAAAGTCTTGTCATGAGAAAACATGAGACAAACCCAAACTGTGCATCATTCCACAAAATAACTGACATGATTCACCAAGAAACAGACTCTTAACTCTAAAAAACAAACTAACGGTTACCAGGGGGGAGGTGGGTAGGGGGAAACAGGTGATGGGGATTACGGATGCACTTGTGATGAGCACTGGGTGATGTAGGGAAGTGTTGAATCACTGTATTGTACACCTGAAACTAATCTTACACTGTATGTTAACTATATGGAATTTAAAATAAAAAAATAAATAACTGATGTGTTCTTGTCAAAAGTGCTAAAGGCATGAAGGACAAGGAAAGAACAAAGAACTGTCACCAATGGGGGGAGAACAGGAGATAAGACAAGTGAATGCAATGAAGGATCCCAGAGTAAAGGCTAGGGCAGAAAAAGAACACTTGGGGGTGGGGGTGGGGGGGACTTGTAACATTCTACTAATCGTGCTATGATTATGTAAGTTGTGAACATCAGAAGCTGAGTGAGGGTTATGTGAGAACTCTGCACCATTTTCAATTTTTCTGTACGTTTAAAATTATTTCAAAATAAAAAGAATATTTTTAAGAGGATGCTTGTCACCGGTTTGGCATTAACAGCCAATCTATAGAAAGAGAATTTATCATGATGAAAATCAATTTTATTAAGTACTGTGGAGAAAATAAATGAAGAGCTTTTCAAAAGTGATTTAGCAATGCCTTGAATAATGCAAATTGTATATGGAAGCCGACAGCTGAAGTGCTTCTGGAATAATCTCAACAGAAGAATAAATGTTGACCATTTTACTAGAGCAGTAGACATGAAACCATCCATGTGTATACAAAAGTGAAATAATTAATAAAGATAGCTGATGTTTATTGAATCTTATTTGCCAAGCACATTAAATCTCCCAGCAAGCTGATGAGTTAAATACCCGATCTGACCTCCTCAAACAGCCGCATCACTTCCACAAGGTTACACAGCCAACAAGAAGCTGGGCTGTGATTTTATCGCAAGCTGATGAGGCTCTATGCCAGTGCCCTTGACCATGAGGCTACATGATAGACCTTGAATCTTTGAGCTCTAGTCTGTTCTGTGGCAGAGATGCCTGGCTTGTGTGTCACTTTGTGCCGTGATGACTACCGAGGAGCAGCTGGCATCCAGGACGGAGGAAGGCCTCCACATCAGTTTTTGGCTTTAAGAAGCAGGGAATGATCACAGCCTTGAGTTCATGGTCACCATACGCTAACCCACTCGGCTAAATTGGTGAGAGGTCTCTCTGATGTCAGGTACCCTGTGACTGTAACTCAACCCATCTGAGCAATGGGGCCCTTCCTGGGAGTCATAAATTCAATGCAGTGGTCAAGGGTGCAATGCTGAACTACACTAATTCAGCAGAGGAGTACGTCCCAGATGCTCCCAGGGCCCCCCCTGCAGACTTGGTTTTGCGTTTCAGAACTGCGTGATTTGGGGCTTTGTCCTATGTATGTATGTGCAGGTTTCCATAGATGCAGCCTATGACTTCAGTCTTGTGTTTCAACACAAACACATCACTCATTAATGAGGCGTTCGAGGCTTAGAAATACCCGGTTCTCCTCACTGCAGAAGACAGCATGTAACCATAGATAGAAAAAAAAAGAGAGCAAAGTTTAACGTGAAATAACTATATCCTGTTCTACTCATGTCAACATTAGCTTTCTTTTAGGTAATCTCTGCTGCATACAGCTAACCACGCTGGATAATATCTTTTTAAATCTAAAATTCTGGGGGCATCTGAGTAGCTCAATCTGTTAAGCCTCTGGCTCTTGATTTTGACCCAGGTCATGATCTCATGGTCGTGTGGTCGAGCCCTGCTTTGGACTCTGTGCTGGGCAGGGGGCCTGCTTGGGATTCTGTCTCTCTTCCCCCGTTCATTCTCTCTCTGTCTCTCTCAAAAATAAATAGCTAAAATATATATACATATTATATTTTATATTTATATTATTTATGTTATATAGAATATATTCTATATTATTATAAATAGATAAAAGTAAATATATATATTAAAATCCTGACGTTTGTTTCAAATTCATAAAATGAAAAGAGGGGATTTCCAGTCCATAAAATATGAGGGAAGAAAGAAATTAACACGAGTACTTAGCCAAAAGTGATCTGAACATTCCTAACCCACTGAACTAGAAAATCTTAGAAGAGCTAGCTTCTAAGATATGCAGTACCTAGTGGGGATGGCCAGCCTGGAGAAGTTATAAGCGTACTAAGCCAGATGTTAATTCCCCAATATTCCCACCATTTTAATCTCTGATGAAGTGAGTGAATGGGGTCATTTCTGACTATTGAGGGACTTTTTTTCTAGCAGTTTCTGCCAAAGCTTGAAATAACAGTCACATGGTTTCTGGTTAACGTACTGAACTTGTGTGAACCTTTTAAAAGCATTGCAAGTTCACTTGAGTTTGGTGATCTAATTGAAAGTGACTTTTAAATAGGAAATTTTAACTTTTAATTTAACGGGGATAGTGTTTTTCCATAGTTTTTTTTTTTAAGTTTATTTATTTTGAGAGAGAGAGAGCACGCATGTATGCACGCAAGCGGGGGAGGGGCAGAGAGAGAGAATCCCAGGCGGGCTCCACATTGTGTGTGCAGAGCCCAGCGAGGGGCTTGTGCATTTTCACATCATGACCTGAGCCGAAGTCAAGAGTCGGTCACCTAATGGACTGAGCCACCCAGGCGCCCAGTAGCCACCCAGACTTTTAACAGTCTATGGAAATATGCTACACTCTTGACTGTTTCCTTTGCTTATAATTTATAAAATGTATGTCCTATGAAGAACTGAGAGTCAATCTGACAAGCATATATTTTGCTCAGCTTTTATTTGATCAGTTGTAAGGATGATCCACCGTCCTTCCCCACCCAACCCCAGAATCTCTAACTCAGTGCTAATTCGCTCAGTGCCTCTGGCCAAGTCATCCAACATCTTCGGCCTCGGGTCTGTTATCTGTAAAATGAGCCTTTGCGAGTAGATCGATTCTAATACAGAGTTCGGTTTCGGAAGAAGAAATTCTAAATGTAAATTTCATATTTACAGAAAACGGATACTGGCGTTTCAGAGTTTACGGGGTTGGGTTCTCTCACAATGTTGTGTAAGTTTTGTTTCTTTTTTATCCCACGTGGTTCAAAAGGGAATTCTACAGCTAACTCGAGCATGGTGCTCAGCAGTTCACCCCCATCAGTAATTGCTGAAAGAAAAGTAAGTTGGAACGTCAAGCTGGAACTTGGAAGCTCTAGGTCATTATAACCGTTTTATTTGTCTCTGGCAGTCCCATTTTGTACCGTTCTGTACGAATAAAAACCTTTTCCTAAGGGCCTTTCTGGAGCACTAAGCACATGATTAATTAAGCCCTGTCCTGAGACTAACAAGAAAAAAAAGAGATAAAGTATTTTGTTTGTGATTGAATCACAAGGTGTTATTCATTAGATATGCCTTCTAAAATTCTGTTTGTCTCATCACATTTTGTCAGACTACTCTACATATGAAAGTCTTTGGCCTTCCTTTCTACCCTGGTCCAGCTTTTTTTCTGCAATCCCCTGTCCTCAGTGGCTAGGGAAACACAAATGTGATTGGACGGAAGTGTTTATCAAGTCTGAGGACCTGATTCTCTCCTCACGCATGACAAACTCGGTGGCAACAGATGGCCTGAAAGTTTTTGTCTGAAAGGGAGAGACTTTGACCTGTGGCTCTGATTTTATTTTATTGTATTTTATTATAAAGTCATTACCAGATAATAAGCCAGACTTTCTCCTGGGTGACTTAGTCGGTTAAGCATCCATGGGCTCTGCCCTGAGCATGAAACCTGCTTAAGATTCTTCCTCTCTCTCTCTCTCTCTCTCTCTCTCTCTCTCTTCCTCTGCCCCTCTCCCCTAAATAGCTGTTTCTTTCCCTAAAATAAAACAACGACAGCAACAATAACAACAGCAGAAGTCTATGTAAACTATGTCTGGGTCATAATTCTCTCCTATCCATTTATGACAGACATGTATGTGTTTTTTTAATTCTTCCTTTGAAAAGGAAGAATTCCTTCTACAAATTAGTCACATTGGAAATTGAAGCCAACACAACACGTAGAAAGAACAGCAAGTCAAGCTTTGTAACAGCTCTGACGGGAGGGAACGAGAACTGAAATACATGTCTATGATTTGGACGGGACAGGGCAGAAACAGGGACATAACACACCCCAGACAGGTGCATCTCTCTTTTATCCCTGAACTCTTTCATCTTCAGTTTTTTTCTCGGAGTGGATACTGACAATACCTGTGGCATGATTATGAAATTAAAGTTACGTCTCTTATAAAAAATAAAGGCAAAAATTGTGACCTCAAGGTTTGATATGTCACAAGGTGTGTGACAGAATGCATTCAGCAGTAACCAGCCAAGCGTTGGAAACCCCAGAGGACAGAACTGTATGACATGGCCGGGAGCTGGGGCTTTGGAACCTCTTTTGTAATTATTTGCCCGTTGGTCTCTAGAGCGTGTGTTTCGTGCATTTCTTTCTTTTTACCCAGAATGTCACTTTGCCTGGGAGGTGACCATACGAGAATAATGGTGCCGTGGGAAGGGTGTTTGTGCGGTTTTCATTGTAATGTGATCGGTAGCAGTTTGTCTGAGAGCTCTTCCTGTAAAAACAAACAGCTATTTAGGAGCTGTTTTTCCTCGCTCGGACACATGACAGTACACTGACCATCAAAAACAAACGCATAGGCCAAAACCAAATTTTCTCGCAAGACGTTGTCTTCCCGAGTTTTCCCCACACCCTGCTTTATATTAAAGCATCAGAAAACAGAAATGGATGGTGAATCCATTGTCATCAGGGATTTAAGTAAAAATAAAAACTTGGGCTCATCGTGTGGAGAAACCAGGTATAAGGCAGAGCAGGATTGTCCTGGGATCTGAGTTGGTGGGACAGTCCAGGAGGTAACACTGATCACTCATCAGTACGTGGTCTTGGGGCGCTTGGTTTGTGCCTGGGTTCACATTTGTCACTCTCAGTCCCTGATATTAGAAATGGGGGAGTCAAATTCGACTCTTGTCATTTTCTCTCTCTACCTCTTCAATCATCAGTTCTAATTTTGCCTTCCAACTATTTCCTACTTACGAATTTTTTTGGCCGGATTTCTGAATGTTCTACTGGTTCAGGCCCCATCGTCGCATAACTGAACTACTGCAAGGGTCTTGTTACTTCCATTTCTTACCTAGAATCTTGTCGCCTTCAAATACATCTCCCAAATAGGCACTAAATGGCAAAATGCAAATGCCAGCACATCAGAATATCCTTACTTGAGACCCTTGCTTTATGACACATGGTGTGTAAAACTTCCTTGATTTGACCCCTGTCTTTGACACTTGCCCCTCTGTGTCCCAGATATGAACCAGATGAAGACTATTTAGCACCTGCGCACCAGGCATTACGTCATTCATCACAGTCGCTCCGGAATATAGCATGGTGCCTTCAGCAAAAGAACTTCGTCAATAGTTTAACTCCTAAATATTTCTTGAACAAAATGCCTTCACTCCACACCCACTGACACCATCCACCCCGAGCCAGAATCTTGTCTGGAACAGCTTCTTCACTCTTCTCCCATGCCCCACCTCTCATCTAATCTCCCCCTTCTATGGCCAGAAGGATCTTTTAAAGATACGAATCTGATCACGTCATTCCCAAATTTAAAATTTAGCAGAAGTTCCTCAACATACCTAGGATAAAGGTGAAACTCTTAACCTGGTTCCTAAGGCATTGCACTCAGTCTCCCCCCTTCTCCCTGCCTACACTCCTGCCGCATAGAATATTCCATTGCTTCCCTGGCCCCTTCCTCCTTTGTTAAATGCTCTTTATCCCTCAGGTCTCAATTTACACATCAGTTTCTTAGTGTGGCAGTCCCTGACCCTCTTGACTAGGTGAAGTTATTTTCCCCTGCATTACCATAGCAGTGCTCCATAACACTCACCATGCTTGTAATTACTTGTTTAATGCCTGTAACTTCCTCAGAGAAGCTCTCCCTAATCCCCTTAACAAGGGGAAGTGTCGGTATTAAACATTCTCGTAGGTCATCCCTTCTCCTAGCACGCGTCACAGTTCAGGAGTTATTTGTTGAGTTGAATTGAAAATATATCTTTAGTCCTCCAGGAATGCTGAGGTTTGGCTCTCACAGTACCTGTATACTCCTAGCTAACTCTTTTCTCATTTTTGAAGTCCTCAGTTTACCTGTCAGCAACTCTGGGAGCCTCTGCTAATCACATTTTACACCACTCCCAAACCAGATTACATCCCTGCCCTCAGGACTCTCGTAATACCTAGTATGCATTTCTGTCACTGTCATTACTGGAGTATACTACACTGTTAGACAGTAGTTTCTTTGGCATAAAGGATGATGCCTGATTCCTGTCTTCTATTCCAAGGGTACAGGGACCCACACACAAATGCACTCAATGAATATTTATTGAGTGAGTGGATGGATGATTACGTGTGACATAAGAATTAGATAACCTCTTGCTTCTCAGCCATGTGCCTTCTCCAATAGGAAGGAGGGGCATCTCGGCGGCCAACCCGGGCGAACTGAAGAGCTGGGACCCTCTTGGGTGCCCCTCACGCATTCCCACCCTGGGCGTTGACATGTTATGGCCACAGCCCTGACGTGACTGCAATTGTTTTGGAGATCCTGAGAAAATCAGTGATCAAAAGACAGCCTGAGTTATAAAAAAAAATCGGTAACATTCTATTTCCTTTAATCCTAAATTTGTACACTGAGAATCATACCATTATATATAAATATATATACACACGTGTGTGTATGTGTGAGTGAGATAGGATAATGTCCCCCAAAGATGTCCGTGCCGTAATCTCCCATGAGTATGTTATTAGATTCAACAAAAGGGACTTTGCAGATGTGATTAAGGTGAGGATCTTGAGATGGGGGGGTTACCCTGGATTATCTGGGCAGGCCCAATGTGATCGTGAGCATTCTTATGAGAGGAAGGCGAGAGTGTCAGAGTCGGAGAGAGAGAGTGGAAGGCACAGCTGTGCGGTTCGAAGTTGAAGAAGGAGCCTGGAACAAAGAAAGGCGAGCAGCTTCTCTGAGCACAAGAAGCAAGGAAGTAAAGTGAATTCTCCCTGAGAGCCTCCGGAAAGAACACAGCCCGACTAACACGTTAATCTCAGCCCAGTGAGACTTCCAACCTATAAAACTGGGCGCATTTGTGGCAATTTGTTACAGCAGCAATAAGAAAGATGTATATGTATGTATTTGGGTACACGATGAGAGAATTTGCTAGCACTCCAGTATGATTGCTTCTACAGCGCTTAAGAGTCTCAAGGAAGAGCTGGACGGTGACAAGACACAGATCGTCACGTGTTTACAACTGTGGAGTACTAAGAAGTGTGGCGACCTATACCTGAACACCCGTGCTTTCCTTGTCAAGGATTAGGGACTTCACACACACACATACACACACACACACACACACACACACACACACACACACACACCACTCTTCCCAGTGGTGCGAAATTATCAATACAGAGTTGGTCATCCACCTATATTTCAAGGGGATTTGATTTTGTATCATGTATATAAACTCAAAAATAACTGTCTAGGAGAGAAGTAAAATCATGGGAATTTTTAAATATGCCCCTTGGTCTGTAACCATAGCTTACTTACTTCTATATTGTCAGCGTAGAAGCGGAGAAGATTCAAACATGTTTGATTTTAAAAATATTAGGGGTGTCTGGGTGGCCCAGTCGATTAAGCATCCGACTCTTGATTTCGGCTCAGGTCATGGTCTCACACTTTGTGAGTTCAGGCTGCTCCTTGGGCTCTGCACTGACATGGGGCCCGGCCTCACAAACTGAGCCTGCTTCAGATTCCCTGTCTCCCTCTCTCTCTGCCCCTCTGCCATGTGCTCTCTCAAAAATAAATGAACATTTTTTAAAATACAAGATAAAATAAAACAAAACAAAATAAAATAAAATAATATAAAATATAATAAATATAATATATATAATATAAAATATAATAAATATAATATATAATATATAATATATAATAAAATAAAATAAAATAAAATAAAATAAAATAAAATAAATAATGGAATAGGTGTGAAAAATAAATTTTCTGGACCCAGCAGAATGTTATGAAATTTAGCAATTTGGAAGACGTCAGTCTCAAAGATGAAACATCCCCCAGGTCCCCATATGTTGCCCCTCTGTTAGAATTCTATGCTAATGAATACAATTAATCTCCATTCCATCTAAGATATTTTACTTTTAAATCATCGAAATGTTTGTGATTATGTCTTTTACAAGACTTAAAAATAGACCCCTTCCCCCCTTTACTCATTTTAATGTAACTGTTTCAAAATAACAATAATTACATTGGTTCAGTATTTCTCCATCATGATTGCCTTTATTGTCAGAAGTAAAACCATCCCCCTCAAGCCAACCAGTCATATTCTTCCTGGAAAAGATTCCCCCCAAATTCTGCTAATTACATAGTGCATATTAAAGAAAACAAAGATAATATGAGTATTGACATAGTCATCAGTTGGCCCGCTCTAAAAAAAAAAAAAAAAAAAAAAAAAGTTGAAATATACTTAAAATCACAACAAATCTGAACTACTTACTCATGGGTTGTGGGTTGTTGTTGTTGTTCCTGGCACGACTGATTCTTTGTTGTGTAATAAGAAATGTGAAGAAAATTCATATGAACCATTTATCACAGCTTGCTTCATATGTTATTTTTTAATATACTCTTCCAGAAGGATATGTGGTAAAGACCGCAGAAGACAAATATTAGAAGTGGGTGTTTTTTCATAGTTTTCTCAAAAAAAAAAAAAAAAAAAGATCAGTAGTGGAAATATTTGTCTTTTAAAATATGTTGGTATTTTAGGTCAGGAAGCTTCAACTTAATCTTATTTCTCCCCTAGGATTTATGATAAAAGCAGACACAATGCTCTTGATAATTTTTCTGGTTTTATAAGAATTGGATTTGCATTCCAAAATTATGATAAGGAAGAAATGTCCTTTAAAGGATTTAATCTAGAGAAATGAATGAAAAAGTCTAACTCAGATAGTTGACTTAATTCAAGATGTCTACATGTAATCTTCCTTCTCTGAAGGACAGGACCACAGAAATGGATCTCAGATGTTTTACCATATCCACTTGTAATGGCTACATCCTGTAGTATTATTAAGATTTAAGGTACACCCACGGTATTCTAAACAAACTCTACAAAATATAACTTGTCATAGTTGAAGAATATTTCAGCATTCCCTAAAAGTCTTAAATCCTATTAAACTACTCCATTAAATATTAACAGATGATACGAAAAATGCCTTCTCTGTCAAATATGCCTGAGAAACTCTTGATATAAAATATGATTATTTTTACTGCAGGACTTATCAGAGCCTTAAAAATGCTAATGAGTATAGTGGATTTCCAAAAAAAGAAAACCACACAGTGCTTCCTCAGCTAGAAAAATCAGTCCTTGTTCTCCTTACCCTATAATCCTGACCTCCTGCCCCAGGTAAGGGGTTCTAAGCTGAAATGATACTACTCCCAAGTATACCCAAATTCTCTAGGAAAATTTATTCATTTTGTTCTCTCTTCCTACCAAGAATTCTAAAGATGCAGAGAATATTCCTTGAATTAAATTGTGGATTTAAACTGAAATGAACTTATTAACTTGAGTGATGTATGGACTCACCCCGCTTTCATCCGTCTTTATGCGGATTTAACCCCTAATGTTCAGAAGTGCACCTCTGCTTTAACCACCTCTCATTCACCCCCATCGGTGAGGAAGGATTCCCACCCTCGGGTTATGGGGATGGCTGGAGACGTGAGATGTGACACCGGACAGAGGAACTTGGCATTTTTTGATCGCATATCTGCAGTCACGTGGAAGAGGACATGGCAGGCCACACAAGGCCACGTGGAGGTTGCACGGAGAAGAGAGTAAAGAACCAGGGACAGTAGGAGGCAGGCTTTGTCACATCAAGAGGGTAGAGTGCAGGAGCGCCTGGGTGGCTCAGTCGGTTGGGCGACCGACTTTGCTCAGGTCATGATCCCGTGGTTCATGGGTTCGGGCCCCGCATCGGGCTCTGTGCTGACAGCAGGGAGCCTGCTTGGGATTCTTTGTCTCCCTCTCTGTCCCTGCCTGCCCCCCCCCAAAAGCAAAAAAACATTTAAAAAAAAAAAAAAAAAAAGAGGGTGGAGTGCCCTTTCATTTCTTGCAGGAGGATGTGATTAGCTCGTTTGAATACATTAAATAAAAACAGGCTAGCAGGCCACCACTGGGAGATTAGCGGGAACTGTACTTGGTCCCCCTGACAAGAAGCCTTACCCGCAGGGCAGCACCAGGCGGGATCTTGTGGTTCAGCTCTTAGAGGCCCATCTGGCTTCAGATGTCAGGCAGCACATAATATCAGGTGCTAATTTAGGCTTTTGTCCCCACTGGGTGCACGTGGTTTAGGTAAGTCTTACCCAACCCATAGCATCAGGTAAGGGCATCTGACCTAGGTTTGACTTAACCACACAGCCCTGTCCCTAGAGATCAATTCAAGATTGAGTTTATCTCCTAACCCAGGCCAATGACGATCAAGCTAAGGGTTTTCCTAATGGGGAGGAAAGAGATGTGCTAGTTTCAAAGGCAAGCCCTAGCAGCAAGAGTGATGGGAGTCTGATGCTCTCGGGGGGCGATGGTTACAGCCTGATAATCAAGCCAGAGGGACGAGGCAGGACTTAGAAATGGCAATAGGCAGTGTACAGACCTTGCCTGAGATGGTCCAGCCACACCTGATGTCTCTTGTCCTCCCGACTTTCTCAGCCTGTGAAACATCCCTTTTCCAATGTATGCTTAAGGCGATTTGAGTGGTGTTTTGTCACTTACATTTTTAATAGTTCTGATTGCTACATGAACAATATCGAATTAATGCCTGTCAGCTATACTCAATGATTACCGCTAAGTTACCTCCCGCGACATTAGGGCACTGTGCAATTTCCTTCTTCCTAACCTAAATTATGGCTCTCTTTCGAAGTCACTCGGTGGATAGCTCTTTACGCAACGTTACTATTTTACAAGATGGATCCGTAAGTGATCTTTGATGGCCATGTGCACAAAAATAAGAACACAACGAAAATGAAATGAGGGATAATTATACCGTGGCATGAGTTAGAAGACAGAAATTGATTTAGTCAATTCAGAGTCAATATATCTCAATCTATTTATAATTTGAATAAATATTACAAAACCTTTGAAAGAACCCTCATCTCAAGAATACGAAACTAGAAGTTAATTTTTAAGCTCGGAGCGAGCAGTTGGCACTTTGTGTCACTAAAGAAGAAAGGCATGCTGTACACGTGAAGTGCAAATAAATGTGGTAATTATCACCCAAAGAATAACTTTGACACATAAGGAAATCCAATGTTACAACTTGTGCCTCTAACTTTTAATATTTTCTTAAGGAAAACATTAGGGGAAATATCAACAGCCGTTACGCACACCTTGATATTTCCATCCAGATAAATCCTGCAACTCATTGCTGCTCGGCGGCCGAGCTGCTGTTAACATTTACACTTGCTTGATGAGAAAATGCTGAAATACTCAGAAGTACACTTATTAAGTAAGAGAAATGGCAGTGCACCCTGGCTGTCTCCAAATGTTGGCAAGGGACACAGAGGAGAAGCGGGCAAATGCTTTCAAAATGCTAAGTCGCCCATGAAAAGAAAACGAAGGCAACTTTCTAATGTTTCCTGGAGATACATCCCCATCTCCAATTGCTTTATCTATCACAAATAGGCTTTATAAATATAAAAGGAAAACCGTGCCACTGGAAAGCAATTGAGGTGAATTTGAATTTAGAGTCACATTATCCGTTATCTCTATTATTGGCCGATCAGACATCTCAGGGCATGAATTAGTCATTTCTGCCCATTTGCTTCTAGTGATATAGGCACAGAGGCAGCGGTGTGAGTAATGTATTTATCTGCTAATTTAGTCATTTACTTGATGGATACAAGAGAATTTCGAAGGAAGGTTTTAAAGTTACTTGGGTATACTTTTTCAATGCCCAGGAAGATCTGCCATAAATACAGCATATAAAACTTTCCAGATACATTTGAAGTACCAGAGGACTAATTCATTATAGCGCTCTAAAAGTGTTATCAAGTGGGAGAGGAGTGTAATTTCTTTAAAGTGCTCTGAATAGATGCAAGCAATATACTTAATGTAATCCAAAGAATTGGGGGCAGGGGGCATTGAAAAAGGTTCCAAAGGTGCTTCTGCTGGGTGGTACCTGCATTGCTTTGACTTCATGTACTGGAGCCCCAGAAGGTGGAGGTTAAACAGGCAGAGAGCGAGACGTGTACGGAATTCCTAGCTGATACCCTGTAAAGTCCGTTTGCAATCAAACAATCCGTGAGCGGTTGTTTTCTCCCTTTACAGACTGGAGTTGCATAAAGTATACTGACCCTACTTTCCTTTGAGTACAAATGTTAGTGCACTATCCAGTAGGTATGCTTGAAAAACAAAAATCCTCTGGTTTCATGAACGTTTAAACCAGTTTTTATAAAATAATCTGTAAAGTGAAAATGTACAAAGCTTGACTGTATTCTTTCATCGGTAGACCTGATGGGAAGGTACTGTTGATTGGTTGAATTGCTACATTTTACTAAAACATATATACAGTGTAATAGTGGCAGCATTTGGGGACACCTGAGTGGCTCAGTTGGTTAAGTGTTGGACTTTAGCCTGGGTCACGATCTCACCGTTCCCTAGTTCGAGCCCTGCAGTGGGCTCCATGTTGACAGCTCAGAGCCTGGAGCATGTTTCCAACTCTCTGTCTCCCTCTCTCTCTCCCCCTCCCTACTTACGTTCTGTCTCTGTCTCTCTCAAAAATAAAATAAACGTTAAAATTTTTTGTAAGTGGCAGCATTTTAATAGTAATACTGTGTTTCTTTGTTGCTCCGAACACAATTTAATTTTATATTTTTTTATGGATAAGATTTGCAGATTTAATTTTTTACGTCAATATTTCTTTTGGATTAACTTTTATATTTTTTCTCAAGGAAGGCTATTGTCATCTTGGAATCGGGGCCAAGGGTCTCTCTGTGTTTAAATGTCGAATGAGTATTACTGTGGTACAATGAATGGCTTCCGCCCAGCTTAATTATGTTAGCGCTACAGATAAATGCATATGCCGTATCTATGGATTTGCAAATACGAAGCAGGGGCTCCCTCTGCATAATCTTCTGCACATTGCTTTTGTTTTTTTAGATTTTATAATACAGATAATAAAGCTAATTCCCTTTAAAATCAAAGATGGGGCACCTGGGTGGCTCAGTTGGTTGAGTGCCCGACTTCGGCTCAGGTCATGATCTCACAGTTCATGAGTTCGAGCCCTACATTGGGCTCTGTGCTGAAAGCTCAGAACCTGGAGACTGCTTTGGATTCTGTGTCTCCCTTTCTCTCTGGCCCTCCTCTGCTCATGCTCTGTCTCTTTCACCTTCAAAAATAAATTTTAAAAAAACATTAAATTTTTTTTTTTTTAAAAATCAGAGGTAGATAATGGGAACGTGATGCTAATAGCATGTAATACCATGATATTTCCTAACCACACAGTAAATGTGAAATGACAGTGGTATTGGCAATAGTAAATGTATTTTCAAGAAAGGGCCACAAAGAAAAAGTTATATGACAGTATTAAATATTGTGATTGCAAAGGAAAAAATACAGCAGAGTTACTAAGCTGAAAACACATTGAAAATACCATCAGGTATGCGCTGTTCATGTTACATCCTGGGCCATCAAAGAGAGGAAATTCAAGAAGATTGTGAATATATTGTAAGAATGAGGAAGGTATAATACTTAAATCACCCACCTACTGTCACCACCAAGTGGGTGACTTCTCTGGCTGAATCACCCAATAGGGTGTCTCCAGGCATTCGCCATCAATTCCAAAGGTAGTTTTTATTATTATTATTATTATTATTATTATTATTATTATTAGTTTCTTTATTTATTTTGAGAGAGCAAAAGCACAAGCGGGGGGCAGGGCGGGCAGCAAGGGAGAGAGAGAATCCCGAGCAGATTCCGCGCTGTCAGCTGTCTGCCCGGAGCCCAAGGCATAACCTCAAGGTCATGACCTGAGCGAAGGCAGATTGTTGTTTTCATTTCTACCCTCCATCCCTGGTTTCTGCCTCAAGACGGCAGCATCCAGTTCTACTTGAGCTTCTAGCCTGCCCCCTTACCCTTTGGACTTCAAACTCAAGACAAGGGACATCAACCCTTGTGGTAGTTTTCAGCCTGTTTGGTCTGCTGTGCATAATTCAGATTTGCAAGACCTCACAGTATCGTACAGTTCCTAAATCAGTCAACTAATCAATCAATCACTTTCTCTCTCAATGTCTCACTCACTCAGTGTGCTCTCACTATCATAACCAAATGTCTTCGACTGGGTGGCTTAACCAACAGCAATTTATTTCTCACGGTTCTGGAGGCTGAAAAGCCCGGGGTCACTGACTCCCACTTGCCCTCATATGAGAGGGGAAGAGGAAGCAAACCGTCTATTGTCTCCTCTGTTTCAAGGCACTAATCCCATCTTGAAGACCCTACCCTCATGACCTCAGTTAAACTCAGTTACCGGGGTGCCTAGGTGGCTCAGTTGGTTAGGCATCCAACTTTGGCCTAGGTCATGATCTCACGGTCCGCGGGTTCGGCCACGCATTGGGCCCTGTGCTGAACAGCTCAGAGCCTGGAGCCTGCTTCAGCGTCTGTGTCTCCCTCTCTCTCTCTGCCCCTCCCCTGCTCACACTCTGTCTCTCTCTGTTTCTCAAAAATAAACATTAGTAAACAAACAAACAAACAAACAAACCCAGTTACCTCCCCAAATCCCATCCCTAAGTATCGTCATCTTGGAAGTTAGGGCTTGGTCCTATAAATGTGGGAGGGACACAATTCAGTCCATAGTGTTATCTATCTATCATCTACCATCTATCATCTGTCTACAGATGCATACCTTCTTGGTTCTGTTCTCCTGGAGAAAACTAATCAATCATCTTATCATCCCTGGGATCTTAACGCCAAATGGCTTCCTCTGACCAAATCCATTTTTAGGTCACTCACTGGTCCCTGCCATTTAAACTGTTCCTCATGTGCAGGGAGACATCCAATTCTCAGGCCACTTTACTCTTAGAAGCCATCAGGTGCCTCCTACGTTCAGGTTTGACTCTTAGCTGAGCACCCAGCACCAGCCCTGTAACTTCGTCAGAAGTCATGCCTCCTTCTACCTCAGTCTTTAATCATGGAGGTTATCAATGGCTTTCATCTGCCCAGCCAATCAATACTTTTCTCACTTAAGATCTTTGTGTCTTTTTTTTTTTAACATTTATTTATATTTTTGAGAGACAGAGAGAGAGAGAGAGAGTATAGCAGGGGAGGGGCAGAGAGAGAGGGAGACACAGACTCTAAAGCAGGCTCCAGGCTCTGAGCTGTCAGCACAGACCCTGACGTGGGGCTTGAACCCATGATCCATGAGATCGTGACCTGAGCCGAAGTCGGACGCTCAACTGGCTGAGCCACCCAGGTGCCCCAAGATCTTTGTGATTAGTTCGATTTATTACTCTGTGTCCCTAGACATCCTGTTTGCTGCACACATAAAGAACATGCCAGTGGCATCTGGGTGACTCAGTGGGTTGAGTGTCCGACTCTTGGTTTCAGCTTACATCATGATGTCACAGTTTGGGAGATTGAGGCCTGCATCAGGCTCTGCCCTGACAGCCTGGAGCCTGCTTGGGATTCTCTCTCCCTCTCTCTCTGGCCTGCCCTGCTTGCACACACACACACACACACACACACACACACACACACACACATTCTCTCTCTCTCTCTCTCTCTCTCTCTCTCTCTCTCTCAAAATAAGTAAATAAACATTTTTTTAAAAAAAGAATATATCGGCATTACTTTTACCACAAAAAGGTCATGGATCACTCCATTTTATTTTACATGGTTTCTGGTCAGTGGTAGATGCTGACGAAATCTCACTGAACAAATAAAGCCCTCTCGTAAGGAAAAATTCTCTGCTGGCTGATAATGACTGCCAAATGATGGAGAGAAAAGGTTATTAACATTAAGGCAGAAAGGTGGGGGGAAGGAAGTAGCGGGAAATGTTGAGGTAAAGGCATTTCGTTAATGATACCCCTTTTATCTTTGATGAGTGGCAGCAGGAAGTTCATTCAGCCCATAGGAATGGCGATGCAGAGAAGTGACACCCTCCATTCTGTTCTACAAAGGAAGCAAAAGGTCACTTGAGCTTTCCTGTAGAATAAATCTCGTAGTACATGTACCGTCTCAGATTCCTTAACGACATTCTCAACGAACATGACATCTAGCGACACAGCCTGGTCCATGGAAAACGTACTTGACAGGCAACAGCGGACCTCAGTTGTACTTCTGACGCTGGCTAATTCGCTGTGTTTTCTAAGGGAAGTTAGTTAACTTCCTTAAAATTCAGTGTCATTACTTGCAAAGGGATTGGATTTGATCATTTCTAACATCTCTTAGAGCTCTCGATTTCTGTTCTAGTCTAATGAGATTTAAATTTTTAAAAACCTCACTTCTTACTTTTTTAAAAATGTAAAATTACCAGGCAGCACTTTCCCCTGCCCAAAAGAAGTTTCTTTGTCGGCATCTCAGGATGCTTAGACATAAACCTTTATGTACCCTCCCACAAAAAGATGGTAACTTTTCAGTCGTTTCACTGTTGCTCATGTTCCTAAGGTCTATGTCATATTATTCATTATTTTAATGAGACTAGTAATGAACAAGGTAAACTAAATCTTTAGAGTTGGAATATATCTTGCCTGGTTTTTTTCCTCCTAAATTGGATGTTACAGTATTTTATGCCAGATTATCATATCAAACTCAAACAATGCAACTGCAGTTATAGGATATCTACTAACATTTGTATTTATAAGAGCAATTTAAACTTATGTTGAGAAGGGTGTTCATTCACTTTACTATTTTAATATTCTCAAATGAAGATTTACATATGACCACCATTAATATATGGTACATTTTAGCATGCCTATTGGACTTGTAGAATACCATACTATAAAAAAATTCTCAATATAAGAAAGAATATTTCTCATCCTTAATCAACAGTTATTACAAGCAATATTTAATGTAGTCATATTAGACAAGTATGTTGAAAATAACTTTTTTAAAGTCAGTGGTAACCAGGACAGAATATGAAATGTCACATAAAATGAATTCACTTTAATTTTCCCCTTACTTTTCTTCCCATCTGTCAAATAAAGGGCTTACATTGGATGATTTGAGAAAGAATAGTTTGTGGCTCCGTGAGGATGGGAGGGTAATTAATGAATGATAATGGGATTTAAGGAAGACCCTGAAAGTGTCATAGGTGAAGAGAGAGACAGGACTCCCAGACAGCAAGTACAGCTTAGATATGTCCTGGTCCATCCTTGTTTAAATGATAGAGATACAACAAAAATTAAAACTCTACATGCGTAGTCCTATAGTTTAGCTCCTAGGTAACTGTGGCTGTTAAAATTTAATGTCAAACAGATTTAAATTAGGTAAAATTTAAAATTCATCTCTTCAGTCATACTAAACACCTTTCAAGTGCTCAGTAGCCGTATATGGCTACCACGTTTGTTCAGACACAGAACATTTGTATCATAACAGAGAGTTCCGTTGGTCACCACTGAGTCTGGATAATGATAAAAATGGGAACAGAGAAATTCATTGCCTGTCTGACTGTAATATGGACTGCATCTTGCTTCAGAGAAGATATAAATAACTTTTGACTGTATTTAAAAATATATAATGAAGTATGTTTGCTAAAGAAAGGATAACATCTATAGTCTTCTCCATGCATACAGAGAAAAAAGAAGGGAGTGTAGAAAATTATCAACCCAAATAAAAGTCACAGAAGGAGAAAAATTATGGGAGAAATGGTGTGTATGTTAAGACTAGATTCACCTATAGGAAACACACACACACACACACACACACACACACACACACTACACATATTGATTTGTGCTTATGTTAATCATGTAAATGTCTAAAGAAGTCCAGAGCTGGTATGGTTACTCAATTCAATGCTATCCTGAGAGACTTTCCAACTCACCAGTCAGCCATCCCTGGGTGGGGGATGGTCTTCAACCTCATGGTCTAAGGAAGCATCCTTATATCAGGGACAATAATGATGGAAGGGACAAAGAAGAGGAAAAGACATCCCCCATTGTCTTCTAAGGAAGACTCTGGGAGGCTAATATTATATCCCACCGGCCAAAATTTAGCCACATACTCATGCTTACCTCCAGAATGGCTAGGATGTGTGATAATTTATTGCAGTCAGCCATATGCCTAGCTAAGAAGTCTGTTCATTCAGAAGAAAGGGAGAAGAGGTCTTGAACACTACCATGGATATTACACACAAAATAAAATATTCTTACAAGACCAAGATATGTCAGTGATTATGATAAATATTAGTGGGTTAAAGTTTTACATGAAAAGATAAAAATTGTGACTGTATTTTCTAGTCTATCTGTAATCTCCTTGCAAGAAATATACAAAGATCAAAAACAGAAAAGTTGAAAATCAAAGAATGGGAAAAGTATACTGTGCAAATAATGATTAAGCATAAGATGTTCTAGTAATATTAAAATTAGACAAAATAACATTAAAGGCAAATGTCATTAATGGGGATAAAAGGAACACAGAATCCTCCATGAAAGAGAAAAACTCTGGGCTTCTATGCCCCTGACCACACAACCTCAAAATACGTAAAAAGAAACAAAGAATTGTTAACAGAACTGGTAATCCCACCGTAATAGTGACTGATTTTCATACAACTATAACAGAAACTGAACTGAATAAAGATTTGTGCTAAAAAATAAGTCTTTTCTAGTACATATGCATAAATCCTGCATACAAGAAACATAAAATATGTATTCTTTTGTGAAGTTTTTATCTTCAAATTTTAAACAGAAATATTGTAGACATAGCACCGAGAGTTCCAGATAGCCTTTACAAAACTTTCTTTTATGTTGACATCTTGCCTAAACATAGTATAACTAGTAAAACTGAGGACTTAGCATCAGCACAGCACAATTAAAGATTCTATTTGGATTTCACCAGTTTTCCCACTCATGTCCAGGTTTCCTGTCCAATCCAGGAATCCACATTTAGTCCTAATTTCTCCCTAGTCCTCAGTCTATGATGGTGTCTCAGCCTCTGATTGTCTTCCCTGAACATCACACTTTGCGAGAGTACCAGTTCATTACTTCATGGAAGATCTCTCGGTTTGGGTTTGTCTGATGTTTTCTCATAATTAGATAGAGGTCATGCATTTGGGGCAAGAATACCACAGTTAGGCCACGCCCCTTTCAGTACATCTTATCAGGGAGTACATAATGCCCCTAAGTCTCATTACTGCGGACATTAACTTCAATTCAGCTGGTGTCTGACAGGCTTCTTCGCTCTCAAGTTATAATTTCGTCCTTTTTAATGAAGTGTCTTAAGGGAGATACTTTGAAACTAAGCAAGTATCCTGTTTCTCCGCAGTTTTACCTGGTGTTTTGAGCCCACACTGGTGAATCTTGCTTGCAATCATGTTTACTGTAGTATTCTAATGGCAAGACGTTTCCCTCTCTCACACATTTACTATTGGATTTTTTTTTTTTTTTTTTTTTGTAAGAGAGAGCCATTCCTTCTTCCCATCTGTGTATTTATTTGTTTATATTAGTGTGGGCTTGCAGATATCTCTTTATTCTACTAGGGTTAAAATCTAGTCACTATTATTATTTATGTTGTTTCCCAAATTGTTATACCTCGAGTCATTGGGACCTCTTCAAGTTGTTCCTTCGCCCTTTCAACAGGCCCTTACTCTTCTTTTAAGAACTTTCTTGGGCGCCTGGGTGGCGCAGTCGGTTAAGCGTCCGACTTCAGCCAGGTCACGATCTCGCGGTCTGTGAGTTCGAGCCCCGCGTCAGGCTCTGGGCTGATGGCTCGGAGCCTGGAGCCTGTTTCCGATTCTGTGTCTCCCTCTCTCTCTGCCCCTCGCCCGTTCATGCTCTGTCTCTCTCTGTCCCAAAAATAAATAAACGTTGAAAAAAAAATTAAAAAAAAAAAAAAAAAAAAAAAGAACTTTCTTACTTTCTGATAACAGAAAGTCCCAGAATCATGTTTCATTTTCCCTGCCCCAGCCATGGAACCAACCACTTTTCCAAGGAACTCTGAGAATGGTTTTTTAAAAATTCCTCTTACGTATACATGTAATGTTTGATCTCACAATATCACAAAAATTCTCAACAAATGTCAAAGAGAACATATTCTGTGACGACAATCAGTAAAGCCAGTATCAGGATTTTTGACAAAAATAAATAAATAATTTTTTCCCAGCAATACTTATTACAGAAGGAGAGACCAAATTATTATCAGCAATAAAAGGGAATGTAACTATAGACACATTAGATTTTTTTTTTTAATGCTAAGGCAATACTAGGAACAGTGTCATGGGAATACATTGGAAAACATAAACAGCAGTGATAACTTTCTAGTAAATATATAAATCACCATTTTTTATGTATGAAATTGAAAAGGTGAAGGAGTAATAACCATTATCAGTGAAGGCTATCAAAAATAGTGCTTTGTCCCCCATAAAAACTATAACCAAAAAAATCTAGACAGTTTTATAAGAAGTTTTCCCCAAGCCTTCAAAAGACAAATAAGTTGTGATCTATATCTTTGTTTCAGAGAATAAAAAAAAAAAAAAAAAAAAAATGAGTTAAAGGTCCTCCACAAAACAATAAAACAATTAGGCCAATATTAACTTGATATTCAAAGTAGACAAAGACAATACAAAAATAGGGAACATCTTAGGCAAAGCTCCTTTTTGAACATAGAGAGATTCTAATTAAAATATTATTATATTGAATTCAGTAAGCATATATATATATATATATATATATGGTAACTAATAGGCTATTTCCTAAATTTTAAGGATGTTTCAACATAAAAAAATAGGTAAATTCAATAAACTATATTAACTGATTAAAGGAGAGATCTTTTTACTTCAGTAGATACTAAAACAGCATTCACCAAAATCAATACCCATTCATGAAAAAAACAAACAAAAATTTAGCAATGTAGAAGTAAAAGAGTATTCTGCCTAAGCCGATAAAAGGCATTATCTCAAAAATCATCATTTATATAGGCAAAAACGTTTAAATTCCCATAGGGATAGGAACAAGGGAAAGGCGTTCTCTGTTGCCATTTCTCCAACTGGATATGGAAAATAAAGCATGCATGTAAAACTTAAAAAGAACGAGACAAGTCGGTCTTTCATTGCAGGCAATATTGTTTTTCACACCGAAAAATCAAGAATCTACATACTCTTTGAATTAATGAGCTCATCAAATTTCGTAGATAAAAGATGAATATAATATTCAATAATACCCTAATAATAGGTAATTAGAAATAAAATTAAAAGAAATAAGATTATATTAACCATTACATTCAACACATCTAGCACTAGTAGGTACTATCAAATACTACTTCTAGCATCTTGCAAAGGTGCATCAAATGCACATTTTGGTCAGAGATCAAGTGCCCTAATGTTAAAATCAGTATATAACCACAGTGGAGACAAAGCCATATATGACTACCACAGATGAGCTTCTAGAATACGAGCATAAATCTGAAATTTGATTAAAAATACAAATTTTACTACAATTTTGTTATTTGAAAGGTTTGTGGTCAAAATTATTTTTTAAATTTCATAATGCAGGAGAGATTATATCTCCATAATTTCATCTGTTAGGGTGTTTGTCAGTCACTGCATGGGCCACCTATGCCATTAAAAGGGCGTTCATTTCTATGACAGTTGCTTAAGGAGAAAAAAACGTCCTTAAAGGGAGTTAAACATCTACAAGTTAGAGTTCTTAGTTTCCTTCATTTAAGTTTTTGGATGCTTACACTGAACAAATTGCACAAAGATTAGAATTATAGTTTCTACCATTCTGAATTATATTGTTTAAATTGTATAAGCCTTTGTTGGTTCAAAAAGCATTGAATACTCTTTCTTATGTAACTCAAATATGCTCTGTTAATGTTCCAATTTCATTCTCAGATTCTAATCTAGTCATCAGCTTTATTATTTTGCATATTTAACTATTTGAAAGCTTATAATAGTTCTTTTCATGATATTAACATTTTAGTTATTATCAGTTGCTACAGCATTATACTTTTGCAATAGTAAATATTTTCATTTCAAAATAACATATTTTCACCACAAAAACAACATAAGGAGAATTTTGCTCTAGATAACATCTAGAATATTTACACATATTTCTAAATGAACATTCAGATATTCACAGTAAATCCAAATAACATGTCTTAAATGTATTACTGATGTTGTAACTCTGTTTAAATATGAAAGAAACCTTTGAGATCACAGAATTCTTGGTCACACTCAAGTTCAGGGATGCCAGAAATTACACTGTAGTTGGCTTGCAGCTACTGAATGTTCTAAAGACCAAGGTTGAAGCTACACTAAATATCTGGTTTGGGCCAAATTTCAAAGCCAAACAAAATCTCCATGCAACTCTAGTAACTAGGAATAAACCTAACAGAAATTATAATGCCATGCTGAATAATAGAAATAACGACTTGTGTAAATGGAAATAAATCATGCTCATTGTTGAAGCCACAGTATAATAAAAATATAATTTCTTTCAAACTAATTACTAATTTCAACTCAATTCCAAGCAAAATTCCAGTGGGTTTATTATAAAAGTTGATACGAGGGAGAGCAATGAAACAAAATTCATTTTAAAAACAAAGTAAGAACAATTGAGTGGACAAAAACAGACCCATGAATATTTAAAAACTTGATGCGCGACATAAGGAACATTAAAACTAAGTGAAGAGGATGTTCTTCAATAAATGTTACTGTGAGAACAGATTTTGTCATACATAATTAAAATAAGAGATATACCTTATAATCCATTCTAAGTGAATGAAAGACCTAATCTGCAAAGCTTTTGAAAGAAGACAGAATAGAATATCTTTATGGCTACAAGGTAGGAAAAGATTTCTTCAACGTGATTCAAAAGCTCAAAACATACAAGGGAAGACTGATGAATTTGAATGCATCAAATTTCTCACCCTTCAACTATAGAGACCATACATGAATGGTTACCGGGGAGCTTGGGTGGCTCAGTCAGTTAGACCTCCAACTCTTGATTTCGGGTCAGGTCATGATCTCACGGTTCATGAGTTTGAGCCCCACTTTGGACTCTGCACTGACAGCACAGAACCTGCTTGGGGTCTCTCTCACACAAAAAATAAATAAATAAACATTAAAAAAAATAAATAAAGACCAGGTACTAGGAAAGACTATTTGCAATTCACATAACTGACAATGATTAGTTATAAAATACATAAAGAGCTCCTTATATGAAAATAGTCAACCAACCAAAAAAGTGAGAAAAGGATATGAATATGTAATCCAATGACAAACTGATGTCCAACGAATCTATGAAAAGATACTCCAACTCGTTTCTAAGTAGGGAAATGAAAAACAATCCTAAAATATTACTTCACATCCATCAGAATGACAAGTTGAAAATATTTGATGTTAACCATTGATAAGTTGTGGGAAAATGGGCCACTTTTTATACGCTGTCCAAAGTGTCGTTATACAAACACCCTGGAGGGCAACATGGCAGTATCCTAGTGAAGCTGTATATATGCACAACAATTGAATGGTTAGGTATATATTCTTCTAGAGAGACCCTAGCCGGTGTGGCAAGTAGACATATGGTGGGACAACAGTGAAAAAGTGGACACAAGCCTAACTGCTCAATGTGATGTACTCCATCGATAGCATAATATACAGTCCTTAAAACGAATGGGCCATGGATATATATATGTTCACAAGGTGAAAAGTCAAAAATGGAATACTGAAAAATAAAGGCGAGCTAAATAATGATATTCACAATCTCAGAGTGTTTTGTGTAATAACTGAAAATACACAAAACATTACATAGTGTTTTTGCATAAATCCTTGGGCAGTAACAGGATAAGTGTGTACATGAAATTTACAAACATTTTAATGAGTAGGATATGAATGGAAGGAAGAGAGGCAGTCTGGGGAGAATAGCTGAAACCCTATAGTTCTTTATCTAATCTTTTTTTTTTTTTTGAAAAATCTGAATCTATCAAATTGTTAACGATCTGATAAAGTTCAGCAGTGTTTTCTTATGTGGTGATTTTATTGTTTCCATACTCTTCTCTATGTTTGAAGAGATTTGCTGATAAAAATGGAGGTTTTACCATGTTCGTTGAACAAAAAAAATGATAATTGAGCCAGAATTAATACAGCTATCATACAAAATGCAGATGCAAGACAAAATACTTAAGTCAAAAAAATAAAATAAGATGAAAGGAATTTTAGCAAGCAGTGCACAAATTTCCTTCAATATATTTATAAAATGCTGCCTTGGATTAATAAGGAAGGATACATAGAAGTGACGTATAGCCAGCTGCCTTATGAACCAATCAGCAGAAGAGATAAAGGAAGTCATTTCCGTTGTGTGTTCAGGGAAAAGATTGCCTATCAAAAATAAAAGCCTCTTGTCCACAATTAGAATAACAAGACCACACTGTGGCTAACAGCTTAATGAACCCAACAGCAAAGATTAGAAAGACATTCCTCTGAAATTTGTAAATTACCAAAATTATGTACGATGATGTAGTTATGCTTAGGTAAGGGTGGAAGTTTTAACTGAGTTTTTCTGTGGAGTGCATGCTCTTTTAAATAAATAATCTTCATTATTTAACTAGCAGATCGCAGTGATTTTAATTCACCAAAGTCATTTATTTTACAGGCAACTATGATCGTTTTCTCCAGATTTCCACTTGCACTTCCAACTCCCTAAGTTCCGATATTAGCTAGCGCCAACATTTCATCTGTTGGTAAAATCTCACGGACCCTTTTCCTATTTAGCAGAGTGAATACCGATTTGTAAACCAAATGGTGATACATTATGATAGCCAAAGGGCAGAGCTTTACCTGGACAGAGATTCATTATTTTTTAATGTGGCACAGCTTGATGCATGCGATATCATCAAGCACTCTGAAAGGTTCTTGCCAGAGATTGATGACCTAAACAATTACTGAAACTTAATAGTAGCATCAGCAACCGCAGGTTGATACGGCATGCCCGAGGTACATTACTTTCATTCTTGTTCCTGCTTGTCTTTGACCAAATTGTATCAATATTTGGACCAGAGAAAATGTTAGAGAAAGCTGTGATCTTATTCTATATTAGCAATTCTATGGTATTTTTATCTGGTATTGGCAGGTACCAGATCAAAAATAATTTGCTTCGTTATATACTCAGGGGCAGGATGCACGGGAGTGCCTCACAAAATTAAAAATAGATCCACCACAGGACCTATTTTTAATTTTGTGAGGCACTCTCCTACCGGTTTCCAAAGCAGCTGCACTATTTTACATTCCCACCAATAGCGTGCGAGCGTTCCAATTTCTCCGTTATCTCCAAACTGAGATCAGGTTCTCAAAGAGGTATCTGCACCACCACGGTCACCACAGCATTACTCACAATAACCAAGACTGGGAAGCAACCTAAATGGCCACTGACGGATGAATGGATAAGGACAATGTGGTATATACATACACAGGAATATCATTTAGTCTTAACCGACTGAGCCACCCAGGTGCCCCATTGGTTTAGTCTTAAAGAAGGAAATCCTACAATGTGCAACAACGTGGATGAACTAGAGGCCATTATGCTACATTAAACAAGCCAGTGACAGAAGGACAAATACTGCATCATTCAACTTATATGAGACAGCTAAAATACTCAAAGTCATTGACACAGAGGTTACAATGCTAGTTGCCAATAGTGTGGGGGTTGGAGAAATTTGGAGAGGTTCAACAAGTATAAAGTTTCATTTATACAAGGGGCGCCTGGGTGGCTCAGTCGGTTAAGCGTCCAACTTCAGCTCAGGTCATGATCTCACGGTCTATGAGTTCGAGCCCCATGTCCGGCCCTGTGCTGACAGCTCAGAGCCTGGAGTCTGCTTCAGATTCTGTGTCCGCCTCTCTCTCTGCCCCTCCCCTGCTCATGCTCTGTCTCTCTCTGTCTCAAAAATAAATAAAAACATTTTTAAAAAATTAGAAAAATTTTCGTTTATACAAGATGAATAAGTTCTAGAGATCTGGCCTACAGGGTAGTGCCTACAGTTAACAATACTGTATTGGGTACTTAAAAATTTGTGAAGCGGGTAAATCCAGGGGCGTCTGGGTGGCTTAGTCAGTTGCACATCTGACTCTTGGTTTCCCCTCACGTCATGATCTCATGGTTCGTGGGTTCAAGTTCCGCATCAGGCTCTGTGCTGACAGCATCGAGCCTGCTTGAAATTCTCTCTCTCCCTCCTACTCTCTCAAAATAAAGCAACTTGAAAAAAATAAAAATAATTTGTGGCGAGTGTAAATCTCATATTAAGTACTCTTATCACAATTTAAAAAATTAATTTGCCTGCAAATCAACTGTAAAATATAATGCAAAAGATTTGTGGGTCTGTTCAGATAGTATTTCATTGGCTGTATTACACATGGGCTACATCTGTGAGCTAAATGTGTCAGAGAGGGTGATTTTCCAGTTTTTCTCCATTTTTTTTCCTTTAGAAAATGCTTTACTTCCTATAACTGGCTTGATAATTTGATGAAAATATATTTTGCTAGAATGTGCCTCTTTTGGACTAAAACAGATTTCTTTATGCATACAATTTAACCAATTTCAGTAATTTCACCAAGAAGTATTAGAAGTGATGGCATGATCCCTGTGAACAAAGCATCATAAAGACCCAGCTTCTCGAAGACTCCGGAAGTAGCTGAGTTGTAAATGTAAACCCCGTTAGTTGATTCATACTCATTTCATAACTTACTATTTATATCCTTCTTAAAGCTCTTTGCCTGCATATAAAATTCGAGAGTCCAGTGGAATAAAATACAAATCAGTGAGTGGTTTTTTTAATTCAAATTCTGTTGTGAGCCTTATCAGCCATGGCAGGCCATTAACAAGGTTATTTCTTTACTAGTGAATTAATGATAGAAGGACAACCAGTGTAAAACTATTCTGCAGACAGGCCAATAATGAAAACATAGTTAAAGCAGTAAAGCTTGCCAGCTACTGATGAGACTCAGGAGAAATTTCTTAACAGATGTTTCCCTGAGCAAATATATACTTTGCCTACTCTGATTATGATGGTCTTGAGAATTCGTGATTTGATTCAACATTCAGCTACTCTTCAGCAGGCTCATAAAAATATGATTTTTACAAAGAGTATATTCTACCTTTTTTCCCCCTAAGAACCAATACATAACATATTTATGGTCCTCGGTCGCATATGGTGAAGCCGTGGTCCAAAAACACTATAATTAAGGTTGTGTCAGCATTTCATTATGAAGGAAAGGAGGCAAAGCCTTTTTGTTTTGTTTGTTTTCATGTTATAAGCTTCCCTAGCCGAGTGCCCACAGGCTGCAAAACAGTGGCCTTCCCTTATCCGCCGAGGATCTGTTCCAAGACCCCCAGTGGATGCCTAAAACGGCAAGTGACACCAAAACCTGTATATACTCTGTGTTTTCCTATACATGCATACCTATGATAAGGTTAAGTTTAGAAATTAGGCACGGTGAGAGATGAACAACAATGATTAATAATAGAATAGAATGATTACGATAAGATGCTATGATAAAAGCTATGTGAATGTGCTGCGTCTCTCCAAGTATCTTATACTGTCCTCACCCTTCTTCATGTGATGATGTCAGATGGTAAAATGCCCACGTGACGAGACGCAGTGAAGCGAATGAGGCAGGCGTTGTGACCTGGCTTTAGGTTTCGTGGGAGCGTGGTTGGTCTGCTGGGGGAGGCAGAAGCATGGAGGACGGGGCCACCCTCATCTCTGACCTCCTGTGTGCCTCCCGCTAAGAACTTCTGATGCCTTGCTCTTGACTGAATGATTTCTGTTCACACAGCTTAAGAGGTTTTTTCTTTTTTGAAAACCTGGAGATTACTCCTGACAGACAGTTCAACCTTTCAGGTTCACGTCTACTCATCATAATATTCTGGAGCCTTCCGTATGGAGTCAGCATTAGCAGGGGAAGGTGGTGGTTTCTAATAGCAAGAAAACAAAGCATACGGAGAGTCGTGAGGGTCACAATTTTGCAGTCCCCTTATGGTGCCTGTCCGGGGCATCTCTGCGGTTTTAATAATATCTGCTTGTGTGTATCAGAGCCCTAGTTAGTTTACCTCTTTCTTTTAAAAATCTCTTCCATTTTCTGAGTTGAAACCAAAAGTCAGACTCTTAGCTGATGCCACCCAGTCATTTCCCCACTTGTTACATTTATTGTTTTTTTCACATGGCCCAGGTCATGATCTCACAATTGGTGAGTCTGAGCCCCACATCAGCTCTGTGCTGACAGCACGGAGCCTGTGTGAGATTCTCTCTCTCCCTCTCTCTCGCTGCCCCTCCCCTGCTCGT
>NW_024412412.1:8327001-8431838 GCF_014898765.1 Herpailurus yagouaroundi
CTGCTTGAGAGAGAAATTTGAGCTCTCACTCTGCCCCTCCCCTGCTCATGCTCTGTCTCTCTCCCTCAAAATAAAAAAAACAAACACCAGGGGCGCCTGGGTGGCGCAGTCGGTTAAGCGTCCGACTTCAGCCAGGTCACGATCTCGCGGTCCGTGAGTTCGAGCCCCGCGTCGGGCTCTGGGCTGATGGCTCGGAGCCTGGAGCCTGTTTCCGATTCTGTGTCTCCCTCTCTCTCTGCCCCTCCCCCATTCATGCTCTGTCTCTCTCTGTCCCAAAAATAAATAAACGTTGAAAAAAAAATTAAAAAAAAAAAACACGAGAAAAATTTTTAAAAATAAAAGAATGTTAAAATCTCCCATTTTCTAGTTTCTAGTTAAAGGGTAGGAAATACGAAAATCTGCACGTACTAGCTGTATGATCTTGAGCTATGCATTTAATGGCTCCTCAAGGTTAAACCCCCTGAGCATTCTCAAATGTGGATATCCTCAAGTGAAAACGCTCTACTTCCCCACACCGTGTGAGGATCCAGCTAGACAATTATGCCGGGGTTAAACACAGGGCCTGGTGCACGATGGTCCACACCATCTCCTCCCCTACCCTGTACGGTTCCATCTTTGTTCTCACCATAGGCTCCTTACTCTGCCGTTGCCTGAAATAAACCGTGGGTGTCTTTGTACCTAAAACCAATCCTTCTTAAACACCCTACACTCTTTTATTCAAACACAAGCAGCGAATTAGCCACATCAATGGCTGCTGCTGTAAGATTAATAAATCATCCTCTCGGGTCCACGAAGAAGGAAGTCCGTGTCTGTTTTATTAACATAGTGTCTCATGCCTTGTGTGGAGTGCGGTACGTGCTTCATAAAACATCGGTCCACAGAGCTACTAAGTGGTTGCGATATTACCTGGGGTCACGCAACAACTTAAGGGAAAATCTTTTCAAAGCTGTGGATTTGATTTCTGCCGTGGGTGGTGAGTGAAAAAAGACAAATTTGCTCTGGTATTATTTTATTTTAATAGTTTGTACATGAATCTATTGTGAAAACTAGACTTAACTCACGCTTTCAGCAGGAGGTTTCAAGCCAACACCAGAAGACATATCATACTGCTGTCACGGTGCACTAAAGCCAGCCGCCCTGACACGGGGAAAGGCGGGGAGCCAAAAGCCTGCAGAAATCCCAGGACAAGGGAGAGCGCAGGACATCTCTTTACACACCCTTGCCACGGCCTGAAAATACCAATTACGTTTTAATGCCTCTTGTTGGTAAACTGCACTTGTCCCCACCGCTCCTAATTTACCTCTGCAGAATTTCCAGCCCTTGAGGAGCGCCTCTTATCCAACCCCATTTAAAAGAATAATTGCACCTGTGCATAATTAAAAAGAACAGGTAGCTGGCTAATAATATTTCCCGCTTATCTTTGGGCTATTATGTATTTTTAGACCACCTTAAAATATGAATGAGCAATCTGCTGTATAATTGGGTGGGAGCCCAGTGATAATTTATCAATGTATCAAAAATTTATCAATGGTAAATTAACCAACAGGACAGCCTCTCGCCGTAACCAATAGAATCACGAGCACATATTCTAGGCTGTATTCGTAGGGTTCTTTTCCTCTGCATTTTCAAACCGGGCAGGGGGCAGATTCAATAACACAGCCCTTTTAAAAACCAGCATTGATGCTTTTTTTTTTTTTTTTTTTTTTTTTTTTAGTCACAATGTAAATATTTTTGCACGTCCTGATAGGGAAGAACGTTCAAATCTTTGAAGGATTTCCCTGACTTACCAAGAAATAATTCCCAGGCGCCACCCTCCTTTGCCAGTTGTAATTCTCAGCGTTTGAAAGCTGCTAGGATCATTAATTGACTCTGCATTCTGCCATTTCTCTGGCTGTCTAACCTGTCACTTCCATATTCTTGCGGTCTGTCCTTGCCTTACCCACTGCTTCTGAGAAATGCCTGTCAGGATAGCTGGTGCCTTGCTTTCCCCCGGTTGCCGGGCAGGCTGCTATTTTGCCATCGCCCTCCAGGGGGCGCTGCCGGACCGTGAGCCTGCCCTGGATGTGCCGCGCTGAGTCCCCGCCGGGCTCCCACAGCCGGGAAGAGACACCTGCTTCTCGAGAGCCACAGCGCCTGCTTTTAACCGGTGTTACAGGCCGTGGTTTTTACTCCTGGTGCGAAAAGACAGCTTCTTTATATGAATGAGAGACAAACACCGAGAAACCTAGAGGTAGCTGTGTTCTTTTTCTAGACGGTGGTTTGGGCAAGAACGTGCATTATCTGTGCAAACCTGTTAGTCTTAGCAGTTCATTCTGCAGGCCAGTATAAGCATTCCTTTCACTGAGTTTCACTCAAGTGCTGGCATCGTTGCCTTTTAATTCACTACATTTAAAATATGGGTGACATACTAAATCCGTTTGTTAATGCTGTCGTAGAATTGTGTATTAATAATTGTAATAGTTTACAGTTTGCATGTCGCTGCTTCGGGACTCCTTATAACAAGTACTGTCTAAATATCTAAGTGTGCTAATGTTGTTTAACATGCACATAACCTTCGGTGAGCATTGGATGGCTTTGGAAAAGTCACCTTGGGTAACTTATCACCCATACAGTGATGCCCCGAACAGTATCTCTTCATTTCACAGTCCCATGTAAAGATCTCATAAATTTGCTTTTTACACATATTGTGTTTATTTATGTTAAAATATATATTAGTTCAAAACCCACTTTAAACAGGTTTTCTGTTTTCAAAAGCATTTCCCCCATGCTGTCTGTGATGCAGAAATAATGAAGAAAACGTCTGTTAAGGGGAATAAATAATTTTGTCAAAGAATGTGCTTTTGATCATCATGGCTATTTATTGCTATAAAAGTACAAAAAGCTGAATGAGTGATATCTATAAAACAGAGGATCGTGTCACATCCCTGCTAGAATCTCACACTGATTTCCTAGTGGAATAAAAATGGTATGCAGATGGGGCGCCTGGGTGGCGCAGTCGGTTAAGCGTCCGACTTCAGCCAGGTCACGATCTCGCGGTCCGTGAGTTTGAGCCCCGCGTCAGGCTCTGGGCTGATGGCTCGGAGCCTGGAGCCTGTTTCCGATTCTGTGTCTCCCTCTCTCTCTGCCCCTCCCCCGTTCATGCTCTGTCTCTCTCTGTCCCAAAAATAAATAAACGTTGGGAAAAAAAAAATGGTATGCAGATGTTTGCATGGTCTATGAGACCCAACCTTGGGTCCGGATGTTCCTCCTCCCTTTTCCCTGCCCTGCTCCCAGCTCCTCGGTGCACAGCACAATGCTTTTCTCTCGCTTTTTGACACGGCACACAATATGCCTGCTCTGCCTTGGCATCTGCACAGAGGTCCCCTTAGCTGGCATGCCTTCCTTGTGCTGATCCTGGCCAACCACTGCTCTCCTTTCAGATACCAGCTTGAATGTCATTTTCTCAGAGTCCCACTCCGACCCTCCCTCCCATTCATTCTCTCATAAACACCCTCTGCTCTTCCTCCATGGCACTTGTCATACTTGTAATTTTTGATAAACATTGTGTAATTGATTATGTGTCTTTCATTTCTGCTAAAGTTGGAGTGAGGACCATAGCTTACCGGTTAATAACATGCCTTCTAAAGAATGGCTAGTTGCGGGACGGCTGGGTGGCTCCGTCGGTTAAGTATCTGACTTTGGCTCAGGTCAAAATCTCGCAGTCCGTGAGTTCAAACCCTGCATCGGGCTCTGTGCGGACAGCTCGGAACCTGGAGCTGCTTCAGATTCTGGGTCTTCCTCTCTCTCTGCCCCTCCCCCACTCACACTCTGTTTCACTCTGTCTCTCAAAAAAATGAACAAATGTTAAAAAAATTAAAAAAAAAAAAAGAATGGCTAGTTCAGTTCATGATCCAAGCTATGCCAATTACCAGCTTTTCAGTCTTCATTTTCTCATATGTAAATTTGTTGAAGATTCAATAAGTATATATATATATAATATATATATGTGTATATATATAAAATAGATCTGTCATGTCTATTATATATATATATATATACTATATAAGACATATGTGTACATGTCACTTATAAAAGTTGCATAGTAATTCCTATGTAAGTGTTATATGGTATTTTCTTTGTTCCTGTGTATCCAATGGCTTCCACATAATAAGCCCTCAGAAAATATTCTCTATCTAAATTAGTAAATGAAAACCTTGTCCTTGTCCTCATAGAAAACCTCATGTGCCAAATGAAGGAACTCTACTGGTTGACTGGAACATGGATCTTAGTTTTCGTAAGTGTTGTGGAATAGCAATCAGGATGAGAAATAAGTAGGACAGGGGACATGTGTGACAGACGTTTGAAATCACTTCCCATTCTACTTTGCCGGTCTCTTCTATACTCCAGAGTGTAGAACGAATCTGGTAAATAGTAAAGTTGGTCTGTGGTGGCTATTTAATACATGTATTCATCATTTTTTGAACAGCTGCTGCGTTCTAGGCATTATGCTAACTTCTGGGGTTGAAGGAGAGAACAACACAAACAAATATTCCTGCATTTTTGCAACATGCTCATAGTCAGAGTGGGAAATTTGGGGGCTTGTCTCAAACTCTTTGTGGATTTCTAAAGGGAATGTGATGAAATGTCTTGAACCTTCCCCCTTAACCCTGGCAAATTTCAGACCTGTTTATACAAGGTTTCCTAAGCAACTCTAGAACTTTGGAGCTTACCTGGGGTCTGGAAGGACAGCGTAAAGAGTCTAACCAAATCACGTGAGTCATTTCCCAAAACGTACACTGTAATAATGGATGTAACACTTAAGGCCCATGCCTTGGACAAATGTGTATAAAGAGCCACAGTTTAAAAAGTTTTTAAATTATTGTTACCATGGCTTTTCTTGGTTTGTTTCATCTTGTGTTGACTCGGGGACTTTCTCGCTAATTTGTTTATTTATTTTTTAATGTTTATTTTTGAGAGAGAGAGAGAGAGAGAGAGAGAGAGAGAGACAGAGTGTGAGTGGGGAGTGGCAGAGAGAGAGACGGAGACACAGAATCTGAAGTAGAGTCCAGGCTCTGAGCTGTCAGGACTGAGCCTGACGCGGGGTTCCAACTCGTGAGGCACAAGATCATGACCTGAGCCGAAGTCGGAGGTTTAACCAACTGAGCCACCCATGTGCCCCTAATATATCTGTTTAAATACTAGCTCACACCTTTCCTATTGTATGCCTTTGGGCAGATTACTAAACCCTTCTGTGCTTTAGTTACCACATCCATAAAATGGTGATAATAGCAGTTACTCTCTGATAAAATTGTCAAGGATCAAATGATGTAAGTTGTATAGTTTAGAAGTTGACACATGGTATATACTCAATTAATGTTGATTTTGCTATTGTTTTTTTTTTTTTTTTGTCATATGCTCCCTGATGAACCAAGAAAGTCTTTATTCCAAAAATTGATTTCTATAGAAAACACTTGGGAGATACTGAACTTCATCAGGACGTTAAACAAACTGAAAATGCCAATTATGTTCTTTCTGGTAACCTCGAAAAACATCCTGGGTCAATAGGCACAGTCAAATCAGCTTTTGTAAGACAGGCAAGTAGATGAGAATCAGCCATCCATGCTGTAGGGGAGTGTTGAGGGCCATTGCAGTGACAAGAAAATCTTGTTCCAACCCAGGTGACCTCAGTGACATTACAATGAAGTGTAATTGCACATGTTCTTTGTGGCACATGGTGGCAGAGACTAGCTATATTTAAAGTTAAGAGCTCTAATATTACTAATAAGACCTCTTAGGTTTTCTAACAAAAGCAATTGTGAATGTAAAAATAAGAAATGTGGATAGCATCTTGTCAACGTGAATGCCATGTAAGCAAAAGCTATTCTCCATGTATGGTTGATACATTTACAATGAATGCCCTACATCTAAATATCATATAAGGAAATTTGGTCACTTGCCTCCTTCTCAAATAAGCCATTTTAAATTCTTTACCCCCATATTCCCATCCTACCAACTTAAACCATCAAATGTATCACCAAACATCCTAATATAAAACACAGTCTTGCAAACAGAAAATATGTAGGTAAAGTTTTAGATCTTTAGTCTTATTTTCTCTTCCAAATCGCTATACTAGACCAATAGTGAATGTTGGTAGGAGAAAACGGTCAGGAGAATAAATGATTTTGAGAATGTAGTCAGATGAGGAATCAGGAATCTGGAAACACGTATATATTGTGAATCAAGACAAGAGAAGTAAAAATTCAAAAATGGTAGAGGTGGGGGCTTGGTTATGTGTGTTCATAGGGTCGGCAAAGCAGGCATAAACTGATAGTTGCACCTGATTTAACCAATTATCCAACCTGCTTTGCCTGTGTGATGTGGGGCTGTAAGAGTCATCTGGTAAACTTGAGCTTGGACTCCCCTGCCACCCAGATACCTCATATCTTGGCACTTTGTATCCAAAGATGAAGTGTATCTTCTGTGACTGAGGAGGGACATTGATGGACTGTGCCTGGAGACATGTGGACTTCATGATGATCAATGATTGCCTGTGATTCCTTCTCCTGCCCCCCCATACCCTTTATGTTTATTAAAGCCTTACATGAGTGCCTCTTCTGGATAATTATCATCTTTTCGAACATGCAACCCAACGTGATCTTTGCACTAACTTAACTGAAGCATTTCTTTTCATTGCTAATTTCAAGACTCAAGTGCCATGGTCCTCTAGGTCTATCATTTGACAAGTGAAATTGATAGTTATGTGTTCTGCAGATCTAAATTCTAGTGCAGCAAAAATCAGATGCCTCTTCCGGTTTGTTACAGTGACATTTTGCATGTGTCGTATTATCTGTATGTACTTAGGGCATATTCTGGCTGTGGTGATATCATTGGAAACATGTATTCTCAGTAAGTTGGAAAATACCGTGTAAAATAATGTTTCAAATTTTGCACCGTGTAGCTATTAAGGTTATCTATTCCAAGGGTTAATCTGCCTCATTCAGAGAAATTTGGAAAATGGAATCTTCTAGATCTACTCAATCAGAAGGGAAGGTTGCCCCCACCCCCACCCCCCGACACCAATGGTATTCAAAGCTCCAATATAGGCTGGCTGCTTCAAAGCGGTCAGAGGGCTTTGCCTTGGAAAAGTGTTCTTACATGTTAGCTTCTCCTACACAAAAGGACAGGGAGTAACTGAAAACTTGACTCTAATAGGCCACCTTATTTTCCCTATTTCCTGATAGAGGACATTCTTCTCCTATCAAAGGTTGGGGAATAAATATTCTTAGTCCACAATTACAAAGGCTAATGTATTAACGAACAAAAGTTTGCAAGCATATGTTAAAATGTTAAATGCAGCAAAATAATTGACCACAAAATGGAAACCTCCAAATAAGATATCAAATAAAAAGAAAGATACTTTAAAAAAAAAAAAAAAGTTTTTTCTTTAATCTCAGTCTTTTTTTCCCCTTTTATTGAATTCTTTTTGAAGTAATGAGTAAGTGCTTGCCTAGGAGAGATAAACAGGTATAAATAAAACAAACGTAATGAAAGTTGGTTTATGTATATGCACCTCTGAATCAGATAGCATTGCGAGCCCAATTGAACTTTCTCCTGTGGTTTCCGGGTGGTTGATACTTTTCATGCTGTGTATGAGTATTTGCCTTTCAGTTGAATCTTCCACAATAAAATGAATCCCCCAAAGCTTCAAAGCCAATTAGTGTACAGTTACATTTTTCATTTTTTTCCCTATGATTTTCTACTTCAGTTAAAAATGCAGCCACTAATAACAACAACAGCATAAAAGGTATGCTTACAACTATATCAACAAATATATTTAATTAGCCATTCTATTAGCTGACAAGATTATGATATCTGGTCAGCACACTCAGTTTGACTCAATCACCTCAGTGAGAAGATACGCCTCTCCCCTACTCTGGGATGGACTGGATGTTTGAGAAGACACGCTCCGCCCTTCTTCTCGGAGGGACTGGAACTTCCATACCATTTTGTTAAAAAATCAGCTTGTTCTTGCCATGCCTGAAATACAAATATGTTCATGAGTTATATACAATTACTGTTTAATTGACTTTGATATATCAAGGCTTTATTAGAAAAGAAAAATGCATCACCATTAAATGTAAAACTAAATATCAAAATCGCTTGAGTCATAGGCTGGATGCCCTTTCTTTTCATGATTTAAGAATATTAAACCAAAGAAGAAAGTACGTGTCCTAGACTTCAGTCTGAGGAGGTCAGAATCATCCATGTTGAGTTTCGTAAAGTCAGATGTATAAGTACCTGGTATGAGAATTGAGTCAGGGATTATAACTCTTACTAACAATAAATAAATGGGTTTGAATGCACCTAACTCTAAGTGTGGCAGTTCTCACGGATGGGCCACACTGAATACTGAGGATGGCCTGTTCAAACTACATGACACCATGTCTCTTATTGAGATTTGGGAAAGCTGGAGACAGCATTTCTCCATTGCACCTCGGGTCCTGGATCCAAAATAGGTTCCTCAGACTAAATGCAGCTGAGTGAGATTTGGATGGTGAACATGAGGCTGAAATCATTTTTCTTCTACCTTTTGGTGCTTTCTCCGGTGAACGAGATCATGGAAATTTGAAGATGATCTGCCTCGTTAATTGTCCTTCTTCCTGTTTCTTTCGTTTTGAGAGGGAGTTGCATCTGAGGCAGCCGTGGTGATACTGGCCCCCTGATTTCAGTGCCGTGGCCACACTCAATTTCAGTGGCCTTCTCAGTGCATCATGCCCCATGGAGCTTTTCTTGACTGCACAAGTCATTTCTGGCACCTCGACTAAAACCTATCCCTCCAGCTTTCCTTAACGTAAACCTCTGATTCTGTGTGTTTAATCTTCTCCTCTTTAAAAAAAAAAGAATTAGAATTAATCCTGTTTTTACATTGAGTTCTGACTGAAACAGTATCTGGCACTAGAAGTAGCAAGACCTGTCTGGGAGCGAAGCAGGGATAGTGCCCCAAACATGAAAGACGGGAAACCACCCGCCCATGACACCGTGACTTCTATGATCACATTCAGCCTCTTGAAAGAAAGCATCCTTCCAAAGGAAGGTTTGGGTAGACCGGGTGATTCCTGTGACGGATGGTGGCGGAAGGGAAGAAGAATACAGGCGTCCAGGTATTTCTCATGACTCTGGAGAGTTTAAAGGAGAGAGAGAGAGAGAGAGAGAGAGAGAGAGAGAAAGGACATGCTCTGAGTTTGAAATTCTCAGCTCAAGACATGGTTAAAAGAGTCAGGCATGTCTGTCATGATCTCTTGCAACTGCAACACTGACATGTTAAGCCAGAAATCAGACACAGAGTCAGTTCCTATAATTTCCTAAATCACAGCATACACTGAATGCAAAGCCTCGTTGTGCCTCTTACATCAAAGCTTGAGCACTTGTTGAGAGAAATTAGAATTCTGACCGAAGCCCTTTTGGTGGACTCAGATGAACCCGACTACTCTGTATCCCTAAAGACCAGTGAATATCTCTTGGCCAGAAGCAACAGTTCTTTCTCCCCTCTGATGACACAAACAGGAGTTGTTTGGGGACCCCGTGATACCTTTCCCTTTCAGAGAATGACATGACCCTCCCCCCAACTCTACTGCACCTCGTAGAGTCTATCCATGGGGCAAGCATCGGCTCACAGCTCGTCCCAGGGAGACAAATACAGAGTCATGGAAGGCATTGCATTACATATCCAAATAGATCCAGGATTTGGCTAATACGTAATAGCAGAAAGCCAAGGAATTTGTATGAGATGGGTTCCAAGACAGGAAACAAGGGGAAAAGAAATGGAACTAGAGATTGGGCCAAGTGTATGAATATGGCTGTACCTGCCAGACATGACAGTCAGTATGCCAACTCAAGGTTCCCAGGTTGGTATGAAGTGTTCGCTTGCTCGGTTCCCTTGCTCGGTTCCCTGGAACCTGGCTGGACCCAGCGGGTGGACTGTACTTAGTGAAGGTGAGATATGAGATGCCTAAGAAGGAATTTTAAAACTTAGAAAGGTAAGGATGGAATGGATTTATTTGCTATAAATTATTCAGTCTGTAAGAATTTCTCCCGAGGAGGCTTAGACGATCCCCCCTTCACCTAGGCATTTGAAATACAAATTGGTCGCGGCACCTGGGTGGCTCAGTTGGTTAAACGTTTGACTTCGGCTCAGGTCATGATCTCACAGTTTGTGGGTTTAAGCCCCGCGTCGGGTTCTGTGCTGACCTCTCAGAGCCTGGAGCCTGCTTGGGATTCTGTGTCCCCCTCTCTCTCTGCCCCTCCCCTGCTTGCGCTGTGTCTCTTTGTCTCTCAAAAATGAATAAACATTAAAAAAAATGAAATGTAAATTGGTAAACAAAATAATTGAAGATTGGGGCGCCTGGGTGGCTCAGTCATTAGGCATCCGACTTCGGCTCAGGTCGCGATCTCGCGGTGTGTGGGTTCGGGTCCCGCGTCGGGCTCTGTGCTGACTGCTCAGAGCCTGGAGCCTGTTTCGGATTCTGTGTCTCCCTCTCTCTCTGACCCTCCCCCGTTCGGGCTCTGTCTCTCTCTGTCTCAAAAATAAATAAACGTTAAAAAAAAAATTAAAACAAAAAATAATAATTGAAGACAGAAATATGTTATAAACCACTGGGGGAAAAATGGGAAGCTATGAGTCCATACTAAAATATATAAATGCAAATAAACATATATGTAATATATATGTATATATTATACTTCCCTTATATATGTATGTGTGTGTGTATATATATATATATATCTCCCATATTTTAGTATAGACTCCTAGTTATACACAAAATGTATGTACTTACATATAACATATACACTCATATATACAAAATATATAAATATAAGATAAGGAGACAGGGGCTCTTGCTTTAGAAGAATGACACATGTGAACTGGTAAATGGAGGGAGAGTGCTGGAGTTGGGGAAAAGTATCATTTTACAGTCATAATAGTAAATACCGATACAGGCAAGAATCATCAATTGATGCTAAAACTAGGGGGATAAGGGTGCCTGGGTGGCTGAGTCGGTTAAGTGTCCAACTTCAGCTCAGGTCATGATCTCGCCATCTGTGAGTTTGAGCCCCGTGACAGGCTCTGTGCTGACAGGTCGGAGGCTGGAGCCTGCTTTGGAGTCTGCGTCTCCCTCTCTCTCTGCCCCTCCCCCACTCACACTCTGTCTCTAAAAAATGAACAAATGTTAAAAAATTGTTCTTAAAAACTAGGGGGACAGATGCTGATAAGGAGCAAAATATTTGCATGACCTTAAATTTTCCTTACACCAATTATGTCTCAAGTGCAAGGCAAAAAAATAGTAACTGTTCAATGGAGAAATGAGATACACCTTGACAGGGGGCTAAAGACAGTATATAGATACTGTGTGCCTCTCGGAGTGATACCCTGAGAAAGATATCAAGTCACAATCCCCTCTATGTCATACTAGGGCTGAGAATTCATAACCTAAACCTAATCTGAGGAAACATCCAAAACAATCTCAAAAAGAGGAACATGGTATTCTGGTTTGAGGGGGAGCATTGCATTCTGCGCAATTCTTCTATAATAAAAGACAAAGAAAAGCCTTAGAAATATTCGAGATTAAATGAGTCTAAAAGGACATGACAACTAAGTGCAGTACCGAATCCTAGGGAACTTATGCTGGAAGCCAAGCAAATTCAATAAAGGGCGTTACTGGGTCAATTTGCCAAAATTGGAATATGGATGACAGATGAAAGAAAAGTTTTGAATCAATGTTGAATTTACTAAAGATAATAACTGTACCATTGTTATATGAGAATGTATCTTTTTTCTCAGGAAATAAGGTATTTAGTGGTAAAGGACCAAGAGGTATGCAACATACTCCCAAATGCTGAGAGAGGGAAAATCCAAATGATAAAGCAAATGAGGTAACCTGTTAACAATAAATGAACCCGGGAAAGGGCATTATTGTTGTTCTTCGTATATGCTTATATATGCTTCATGTATGCTTAAAAATGCCTGTATATGCTTTGTATATGCTTATATATGCTTCATATATGCTTGTAAATGCTTATATATGCTTTGTATATGCTTCATATATGTTTATATATGCTTATATGTGGTTCGTATATGCTTCGTCTATGCTTTTTTATGCTTCATCTATGCTTATACATGCTTCGTCTATACCTTGTATATGCTTATAAATGCTTATATATGCTTCGTATATACTTATATATACTTCATATATGCCTCGTAATATGCTTTGTATGTGCTTCATATATGCTTTTAGCACCTTTGCTGCAAGTTTGAAATTGTTTCCAAATTAAACACTTGTAAATAGTTATTTTCATACAAAGATATACAGTTATATCTTGAAAGATGCTATAATAGCTATTTCTAGTAATAGTCTGGGTAGTAAGGCAGAAAATGCTGCCATGGAAATAGGCTCCCTGATTTCAGTGTGGATGGTTGGATCCCACAGTGGAAAAGACTAAGTGTAGCGCTTAACTTCCTGAAACAAGGTGCTTGTAATTATAAAAATAGGCAGTGGAGACCTAAAGATCATCAGAAAAATTTGCCCCATAGGGATTTTTAGTAGTTGCTAATTAACTATGGTATCTCTTGGACTAAAATTGTTGGGCAGATCAGTAGGGTCCAACTTGATCTGAATAAACAAATTCTAGTGTTGTCAGAAGGCTGGCTGTGACATCATCAAGCAATAGAAGACCACCTCATCCAATTCTTAGACATAGATTGCTTCTCAAGACCAAGGATCCCTCAAATAAAGAATAAGATTCCCTTAAGGAAGGATCTTGGGACTGCTACCTCTTCCCACTCTTTCCCAAAAAGGCATAGAGCCACTTAACCACAGGACTGGAATAGCTCAGGTCTGAGCTTGGACTCATTACTGAGTTTGGTCTGATACACGTGGTTTTAAGGACCCCTGCATACCGTACCTCTGTCTTCTCTGCCTACATTCACAATCATTGGAGATTTAGACAATCAAAGGAAATTAAATATATTTGTAATACTAGTAAACATATTGGGGAACTTTTGTCAGATATGGTGAAGTAGGTCAAGCAATACATCAATCACAAGGCCCCTAACCATGGACCTAGCCAGATCCCTATTTTGGAGCATGACATAACCTCCACTGTGACATGCACCTTATGATATCAGAGGGGCCTAATTAACAGCCTCACAGGATGCTATTCCCTCAGTATCTGAAAGTTTGAGACAAACCAAACTGACTATTTTATGACCTGCTTGGCCATTTGCCCCTTCATCTGTGAGTCACTTAGAGGAGAAATTGTCCAGATTTGTCACTTTTACCATATAAATGGCTCACTGAATTAAAAAAAGAAAGAAAGAAAGAAAAAACAAGCTACAAAATCAATATTAAGACAACAAATACCTAATATTTACCTATGCAAAGTTTCAAATTCTATTTCATTTTCAGACCAGGGAATATGTGAGAAGCTATGAATCATGTCAAAGACATAAAGGGATTACTGATAATGCAAATTTTATTTCAGCCTAACAGCTGTGCAGAAAATTTTTCATAATAATGATTGCATTTAATTACGTAAAGAGCAGTAAAGTCTCCTCCATTTTATCTCAATAATGAAGCCGTGATTCTAAGATAATCCTGGCCTTTCTCTGCCAAGGCCAGCAAATGAATAACAGTGAATTCAGTTCCCAGTCTTAGCTCTCCTTCGAGGATAAAAAATGGATACTTCTTCACATACATTATGAAAATGAGAACTATTACCTTAGGGCATATTGTTTTAATGTGTTCTAAATATATATATATTTATTTATCAATATATATATTGATATATTGGTATTATCAATATATATATTGATAGACAAATGTGCAAAAAGAATTAGCCCCTGAGTCTTTTCTAGAGTTAACTGGCACACCTTTGACAAAATTTAAATAATATGGACAAGAGTCTTTTTTTAAAAACAGTAACTTGTTACATTTTCTAGTACCCATGCCTATGTGTGTGAGATTTAGCAGTGGCTCTAACAGCTTCTATATTCTCTCCCCTTTCATTTCTGGGCAGATCACTAGTTTTGTGGAAATAATTAGGGAGCCGAGCTCTGCATAAACTAGAGTCTTGAGGTTAATTAAAATGGAATGAACACTGCGCACATGTGGACCACCAGTAAAGCCTGACCCTCAGGTACACAGAATTCTGTCGTCTGGTGAGAATACAAGCCAAGGAAGATAGCGTCGTAAATTCACTGGGGACCTTCGCGTTTAGACTCTCTGTTACAATCTTCAACTGACATTGACGTCTGACACATAGCAATAGAATTTATAGTAGTATGTCCTACGCTGATTTTGTACACAGTTTGAGAACATTTCCAAACTGTTTCTATGCATTCCTAATAGGTGGTGAATTACTTTTCCTGTATGTTTGCAAAAGAGAAATTGGTGGACACATTTTTAAATAGGCTTGCCGAGTTCAGTGAAAATGTCAGGTGTCAGCCAGCCTAATTAGTTTGCCACCTCTGCAAAATTTCTATTTCGAAATTAATTATTTCCAAAACGCATTAAAAAAGATGGTGACAGTACCAACAGTAAACAACAACAAAAAAAAACAGAAAAACAGTTCAAATGATCTACTCCAGGGGGAGATTAGAATTAGGAGATCAGGGGCGACTGGGTGGCTCAGTTGGTTGAGCCTCTGACTCTTCATTTCGGCTCAGGTCGTGATCCCAGGGTGGTGGGATCGAGCCCCACATCCGGCTCTGTGCTGAGTGTGGAACCTGCTTAAGGTTCTCTCTCTCCCTCTGCCCCTCCCTGACTCGCGTGCACGCTCTCTCGCTGTCTGAAATAAAAAAATGAAAAGAATTAGGAGATCTTAGTTTAGAGTCAGAATCTGTTTCTATGCAGGCCAGTGACTTGAGCAAATCTCTTAAACTTTATGAGCCTGTTTCTTAAGTAGGAAGTGGACACAAAAAGCAATACTTGGTTGACTTCATGGAGTTTTTATGAGGATGATATAAGATACACGAATGTGTTTTATAGTGTAAAGCACTATGTGCATGTTAGAATTTTATTATGGGAAATGTACCCCTTTCTCCCTTTAGATAAATAAGTTTTTCATTCTTAATTTGTTTGATGAAAGCAGCTTAGTGGGGAGCAGAGAGTTGTCCCTTTACAAATTCAGGAAGTATGGACCCCTACCAGGTAGTTAGAAGCTTGCAATAATGGACAAAAATAGAATAATGCATGAAATTTTACAGATTATCTAACCAATAATAGAAGGTAATACAAGTCAGAGATGGATGAGTGTATGGAATGTCTATCCAAAGAATTATTTGGAGATGCATATATACATTAATACATACATATATACATATGTATATACATATACACATAGATAAGTAAGATATGCACACAGCTGAGAAAAATCTTATCTCCATCATAAATTACTTGAAAAGTTTCAGAAAACATGCAATCAAGCTGAATATTAGTTTGTAGCAGTGTTGTAATAGTTAACAAAGCTAATGGAGAGTTAATGGAAGTTTGAAAAGTATTATTTTGCACTTGTGAACGAACCCTGGGAAGTTTCCTCTGTGGCAGTGAAATGCAATTAGCAAGTTGAGATGTCAAAATGAAATAGGGTAAAATAATATCACAGCAACGTTGTGTTTTTAGCCATTCTGAAAAGAGCATTGAGGGAAGAACTTGGGGGTTAATGAAAGTCAAGAGCATGAACTCTGGGGCATGGATTTGTAACATCTTTATTGAGAGGTCGGCGGTATTTCCTTTCTGAATTCCTAGTCTATTGCATTCTGAACAATAGCTGATAAAGTGTGGTGCATACATTCTGTGTTCACACAGAACATGCAAATAAACACGTAAACACACACACACACACACACACACACACACACTTCTTAATCAGATAGGAAAATTAAGTTGATTTTCCATGGTTGAATCCACTCTGTTCTCCAAGTGGCTACCTGTCTCATACAAATCTAATGCTAAATGGTTGCTTCCAAGCTTATGCAATACCAGCTTACATTAATCCTTGCCTGGATAATAGATACTTTCATCATAACTTCATTCGTGACTCCAAGTCATTTGAAAAAGCTCCTCATTCCAAACAAACTTAATAATTTAATCAAGCTCATTATTAGAGCAGATGTAAAACCTGAATGAATCAGGGTATTTTCGCAGCAGGTGTCGCAGTGCACAGTTAACAATGGTGAAACCAGAAAGCCGTGGTGTCTTACTGTGTAAGAAGACTGGAGGTAGGTGGTTCTGAGGCCATTCCGGCAGCCCTTCGGCGATAAAATTTTAGGTCAGCATCACCACGACGTGTTTGGTCTTTCCTTCATGGTCAAGAGATGACTGCCAGAGATCCAAAACATGGCCTCCCACAAACAAGTTCCCAAGGAACAAAGTGGGAACAAACGTGTATATTCCTTTCTACGTGTTTCCTTTTAGAACAGCACTGAAATCCTTCCCGGATATCTCCCTGGACATTCCCCCTTCAGTTTCATCTTTCAGGACTGAGTCGCATGTCTACCCAGACAGATCACTAGTTAAGAGAGCAGGAATAGCCAAGACGGGCTCTGACCTACCACATTTCATCCCTAGAGGTAGGTACAATGTAAAACAAACCAAATAGGACTTCTTCATAGAACAAGAGAGAAGGAGAATGACTTTGAATAGGCAATTACCAGGGTCTACCTCCCTGGATAGCTTCCCTTCACAAATTGTTCTGGATTCTGACTAAAGAATATACATATAAACATATACGTATATTTAAGAATAAGGATGGGTCTAGGGTTCCTAGGTGACTCAGTTGGTTAAGCACCCGACTTTGACCTAGGTCATGATCTCGCGGTTCCTGGCCCGCACCGGGCTCTGTGCTGACAGCTCAGAGTCTGGACCCTGCTTTGGATTCTGTGTCTCCTTCTCTCTGCTCCTCTCCTGCTCATACTCTGTCTCTGTTTCTAAAAAATAAGTAAACGTTAAAGAAAATGGCTTTAAAGGAATAAGGATGGGTGGGTCTGCAAACATTTTTCTGCAAAGGGCCAGATAGTAAATATTTTAGGCTTTGTGGGTCACATAGTCTCTGTCACATATTTTTCGCTATCATTTTTACAAGCCTTTAGAAAGATTAAAAATCGTTCTTAGCTTGCAGGGCATATAGGCACAGGCCATGGGCCAGATTTGACCCTAGTGTGCTCACTTCTGGATAGACACATGAGATATATGGTTTAATTGCTTTTCATTCAGTCAGTTAACCAAACTTGACTGAGCGTTTAATATGGTCAGTCATCAACTAAGTTTTGAGGATATAGTCATGAATGATAGAGTCTAGCCCTCAGTAAAGCTTATAACCTAGGAAGATGCCCCAAATAAACCCCAAATTTGAACCCACCCTTCATTCTCCCAAAATGAATATTCTTTAGAATATACATTTTACAGACGTAGATACAAAAGAGTCACATAGTTAGTTATAAACTTGTTAATTAAACTGGGGAAATCACCGGCTCTAGGGAATTACCCATAGGTGAAGCTTTGATGTCTTACCTACCAGGAACATACCAAAGACGTGGAGAGGTGAAGGGTAGCATGATACGCCATCTCAAAATACGCCTCTTTGGCGTATTGATTATTTTGAGCTAAAAACCTTTGAGAAACAAGAAATGCAGGGAGAGGCTTTCTCTGAACTCCCTCATCTGCCTTAATACAGATCCCCCAAAAGGAACCAGTTGTCATAAATCCCCTCCCGGGAACGTCATCAACCAGGAAAGACTGACACGGGAGAGGAGCCTTGAAGTCGACCCCACACCCAGACACTGTGTCGCAAACTATCACACCTCCCATCTCTTCTAAGGAGGGCCCGTTCATCTTTCCTAAGAACGTTTCCTCCCCCCTAAGAGGCCTATCTCCCTTTCCCTTTCTTTATGAGAATGGTTTTTAAGGGGTGGCTTTTTTCCCCCTGGGCACCTCCCATGCCTGCTTGAGGTATACGTGTTAATCGGATGTCTGTCTGTTTTCCTCTTGTTAATCCGCCTTTGATTACAGGAGTCTCAGCTGAGAACTCTGAAGGGTTTTTCATCCCCTACACAGCCAAAAGGGTTTACAAACATCCAAAAATATTGCTTCAGTAGCTGGTCCTGGTACTAAATTCCTATTAATTTCCTCTCTAAAAAAAATAACATACATACACATAGATATGTATATACACACACATACTAAGGGCTGATAGCACAAATTTAGAAAGCGTGGAATCAGTGATTTTAATAACAGTAGCCGTCAAAAGAGGAAAATTCATATGTTGAATGTAATAGAACCCAAGATTGGCCACTGCAAGTAAATGTAATCCAATTCTTTTTTTTAATGATTTAAAAAAAAATTAATGTTTATTTTTGAGAAGAGAGAGAGAGAGAGAGAAAGAGAGAGAGAGACAGACAGACAGAATCTGAAGCAGGCTCCAGGCTCTGAGCCGTCAGCACAGAGCTTGACATAGGGCTCGAACCCAGGAACCACAAGATCATGACCTGAGCCAAAGTCGGATGCTTAACCGGCTGGTGCCCCAATCGAATTCTTAATGTAAAATATTAACATCTTATTATTAAGATTTCAGTACCTTTAAAAAGATTTCATAGAAACTCTGTGGAAAATAAACCTTTTCTAGGGAAAAAAAGAAAACATTAAATCTGAGTCATTCTGAATGGGTCAAGTGTTTGAAGCGTATTTTAGCCTGATTTGAAAAGTCTTTACCAGTGTCACCTAGAACACTTGTTTGTATTTAAGAGAAGGCCTCAATCCTCTGCCTTGAGGCCATCAGAGGATCATCGGCTTGCTTGTTCTTTTCTTTCTTTTTCCTGTTCACTAAAGAGACACATTAAGCAGTGCTTCTGTGCAAAACAAAACAACAACAACAACAAAATCACCAAGGCATTTCTGGAAAAAACTAAACTGTCCTTTGGAAAACTGCAATGGTGTTTGGGTACGGCGTGTTCTGTCTTTAAATGCAGGCAACAGAATTGTTACTGTCTTAGAAATGGTTTGTCTGGGATGAGCGAGCTTGCTTTCTGTAGACAAAGCCCCCAGAGAAAGTTTCATCACCGTTTCTTTCTTTGACCTTAGAAATTACAGCCTGCTGATGACAGACTTGCCTAAGGAGCACAAAAATGTTCCTAGCTTCATGGAGCTTCTGAACAGTTGCGGGAAATCGTAGCCCTCCGGACTCCCTGGGGAGTGTCCTGGAACGTTTACAGGGACCCTAATCCTCTACAGACACGCATTAAGCGTTTGCTCAGGTTTCTCAGTTGGCCCTCCTGGTGCTTTTGTGCTGAGCAAGTTTATGGCTGCTTTACAATTCTAAACATCGTAAAACTGCTAGAGACAAATAGGAATATTGTGAATACTTCATAATACAACTTTCTGAAAGTACCGTGACTTGATAGGTCAGCTCTGAGAACCTGCCCAGCCTTACTGATTTGCGGGTGGAAGATCCTATGGAAGATCCCGGAGTAATTGAAAAGATAATGGCCCTCAAGTCAGAAGATGGGGTTTCAGTCTTGGCGCTCCCACTGTATCATCCCCGTGACCCTGTAAAATGTTCCTTCATTAACCTGTCTGAGCCTTTCTCTCCTCATCTGTCTAATGGGGATAATGCCGTGAGCATCAAACGTGTTAATGCTTTCATCCACACTCTCATTCCGTGCGTATGTGTTTGAATCGGGCATTATGTGTCAGGCTCTGAGCTCAGGGCTGGGAAGACAGACAAGAAGAAGACAGCCGTAGCCATCGCCCGGCCTTAGGAAAGCAAAAGTGCCTGGAAACCTAAAGCCATCGGCACACGCTGCTGGTTACTGTCATAAGAAAGACACGCTCTGTTGCAGGTGTAGAGCAATAACCAATTCCGTTTCCAGGAATAAAGATCAAGAACCATTAGTCAACATTGACCTGATTAAGAGAAAAATGCATATCGACATCGGACTAGAGTTTTTCTGTAATATGTGAGGTGCCTCAGAGAAAGCAAATCTCTAGGACATGGTAAAGAAATTACCTTGGTTTCTCCTGCCGGGTCTTAACGTCCTTTTCAGTTTGGGCTACTGACGGCACGAGCAGAAAGCCACAGTCAAGACGCCCGTCTTATTGGCAGTGACGTTTTTTGTTGTTTTTTTTTTTTAATTTTTTTTTTCAACGTTTATTTATTTTTGGGACAGAGAGAGACAGAGCATGAATGGGGGAGGGGCAGAGAGAGAGGGAGACACAGAATCGGAAACAGGCTCCAGGCTCTGAGCCACCAGCCCAGAGCCCGACGCGGGGCTCGAACTCACGGACCACGAGATCGTGACCTGGCTGAAGTCGGACGCTTAACCAACTGCGCCACCCAGGCGCCCCGGCAGTGACGTTTAAAAAGCCCAATGCTGAACTTCAGTTACGCATCAAGGTAGACCACTTTTGGGATATATTAAAATACAAAACAAGGGGCGCCTGGGTGGCGCAGTCGGTTAAGCGTCCGACTTCAGCCAGGTCACCATCTCGCGGTCCGTGAGTTCGAGCCCCGCGTCGGGCTCTGGGCTGATGGCTCCAAGCCTGGAGCCTGTTTCCGATTCTGTGTCTCCCTCTCTCTCTGCCCCTCCCCTGTTCATGCTCTGTCTCTCTCTGTCCCAAAAATAAATAAACGTTGAAAAAAAATTAAAAAAAAAATAAAATACAAAACAAAAGGAAGAAACAAAAAACCTCAAGGAAACAGTTAAACAGAACTTAGTCATCATATACCACATATGTTTTTTAAAGTATTCTACCAAAAAATAAAAGGATGCCGTTCATCTCCTAAAGCAATGTAGAGTCAAGATATTTTTGAGTCCTAATTGAAATCTTAGAAATTATTTTTCAAAAAATAAATACGTAATACAGAATCTATTATCAACACTAAGCAGGTTTAAAAACAGCGACAGAATTTCAGAATTGAACTTGATCTTAAGGATACCTTTTAGATTAAGAAATAAACAGAAAGGTGAAATTTTTGTGTAAGTTCACATAGCTTTTTAATGGCAAAATTGGGATCTGAACACGAACACGCGTTAATCCATGTGTTCTTTCTATAAAAGGTTTCTCTTAGTTTGTAAATAAATAGCATAATATAAAAAAAGAATATGAAGGGGTGTCTGGGTGGCTCAGTCAGTTGAGCGACCAAACTCTTGATTTTGGCTCAGGTCATGATCCCAGGGTCGTGGGATCGAGCCCTCCATCATCAGGCTCTGCACTGAGTATGGAGCCTGCTTAGGATTCTCTCGCTCTCCCCCCGCCCCCTGCTGCTCCCCTGCTTATGCACGCACACTCTCTCTCTCTTAAAAAAAGAAAAAAGAGTATGAAAACAGTGAGCACAGTGAAATAAATGAATGAAGACCATTGTCCTTCATGAGGAATAATAATGAAACACTACTTCGTTTTTATAACAATCTTCATTCATTCATTGTTACATGGTTCAATAGTTTTTCTCTGAAAAACTACTCAATAGTCATCTCCGTACATACAAAAATAAAGAAGGCCCACCCCTAGCTGCTTAGACTCATCCAGTGTGGAAGGAGATGGGCATATAATCAGATTATATGTAAGGACTTTTAATAGGCATTTTCAAGGTCAAAACCCATGAATGATGCCCTGCTCTCTACCGCACCTACTCTGGAGAAAGGTGATACGAGATGAGCTGGGGAATAGCACAAGATTGGTGAAGCCGGATTTGTTGAGCATAGACAGGTAGGAGAAGAGGAACTGAGTAAATTCAAGGCTGACAGCCTTGGCTTTCTTATCTATAAAATGGTATGAATACATATCTCATAAGGACGCTATGAAGAATAAGAAGAAGGGTGCCCACGTGGTTCAGTCAGTTAAGCATCCGATGCTTGGTTTTGGCTCAGGTCATGATCCAAAGCTTCGTGGGTTCAAGTCCCACATCGAGGGACTGCCTGCGTAGAGCGGAGCCTGCTTAGGATTCTCTCTCTCTCTCTCTCTCTCTCCCCCCTGTCTCCGTCTCTCTCAAAATAAATAACTTAAAAAAAAATAAGAATGAAATGAGAGAGTGTCACAATAGCCATATTCATAAAATATTTTCAGTAATTCTAATACAGCAAATTTTTTTTATCAATCTACAGCATTATGGTAGGTATTTATTTTTAGTATTAAAAACTATTCACTAGTTGTTTATATTATTCTGTGCACTCCCTTCATTTAATCCTTTCAAGTCTATGAAGTGGAGAATTCTTACCTCTTAGCCCAGCGCCATGGGTCCCCTAAGTGAATACGGCCAGGATTCAAACATAGGGAATCTGACTCAGAGGGTGTATCGGTGTCATTCCCGACATCGCAAACCAAAACCCCCAGACCAAATCCCACCCACTGCCTGTTCCCATACAGCTCACAAGCTGAGAATGGCTTTTGTATTTTCAAATGGTTGGAAGTACTACCCTGAACTACTGTTCTCAGACACTAGTTGGAAATTAGCTTTTAGTGCCGACTTAATAATGAATTCAACGTGAATCCATTCTTCGTGAATTCAACATGAAATTACAAGGTAAGAGAGGGCGTATGTGCAAAACTTCTACTACAGTAAAGTCATTTCTGTGACAACTAATGCTGTTTGGAACAAAGTAGGGGAAAGCTCCTTTATGCGTGTCGTGTACTATTGAAAGTTAAGACAAAAAACAAGATATCCATTGCCACACAAATTTGCAGTAGATACATTTTCCAAGTTCAAACTATATATTTCCGGCAGCATTTTTCAGACCTTAATCAAAATGCAAGGGGAGGAAAAAAAAAAACCTTCATATTTCAAAATTCAATTAACTGTGCAATTGAACTTCTACCTAATCTCCCTTTGGAAGTTACTAATATGCCATATAATGACATGCTCAAATCAGATATCAAGAGGAAAATATAATCGAATTCTATATGGCCGCCAGCTGATGAATGTGCTCCATTAAAATCATATGCTCCTATGTTGACATTGGTGTTTGGCAATAGCCTATCTGCATGAAAAGATATCTTCAAAGATGAAGTACTTCCAGTCTAATTATGGATCAAGTTTACGGATGAATCTGCAATTTATTTTGACGATAGCAAAACTAAGTTTGAGCCTCAGTTAAGCAAAATGTAGCCCCCGCCAAAAGGAGAGTCCCATTCTTCTCGTTGGTAGACCCGTATTTTTAAAAATGAACTTAATTGTCGTTATTACACTTTGAACTTCATCAGCACGAAATTCGTGGAAACTTGTTTTCTCTTGTCACATAGATACCTGCACGATATCCTCAGTTTTGCCTCATAGCCTGTGACACCTAAACTCTCTGAACCTTTCCGGAAAAAGGTTGCCAGCTCCTATTCTAATGCCAGCTAGTGCCATTTCGGATCATTTCTCTCCCAAGGCTGCCTGCTAAATGTTTTACCTCAGATGGTGATTTCCAGTTCCATTTTTAATGGTCTCCAAAAGCTTTAAGTAAAAATTACAGAGTATAAAAGAAATTTTCTTTATAAACTTTCTGTCTTTCTAAAACCCTTCACCTGTTGCTGACCGAGCCCTTCTCATCCTTAACCACACATCACCTCTGGAGATTCCTGGTACCTTCCTGCTGCTTACGTATTGTTCACTGTCCTATCTCCCCTCTAAAGTCCCTTTCTTGGACTCCAAGTTTCCCTTCCCTTTTCCTGACTTTGTGACACAGCCTACTTTTGACTGTCCAGCTGTCCTCATGTCGACACCACTCTGTGGGGGCAGGGTTTTGGATCTCTAGGGAGTGAGGGTCCCAGCTCCCCCTAACTGCCGTGCTATCTAAAGGGAGCTCTCAGGCTGTGTGCGTGAACCCATCAATATCCTACTATATTGTCTTTTTTTTTCTTTAATGTTTATTTTTGGGGAGGGCTGGGGAGGGCCAGAGACAGAGAGAGAATCCCAAGCAGGCTCCATGCTGTCAGCACAGGGCCTGACGCGGGGCTCGGTCTCATGAATCGTGAGATCACGACCTGAGCCGAAATCAAGAGTTGGATGCTTGACCGACTGAGCCACCCAGGTGCCCCTACCATTTTCTCTTCAAGACCTAAGAAACAAGTCTTTATGAGCTAGTGAGCCATGAACAACTAGCTCCCCACATTTGAGGAGGAGAGGTCTTGGATGGAGGCAAGATACAAGGCAAAGATGATGAAAAAGATCGACAAAATACATTCCAACACCTCTGACCAAGGCAAGGTGTTCAAAGGCAGTGGTGGGGTTCCCAGCGGAATGGACGGTCTTGAGGTCGTTTCTCTCAGAGTGACTTCAGAAATGTTTCCCCTCAGGCGAGCTTCGGAGGGGAAGCTACCTGGTGTCCCTGACTGGGCGAACAACAGGAAGAAAAGTGTGTGTGGAGATGGTGGGGGGTGGGGGAGGGCCAGTCATGTTCTGATTAAAGGGATTTATACTAAGTACAAAAATGATGTAATTCTTTTAGGGCTGTTTTATTTTCAAAACGGAAATATTTGTGCGCAAATGGACATCTAACTGGTGGCCTATGTGAGGGATCTATTTCAGAACAAGGGCTCTGCTCCCTTGAGAATTTCTTGCTTAGTCGGAGTGTGGGTGGTCCTTCCCACAGCCACTATTTGACCTCATTGGTGGGAGACTTTCTTTCTTTTTTCTTTTTTTGTTTTTTAGAAGATATTGAAGGAGACTTAAAGAATCAAAATGTGAAAGGTAAGGGAAACTTAATTGTCATTAAACGCTTAAATGTAGGAGAAAGAAAGGAAGCGACCAGATGTTTCTATTGATGGAAAAATAATTGAAAAATTAATAAGCTTAAATCACAAAAGAAATTGATGTAAAATAGAAAAATAAACCTTACTAATGTCAGTGTAAGAATTTCCAAAATTGTGGGGGCTCCTTGGTGGTTCAGCCGGTTAAGCATCCGACTTTGGCTCAGGTCATGATCTCGCGGTCTGTGAGTTCAAGCCCCGTGTCAGTCTCTGTGCTGACAGCTCAGAGCCTGGAGCCTGCTTCGGATGCTGTGTCTCCTTCTCTCTCTGTGCTCCCCCCTTGCACTCTCTCTCTCTCTCAAAAATAAATAATAGAAAAAAATTTTTAATTAAAAAAAAAAAGAATTTCCAAAATTGTGAAGTAATAGGTTGATTGTCTTTACCTGTCAATAGATTGATAGTTTTTGACTCATGAAACTATCTTCCGCTCAATCCCCCATCAGTATATGAATACAGTATCCACGCACATTGGCTGACAATAAGATAATAAGAGCATGTGAAACAACATGATTTCTAATGACACGCCTTATTAATTACATTCCTGTGACCAGACCCAATAGTAAATGGAACAGTTCTGCTTGACCTCGGAATGGATCAGATTTATATATTTCTACCCAACGTAAGCCCCTTCTTTCTTGTCCTTTTGCGATATCAACAGCTGTCTTCACCCAGCCTGGGCCTCCAATGCTGCCTTCTGTGTCCAGCTCAGCTGGGCACACCTGGATCCTTCTCTTTCTATCTCTTAACTATCACTTTCACACAGACAGGTTGGACATCTCAGGCTGCCTTGTTCATGAGCCCTCAGTCCTTTATTGTGGATAATTCCCCTGCATGCTGGTTTGCTTCCAGATGGGTAGAAATTGTATCATGATTATGTGATTTTAAAATACGCAAAGAACATGAAGTTTAATTTCTGTGTGTTTGAGAGGTGGCTGTTGCATTTAGTTTTGTCTTTCTTTTTCTCTTCATGTAAGTCTCTTTTCCTCCACTTGGTCTATTCATTTCAAAAGTATGTTTAGATCTGCTTTTATATTTTATTTTAGTCTCTGTGAGGTTATATTACATAGCTGATCGTTTTGTTTTGGTTTTTTTTCCTACCAATCAGGTAATTGTAGGCAAGTACAGGTGGCAAAATCATACATTATTAAATAATTGTCCTTGCCAAAGTCAATGCCTGAATGTCAAGACAGTGAGGCTAATGGAAAATGCTTTGCAGAGCTATGAACATGGGTACATCTCCAGTTACCGGGTGGGAAATGTAGGATAACATAGGATAAGAAACTGGAGACTGGTGGTACATGTTTGGGCTTTAGTCTAGAATAGAAATACTCTCCATTGCTAAGAGAGTTAGAAGGAAGAAAAGCCTTTTACACTAAATTCTGTAAAGAAGGAACCATGCAAAAAAGATCTTCAAGATTCCTTTTTGAAGATACAATGAAGTGTGAAGTCATTATTAGTCCATCAAGATGGAATTATTAAAAATAAAGAAAATGGCGCCACCTAGGAACCAGAAGGCACAATTAGATACAGTTGCAGTCATGGTCTGCAAAACATTCAGGCTCTTCCTGGATCTTTACTTAAGTGAGCTGGAGCTTCAAGCTTGCACAAGTAGGGACTTAGAAAATGCTACACGAGGGCCGTCTGCACTCGTGAAATCCTGAGGGGGGGATGTAAGATTCTGAAATACACTCAGGAAACAAATGTGCATCCAGTGCCCCTCAGAAATAATGCAAGAGGAGAATGAGGTTGATGTGAAGGAGTATGAAAGCCTCAAAAGCCCTTGAACGAAGGGAAGAAAGCACATGTCAAATGTAGCATCACGCTAGAAATTGCTACTAGAAAATAGAGGGTCGTGTGCAAGGGTAGATCATGAGAAGAACTATCAGTATGACAGAGGACTTGCAGAAAACAGATGCGAATATGTCCAGGGGAAAGAAACCACACTAAACAAGAGTATGGGGGTGCCTGGGTGGCTCAGTCGGTCAAGGGTCTGACTTCGGCTCAGGTTCATCTCATGGTTCATGAGTTCCACCCCCACGTGAGGCTCTGTGCAGACAGCTCAAAGCCTGAAGCCTGCTTCAGATTCTGTGTCTCCCTTTCTCTCTGCCCCTCCCCTGCTCTCTCTCTCTCTTTCTCTCTCTCAAAAATAAAGATTAAATTTTTTTTAAAAAATAAACAAGAAGGGGCTCCTGGGTGGTTCAGTCGGTTAAGCATCCGACTTCGGCTCAGGTCATGACATCACAGTCTGTGAGTTCAAGCCCCACGTCAGGCTCTGTGCTGACAACTCAGAGCCTGGAGTCTGCTTCAGATTGTGTCTTCCTCTCTCTCTGCCCCTCCCCTGCTCATTCTCTGCCTCTCTCTCTGTCAAATATAAATAAACATTGAAAATTAAAAAAAAAATAAAAAATAAACAAGAATACGGTGTAATTTTAGTTCTACTACATTAAAAGAACGTAGTATGCAATACATCTTGAAGAAAATAATACACCTTATTCCTGTTACTTTATTTTTTTGATTTATTAAGCAGGCTCCTCACTCAGTCCAACGTGAGGCTCAATCCCATGACCCTGGGATCATGACCTGAGCCAAAATCAAGAGTCAGATGCTCAACTGACTGAGCCACCCAGATGCCTTGTATCCTGTAACTTTTTAAGTAACTTCTCTTGCCTTGGGAAAGTATCTCTTCTTCCTTGTGCATTGTACCCACTGACATCAGTGGGTCACTGATGGGTTCCTTTAGGTTAAAATGAATTCACCAATGAGGGTTGGGTTTCACAATCTCTTAGTGAAATATTATGACACTTCTTAAAGGACAATATACTGTACTTGAAAGATAATTAAAGACCCATGTTCAAGTTCAGTTTTTTTTTTTTTAAGTTTATTTATTTATTTTGAGAGAGGGGGAGGGACAGAGGGAGAGAGAGAGAGAGAGAGAAGCCCAACCCGGGGCCCAAACTCAGGAACCATGCGATCATGAACCAAGCTGAAACCAAGAGTTAGAAGCTTAACTGTCTGAGCCACCCAGGCACCCCTCAAGTTCAGTTTTAATCTTTTACCAGGTTATAGGACTTTCTCATCATCCATGGCTTCCTCTACAAAATGCGTGCAGTAATTATTCTTTCAGCGGGATAACTTAAGAATGCAACATCAGAGCTCCCGGCTGGCTCAGTAGGTTAAGCGTCTGACTCTTGGTTTCGGCTCAGGTCATGATCTCACGGTTCCCGAGTTCCGGCCCCGCATCAGGCTCAGTGCTGGCAATGCGGAGCCTACTTAGGATTCTCTCTCTCTCCCTCTCTCAGCCCCTTTGCTGCTCGCGTTCTCTCTCTATGTCTCAAAGTAAACAAATAAACTTAAAAAAAATGCAATATCAAGCACTTACTTCTGTCCCCAGAACTGATAAATATTAGCCTTCTCTTTTTCCTCCAAATCCTGACATTTCTGGCAAACCTCGAACTCAGCGATGTCCTTGCTAGGCTCCATCACCGAGAAAATAGTGCCTACCAATAGGCATGTTGAGGAAGCCCATCAATGATGACAAAACTCAGGTAAAAAGTGGGACTGTCCCTTTTTCATCAGATTCCTTTGGGAAATCTGCATAAAAAATGTAGCTTTAGGGAGCTGACAGTGGCAGGCAGCGTTACTTGCGATCAGAGCCCAGTGTGAACAACACCTCCCACAATTCGGAAGCAGGACGAGGACGGGGAACGTTACGCACAGCACAATGCCCTGCCCCCGTGGGCACTCAAAAGTATACGATGGCGAAGGTGGCAACGATGAACAGGGCCAGGCCCCGCAGTCAGTGTCTACAGCCATTAGCGAAAAGCCACGCACTTGGGCCAGGGTGACAGTTACCCCTGTGGCCCCACTGGCATCCGACTTTACGCACTGGGTTGCAGGGCAGTGATTTAAGAAGGGTAGGGCTCGGAGAAGACAGGAAATGGCCTGGTTTGTGACCCAAGTAAAATGCTGACGGGCTGCCGTGAAACTCATGTTCAATTTCTGCCCTCACACCTTATGTACATTTTTGTTCTTCTTAAAGGTTCCATCTTAGGGCTACTAAATTTCCCCAAGGGGCGAAAAAAAAAATGTTTTTTTGCAAGTTATTTGTGTCAGAACACAATCAACTTAAGGATCTAGTGTCGAGGTAGCTTTGAGTCACCACCTGAGGCCAAGAGCATCTTCATTTTCTTTTTTTTTTTTTTAACTTTTTTTTTTTTCAACGTTTATTTATTTTTGGGACAGAGAATGAACGGGGGAGGGGCAGAGAGAGAGGGAGACACAGAATCGGAAACAGGCTCTAGGCTCTGAGCCATCAGCCCAGAGCCCGACGCGGGGCTCGAACTCACGGACCGCGAGATCGTGACCTGGCTGAAGTCGGACGCTTAACCGACTGCGCCACCCAGGCGCCCCGAGCATCTTCATTTTCAAATAAGGTATTGATGGGGAGAAAGAGGGAGAGGGGCTAAATGAATAAATAAATGGCACAAAGCGATTGAGAAGTACGTCTCTGGTTTTCGTAATTTTTTTCTGCAATTAGCATATGACAGAAACTGCGTGTCGCTGGCCACCATCTATTCTCTCCTTCCTCCTTGCTAAAACAAAACAAACAAAACACCTCCAACTGTGTTGGACATGATACTCACCATTCCCAGCTTCATGTGTAAATAGCTCCACTTCTCCAAATAACTTTGCAGCTGGGGAAAGCCATGTTACCCAGTTCTGGCCAGCAAGATAGGGGAAGATGTATCTGGGGAAACCACTCCTTCTCAACCCAAGACAAAGCCTTATGGGAAAGCCTTCTGGACCTCTCTTTCCCTTTTCTTTTGTGTGGAATAGGAGTGTGATGTCTGGAGGAGCAGCAGCCATCTTGCAAACAGGAGTGCAAAGGCCACACACTGAAGAGGGCAGTGTGGAGGGAAAATGGGTTCTTGATGACCTTGTGGAGCTCAGCTATAGCAACTGGAGGACTGCCTATCTCCATACCATTGGGTACGTGAGAAAAATAATCCCTTTCTGTGCTTAAGCCATTGTTTTCCGGGTTTTCTATAACTCAGAGCCAAACATGATACCATGTAGAACATATGTTATTGCCAGAGTTGGTTTAAAGTTTAAAATGGGGGCGCCTGGGTGGCGCAGTCGGTTAAGCGTCCGACTTCAGCCAGGTCACGATCTCGCGGTCAGTGAGTTCGAGCCCCGCGTCGGGCTCTGGGCTCATGGCTCAGACCCTGGAGCCTGTTTCCGATTCTGTGTCTCCCTCTCTCTCTGCCCCTCCCCCGTTCATGCTCTGTCTCTCTCTGTCCCAAAAATAAATAAATGTTGAAAAAAAAAATTAAAAAAAAAAAAAAAAAAGAAAGTTTAAAATGTACAAGGCTTGGAACCTAATTGTATCGGACAAGGTCTAATGGGGGCTTTTTGTCAAGATTCTGAGCAAAGCAGATTTCCCAGCGGGAAGGACAACTAGGAGTTCAGGGACTCCAGGAATCAGGCCTTACCCATCCCACAGCTGACGCTATCTGAGTCTAAAACCACCTGAAGGATAGTGTTGCCCTCTCACGCAGTTTGGCTTAAAAACCCTTGTCTTTTAAAGCCAACAAGAGTGATTTAACAGGAGAAAAATGATCTGAGGCACCAGACATGAAAAATGAAGAAGGATTTGTTTCACGTACCAGAAGTGTTAAGACTCAGTTCCTCCCTAAGGTGGGGTCCTTAGACCCAGGCGCTCCAAGACTCTGTTATCTGCAATTCCAGTCCTATTTGGTGATGCCTCAATCCCGCCTCGTCTACTCATCTTGCCTGGACTTTGTTTCTAGAAAAGTCTGCGTTGACTGCCATTTCCACTCGCCTCCATTCTGCCAGTTTCTTGGCCTAAATATATCTGTCTACTCAGTCATTTCAACCTGCTGTGGCTTCTCTTTCCGTTCACTTCCCCATTAAGTAGGTCCACTGTTCTTGTACCCATAACCTTAATTTCTCTCTCTCTTATGTAGCTGAATGAGAAAAAGCACAGGGGGGCCAAGGCAACACAAATCTCTTAGCTAGAAAATGTGATAAAAGGGCGAATTAAGAGCTTTTAGAAAAATTAGGCAGACTTTCTGCAAACTGTAAAATAATCACAAGGCTTAATGCTGAAGAACCCAAAATAGCATCTCCGAAGTGTAATTTTTAGAATGCCTTTCAGAGGTAAAACAGATGTGGGAAACAGTACTCCAAGCTTCCCCTTTAGCTTTCCATAGTGAACGGTTAAGACCCTTAGAAGTCCGCAAAGAAACCACTTCTACCTTTCTTTATTTAACCCATTGTTTCCAAGAACTCCATTTTTCCTGGAATACTGTTTTCAAATAGCATCATGTGGAACAGAATTTAAGAAATGCTAACCTAAGGAGTGAAGTCAAAAGTTTAAAATAACTGAGGGGAAGCATGTCTGTAGATTTCAGGCAAGAGTCAAGATAACTTTGCCGTAAGTGCAGTTGACCCTTTATTTCATCAAAAATTTTAAAAAATTTTTTAACGCTTATTTATTTTTGAGCGAGAGAGACAGAGTGTGAGCAGGGGAGGGACAGAGAGAGAGGGAGACAGAGTCTGAAGCAGGCTCCAGGCTCTGACTGGTCAGCACAGAGCCCGACACGGGGCTCGAACCCATGAACCGTGAGATCATGACCCGAGTCGAAGTCCGGCACTTAACCAACGGAGCCACCCAGGAGCCCCTACAGTACAGTTGACCTTTGAGCGATGTGAGAATTAGGTGTATCCAGCCCCCCTACACAGTTAAAAATCTGTGTATGTCTTTTGACTTCCCCAAAACTAAACTACTAATAGCCTACTGTTAACCTGAAGCTTTACCAATTTCATTGTTGATTAACCCATATTTTGTGTGCTCTGTGTATTATATACTGTATTCTTACAATGAAGTAAGTTAGAGGAAAGAAAATATTATTAAAATCCTAGGGAAGAGAAAGTACTTTTATAATATTGTACTGTATTTATCAAACAATAATCTGCATGGAAGTGGGACCCATACATTTCAAACCATTATGTTCAAGGGTCAAGAGATATTTTGAAATGGATAGGAAAATAATATTATGAGCAGCACAAATGTGAAACCTTGAATAGAAATGTTACAAAGTTGGGGTGCCTGGGTGACTCAGTCAGTTAAGTGTCCAACTTCAGCTCGGGGCATGATCTCATGGTTCGTGAGTTCAAGCCTCAGGTTGGGCTCTGTGCTGAACAGCTCAGAGCCTGGAGCCTGCTTCAGATTCTGTGTCTCCCTCTCTCTGTGCTCCTCCCCTGCTCGTGCTCTGTCTCTCTCTATCTCTCAAGAATAAGTAAACATTAAAAAATTTTTAAAAAAGAAATGTTATGAAGTTATAATTCCCTCACAAATGTGTGAATCATAGGGTGGGGCATTGATACTTTCAGGCCAGAAATTGACCAAAGGAGTTTACCCTGTCTTTAGTTTTATGTTCTTAATTCTATCACAGAAAATAATTTGAGACTACATTTTTCAAACTTCTTTAATTCATGGACATAGTCACTTAAAATTATAGAGTTGGAGAGACACCTGGGTGGCTCAGTCAGTTAAGCATCTGACTCCTGATCTCAGTTCAGGTCTTGATCTCAGGGTCGTGGGTTTAAGCCCTGTGTTGGGCCCTACTCTGCATGTGAAGCCACCTTAAAAAAAAAAAATTATAGAGTTTGAAGGCTCCTGAGAAATCACAGTGTCCAAATCCTCTGATTTTATGGTTAGTGAAGCCAGGATCCCAAAACACATGTGATTTGTCCTATTCTAGGAATACATCAATAACTGAGGTAAAACGAAAGCCATTTTTCCTAATTTTCAATCAGGTCCCTGTCACTAGGCAGGCACGGGTCAATAGATTCTCCAGACTCAGAATCCCCCCTCTACAATGCAGTTAACTGCACATGCAGGCATCTACTCGGGCCCTTTGTGTCCCTTCTGTGGAACTCGAGAAAAAGGGGGACAGACACAAACATAATGGTGCTTATGCTGCTTGCTGTCTGTGAGTAATAAAGTCTTTTGTCTCTGATCCAGGAGTCTCACGTCTTCTGTCAGAATCTATGAAATAGTAATAGGTTAATTTATTAGTTTGTAAGTAGGGTAAAATTAAATGCCAGGCCTGATATAAGGCTCCTAGTGAAAGTTGGAAATTGTTACCTCTGCTTCTATTTTAAGTGAAATTGTCTGTAGGATTTGCATTCTTTCTTAAATGTTTGCTAGAATTCACCAGTAGAGCAACCTGAAACTCAAGTTTTACTTGTGGGGAGATTTTGATGATAAATTCAGCTCTGTTATTATGGGGCTACTCAGATTTTCTACCATGGCAGTTTTGAAAATTGTATTTTTCAAGGAATTTGTCCATTTCACCTAAATTGTCATCCACATTGTCACAAAGTTGATCAAAATATTCCTTTTTGATCCCTCTAATATCTGTATACTGAAAAAAAAAAACTTCTCACTTATTCTTGAAAGTAGTAGTTTTGGTCTTTTTTAAAACTTTTTTTGTCCTCATCAATCTAGCTGTCGTTTGATGGATTTTATTCATCTTTTCAGATACCTTTGGTTTTGTTGATTTTCTCCATTGTTCATTTTGTATTTCTTGATTTACACTCATATTTATTATTTTTGTCCTTTTATATATTTGGGTTCAAGTTTCTTTTCTTTTTCTAGCTTAAGGTGGGATTTTAGAGTGATCTTAAATCTCTATTCTTTCCTATTTCAAGAATTTTCTTTTAAGCACTGCTTTAGCGGCATCCCACAACTGCCATATTTTCATTATAACTTCAGTCAAATTAAGTTTTCATTTTCTTTGTGAATTTTTTTTATCTTTGACATCTTTGACATTCAGAAGGGAGTTCTTTCATTTTCCCATGTTTGGGCTTGTCTAGATACCTTACGCTATTGATTTCTGATTTAAGTCTATCATTATCAGTCGACACACTTGAAAGCAAGAAGCCTTTTAAATTTATTGAGTACGTTTCATTTCCCAACATATGATTCATCTTGGAGATTTCACTGTCCGCACATGATAAGGGACGTTAAAATCTCCATTGGACTTGTCTATTTATCCAGTTTGTTCTACCAGCGTTTGCTTTGGGTTTTAATATCAACAGAGCTTATCCTTCAGATGTCAGCTCTCAGGGCCACTATATGAACAATGATGGCAGATTTGCCTTTGACTTTGTACCCAGTGCCGCCGACCTAGCACAACTCCCTAGCCTTTCTGCACGTACAGTTGGGTTGTTGGTGGTGCTGTTGTGGAGCGCTGTGGAAGAATGACCTTGAGCAACAAGCTCTCAGGATGACAGTCCTTGAGAACATCAGCTCTGTGCCCTAAAGCTGTACTGAACAAAATCCACTTCTAATCAAGCAAAATCAGGATAAGAAGGCCTGGTGTGCAAGTAACAATCAGAACATCACAGGCATTACCAAATCACAAGGGACCCTGGTAAATATCTTGAAGCAACATGTGACAGAGCATACTGCCTGCCCACCCAACATCCATCCTCTCCTTCGCTTTTCTCAAAAGAACCCTCATGTACCTTTTATTGGCAGTAGAGCCAAAAAAGAAAAAAAGGGGGAGAGGAGAAGAAAGGAAAGGAAATCTAAGAAAAGAAAAAATATCTACATTATTTCTCAGACTCTGTTACAGCACAGACTGATCATCTGGCCTGTTTTGGTCAATGAAATCAGCTGAAACCCACCAGGAATTTCTATATAGTTTTGCTTCCCTGATATATACGTACCAGCCCTTCCTCCTCGTTACTTTCTTATTCTTCCTGCCCGGAACACGGAAGGAAGTTCTACAGAGGTAGAGAATGCTATCTTGAAACCATGAGGTATCCATGAGGTTGGAGGAACAGAAAGACAAAATAAGGCCGGGATGTTGATAATGTCATGCCGCAACACTAACCTCACCTACCTATGTCCAGACGTAATGTATGAGAAAAAGAAACCCCTATTTGGTGAAGCCACCATAATTGCATTTCTGTTATATGCAGCTGAACATAATCCTAACCAAGACCAAAGGGGAAAGTCTTAGGAAATCCACGCGTCTATCCAAAGGCAAATTCAAACTTCTGCCAGAGAGTTACACTTTTACATTTTCTACTCTTCTAGCATAGTTTCTATAAAGAAAAATCCTTAAAATTGTCTATGTTATCAATGCAAGAATCCTGTGCAGACTTTCTCCCATTAGGCATCATTTTGGTAATCGGGAGTCTTCCGGCTAGTGTTTTTCTCTCTTTGAAATATCACTCCTTTTTCTAAAATGAAGCACCCAGTGCAGGTGATACTGAGGAAGATGATTGCCCTTCAGTAAAACAGTTCAGCTTCCTACACGGTTTGAAAGACATTCTAAGGTGAAATTGGCACGAAATTATCTTCTTATCTGGAATCCTTGCAAATGTTTCTGTAACTTGCCTGGCCTTTTCTGTCCGAGTTGATGTCATGCTTATTACCCCGTCCCTTTGGGGGAGTTTTGAATTCCCGAATGCAGTGCTAATCCATCCCTTCCATGCTAGCACTCGGCCTCAGAGGCGAGTTCTGACGTGCATGGGCTGAGGAATTAATGACACCATTGATAATCAAGCTGTCACATAAATGTCTGCTGAAGCAAACCTCCACATCTAAAGTAGACCATAATTCCAGTCGGCATTTAGGATGTGGCTCTGGATGCCTTAGTTGAGTTAATGCATGAAGAGAATGCAGAGGTTCTCAGCTTTGCTGATCTAAAGTAGGATATTTTGTAAAGGTGGATGCTTATCCCTGAAAGACTATAAAACATGTTTGTGTGTATGCACATGCGAGCGTATGAGCGTGTGGACAGGTATGCACACACGCACACATGCACACACGTACACCTTAGCATTTTTCAGTTGCTTCACAAATGAAAACGGTGAAACAGAAAAATCTCAGGTGTCACTATTTAGCAAGTAAGCAAAAAGCCCATAATTTTAAATGTCTAATCACTTTGGGTCTGATAAACCTTTCAAGTCCAAGAGATTAATAATAGAAAACAGAGCCTGTCATGGCTTAATCACTAGCTCCAACTGGGTCCAAGCCAACATTAATGAGATGAGAAATGGCCAAGAATCCTTCTCGAAGCTCAACAGGTAAAGTCTGAACCTCGTATGCATAAAAGGAACAATATCAAAATCTTGTTTTGTTTTTTAAATGGCTCTCAAGACATCTACAAACTACATAAGACAGTTTTTTCTGTTGACTTTGGTAGCTGATTAAAATTATTTGCTAAAAGTTAGGGCAAGAAGTGATCTTGTATTTGGCTGCCAAAATGGACCCCTCGGTTCTGTTACGAATGTAAATCCATTTTACTATATTATAACTATTGTGTTCTCATTAAGACATCAAATACAATGGATTGGGCCCAGTCCCTTCCTGAGATTTCTATTTGGTTTATTATATAGGTAAAGATGGATACTCCTAGAGCTGACAAGTTACCCCTAGGTGTATAAATGTGATGAGAAGGATAGAGCATCCCTGACTGTCTTAGACAAGCTCACTATATTTATACCTGACCTTTAGCTGATGATATAACAACTTGCGTCTATATGGTTGTCAGGCTCAGGATTGAGGATTTTTGCTCAGACATTGCACACCTTTGATCGATTCACGCTAGCAAGGTCTATCTGTTGCCATCATTTCACAAGCTCGCAATTTCAATGCTGCCTGAACACAGTGGCTCAACACAATCCTGGCGGGTGTGGACTGTCCACAGTGTGGATGACAAGGCGTCATGGCGTGATTCAGGTGCTTCCATTTTAAACTCCAGCTTCATTCTCGGGCTCAAGACCTTCCCGTGCGTCTTCTTTGTAATGGCCGGAGGAGTATCTGCCCTTCCTGTTGGCAGCCGCCTTCCACTCTGCCCTTTGCTCCCACTTCTCCAAATGCCTTCCTGTCCCTACAAACAAGCACATGGATTGTTAACTGTCTTCAGAGTTTTCCAGTTCCTCATTATGGAAAACCAGCAGTCATTAAAAAGAACAATGAATCTGCAAGGAGGAAAGATTTCAAGCCTCTTAAAAATCTTGGTCCTTGGTCTAAAATGAGTAGATCCGTACCTGGGTTTGGAGTTAAATACTAGTAAGATTTGTTTCTCAGTTTTTATTTCTCAAGGGGAGATCCTCACTAAACCCACCCCCCACATTCTGACCCCATCAAGGCAGATAAAACGGTTGCCCCTTTGCCTCAGTGGGAGTTCTGCACGTTTGAGAAATGATTACCTTGATGCATCTTCTCACTGGAACAGACGGGGTCCCCGCCAGAGTTCTAACGTTTATAGTAATTGCCTTCAGGGAGCTGATTCCTTTTTGTCCATTTATTTGACCAATAAAGCATGGTGTGTGTTGACATAGTTATTTTAACTTTTTGCACTCATAATCTGACACGAATGGTGGGGGAAGTGGTTGGCAACCAAAACGACAATGCCACGTCAAACAAACATACGTGTTAATGTTCGTAATCCTTTCCCAAACAGCCCAGTGCTATGAATTTCCAAATTCTGCTGTGAAGTTTTAAAGCTCGCTTATCTTATGATGAATTGTAGAAAATACTTAACCAAGTAAAGCAGCTTCCTCTAGAAAATGCCATAGGAATGCTTTGCTGTCCATCCTTCCCTTCCTTGCTCACTAAATGTGTCAGAGTTCGTTGAAATGGGGTCCGTTAAAGATTGCTAAGTGAAAGTTTAAAAGGCAGATAATTTTATCTTATGAATGCTCTTCCAGAAAAAACAAAGATAGCACAAGTCATTTTGTAAATTTAATATCTTGATATAAAATTGAATAAGGACAATATAAAGGAAAAAGGGAAATAAATAGTCTTAGTTCACGTCTGAACACAGATGAGAAAATGAGAAAGAAACTTGTAGGCAAGTAAATTCATAATCAGTTAAGAATAATACAGCGTGAATTGGTAAGAAGTATCTTGGGGATGCTATAATGGTTTACTGATCAAAATTCTATCAATGTAATTCATCATCATAATGGACTAAAAAAGTAAAATAAATTATCTCAGTAGATATAGAAAGGACTTAATAAGTTTCACACCTATGTAATGATAAACGTCAAACTAAGAAAACTGAAAACAAATATGATGACTTTAACTTGATAAAAATATTTACTCAAAAGCCTCAGTTAGTGCTTATGGAAGAATTTTTGAACTCAACAAAGCAAGGGTATCTTTTATCACCACTACTATTCACTATAGTACTGAAGGCCCCAGCCAACACAATAAGACAAGGAAAATAATTAGCAATGATAAGAATTGGAAAGGAAGAGATAAAACTGTCATTATTTGGAAATGATAAGATTATCTACATAGAAAACCCAAGAGAATGAACAAATTGGTGTATCTAATGAAAGAGTTCAGTGAATTGCCAGATACAAGATAAACTTCAAAGATTAATAGCGTTTTTCTACCAGTCTCAAAATATTGGTTCCCCTAAAAGTTGATAACTAAAATTTAAAAAAAATTTAACTTAATCTTTAAAAAGCAAGCCAACTCCTCCTATGAGCCTCGCATGACTCCAATATTTATTTATAAATTGCAATTCTGTACTTTACATATGATGTAGTATATGTATTACGAGCAAGATTGCCTTGGGTTCAAATCTTGGTTCTGTTACTTAACTCCTTGTGTGTACTTAGGCAAGTTACATAAGTCCTCTCTGCCTTGCTTTTCCTTTCTGTAAAATGAGAATAGTAAGAATAATAATAGCAGCACTTACCACTTAGGATATTGTGAAGATGAAGTGAATTCATACTTGGAAGGCTTTTGTACCTGGCACAAAGGTAGTGCCTCCTAAAAATTAGCTATTCTTATTATTATGGAACTAATGTATTAATACACTAGATACATTTGCCTAACATAAAAATGTTAAAGTAAAATAAAAAATAAGCATACAGAGAAGTGCTAATATTTTCTTTCCTTCCCCCACAGGGTGTATATGTTTCACTGTGTAGTCTAGCACGTCATATAGGAAAAACAACCACAACAACTAAAACTATAATACAAAATAATATTCCACTTAAATATCAACCCAAACAATACAATAGTGAGGAATTAAACCAAGGGAGAAAACACAATTTCTTTACCTAGAAACTTATAAAATTTCTAAAGTTGATTAAATGAGACCTTAATAAAAGCAGATATGTTAACATTGCAAAACTATGAATGGCTTCCCAAGCTTATCTATACGTTTTCTGTATTTATAGCCAGTATTTCTGCAGAATTTGGGGGAGAACAGGGAACGTTGTCTAAATAGAACGTGAAAGCTTAAACAATTCATACAAAGCCAGTATAATTTTGAGAAGGAAGACTGAAAAGGGAGAACCCACAAGACATTGAGACACAGTATAATAGCACAGTCATAAAAATAGTATAGAATTGGTGCAACAGCAGATAGGTCAATGAAATACAATGGAGCCACCACACACATTAATATATTAAGGATAACTTTGCACATGACAATGACGGCATCATCACTAAAATGCCTAAATGTAGACATAAGGGTTTTAGTCAAAGTTTCCTGGATTATGCTGTATAACAAACCGTCCCCAAAGTCTCCAGCAATGAACATTTTATTTCCCATTCACAAGTTTATGATCAGATAAGAGAACTCACACTCCACTGAGCCAAGGTAGTCGAACGGCCATTTCTGACAGTGGTATGGTGAGGTCTATCCGTCTATAGGAGCATGCGGCAAGGGTGGGGTTAATAAGTCTGCTTTGGCGGAGTGAGTGGATAATTGGGAACAATAATCTATCATAAGGAAACTATAAATAAAGTTGGTAGAAGAAAATGTAGAGAGATATTTTATGACACTGAAATGACTTTGAATGGGGGAGGAGTGTGAATCATAATGTGAAATACTGACAAGTTTGAATAAATCAAAAGTAAAACTTTCTGTTCAAAATAGAAAACGTTAGCTGATGTATAATGGATTGGGAAAGGAAATTAGCCTTATGTAAGGGATTATCTTCTGGAATATAACAAGAACTCCTATAAATTACTGGTTTATAAACATCAAGAGAACAGGAATTCTGTTAGCTTCCTGCCTTGATCACTGTTGTATCTCCAGCACTCAGATAAGTGCCAGGCGATGTTGACGTCTCCTTCCTGTTTATTCTCCCTTAAGATTTGCTTCCCATTCACCCCATCCTCCCAAACAAATGTATTAATTTCCTATCGCTGCTATAACAAATTGCCACAAGTTAAGTGGCTTAACGCAACACAAATTTATTCTCTAACTGTTCTGGAAGTCACAAGTCCAAAGTCAATCTTCCTGGCCTGACATCAAGGTGTCAGTAGAGCTGGCTGTTTTTGGAGTCTCTCAGGCAGCCTCTCTCCTCACCCCTTCTAGCGTCTAGATGCCCCCTACTTTCTTTGGCTCCTGGCTTCTTCCATCTTCAAAGGCATCAGCCAGGTGACATCACATCTCCTTCATTGACTGCTTCTGCGCTCGCATTGCCTTTTCTGACTCTCCTGCTTCCGTCTCATCAGTGCTTGTGATTACATTGGGCCCCCAGATGATCCAGGGTATTCGCCTCATCCCACAATCCTTAGTCACATCTGCAGTATTCCTTTTGCCATGTAAGGAGACAAGGTGACAAGTTCCAAGGATTGGAGCATGAACTTGGGGAGCGGGACATTAATCAGCATTCCACACCAGGGTTTCTCAACATTGGCACCATGGACATGTTGGCTGGAGACCTCGTTGTAGTGGTGGCACTGATAGCTATTTAGCAGCGCCCCTGCCTTCTGCCCCTTAGACGCCAATAGCACTCCCATTCCCCTAGGTGTGACCAACTGTCCCCAAAACTGCAAAACCGCCCTGGTTGAGAATCACTACTTCACACTTTTCTGGTGATTATTGACTAAAGCTTATGTAATCATGTCACTTCTGCATAGGTTGCTTTATTTGCTCCCCCCCCGCACCCATTACTTGCAAAATAATATCCACACTTCTTTGCATCTCATATTAGATTTTTCACCATCTTGGTTTGCTAACTTCTTTGGGCCCCAACAGCCCTCACTCCCTGGCCTCTTTCCATCAGGTATTCTTAACTGTTCCCATAACATGACGTTCTCTCTCACCCCCTGGCTTCGAAAATAGCTTCTTCCCCATCTGCCTGAAAATCCCCTTCTCCTATTCCTCCTCAAAATGTAGCTGGAATATCTGGAATCCCAGTCCCCTTAGGACGTCTTCTTGTGGTGCTAGGAGTTACCTGTTAGAGAACTGTACTTCCTCTTTTCCCGGCACTAGTCTGGGAGCTGCTTAGATCTCTGACTTTGATCTGTACCTGTGGATCTAGCATCTTTCCTGCAACATATGAGGTGCCCAATGATCATGGTTTTTTTTAAGGTTATTTATTTATTTTGAGAGAGAAAGTGGGGAGCGGGGATGGGGCGGAGAGAGGGGCAAGGAGAATCCTAAGCAGGCTCCTTCCCGTTAGTGCAGAGCCCAATGCGGGGCTCAAACTCACAAACCGTGAGATCATGACCTAAATTGAAACCAAGAGTTGTTTGGGTTTTTTTTAATTAAAAAAAATTTTTTTAATGTTTAATTTTTTTTGAGTGTGTGTGAGAGAGTGTGTGTGCAAAGAGGGGATGGGCAGAGGGAGAGAGATACAGAACCTGAAGGAGGCTCCCGGTTCTGAGCTGTCAGCACAGAGCCTGGTGCAGGGCTTGAGCTCATGAACCATGAGATCATGACTTGAGCTGAAGTCAGGCACTTAACCGACTGAGCCACCCAGGTGCCCCGCCCAGTGATTGTTTTTTGAATGAATGAGTAAATGGTGCATTTCCTGCCTCACCGGGAATACATTCTCTGGTGGCTGAGGCTGATATTAAGATGCCTCAAGATATTAACAACAACAACAAAAAAATAATAACTCGCTGTTCTATTTCAAAATAAAAAAGAAATCAATCCGATCCTGTATCATGGAGGGAGTCACAAAGGGATTATTTTGGCTTCTGTGACTGTTTAATAACTATTTAGTTATTAATTTCCTCCAAATCAAGTTCATGCATAGAAACTACCTCTGCTTACTTATGCTTAAATTACAACATAAATGAGAAAAAATCCCTTCCATGGAGAATTTTGCAAAACGCCACAATCCTGGATTTCCCAACACAGTGAATAGACTAGGTAATGTCAGGGTGGTTTCGTGTATCACCTAGGAGGCCATGGTTGATTCTGCAATTTAGATTGTGACTTTCCTGGCAGAAAACAGCCGCCTGGCACCTCCAGCCTTCACAGTGGAACAAAATCCACCGCTCTGCAAAGTCTCAACATTTGGTATGTGCTTCCAACACTAAAACTGTCAAAATGGTTTCTGTTGCTGTGCGTTTTATTATTCTTCTGGTAGTCTAATGTTAAAAGTTTCTCTTAATGGCTGGAAACTGGAGACTCTTTAGGAAATACCACCAAAACACCTGCACGTAATGTTCACTAATGACTGTTTCCTCTATTCAGAGCTTAGATGAAGAGGATGTTGAGAGAGGATTGATATTATCTTTCTATCTGTTAAATATATTCAGGTAATTTGTGTAAAACACAGAAATTAAAGAAATTTCCCCCTTGCTACATTTTTATCATTCCACCTAAAAATCTGCCCACAGGCTTTGTCAAGAGAGGGCTAAAAACAAATTTTCACTATCCAAAATATGTCAAAACTTAATATGCTAAAGGAAGGTTTTTTAAAATTGTCTTTAATGCCTATGTAAGGCTAACTAAAAGGTTGCTTTTCCCCTAAAACACCATTTCTCAAGTCATTGCTAAAAATATTTGGTTGAAGGCCAGTGTAATATAATTGATGTTGCTGAAAATATTTGGCTAAGACCATGGCTTGCCTGGTTGAATCCCAACTCTGTGGCCTTGAACAAATTACCTAACCTCTCTGTGCCAGTTCCTTCATTTGTAAAATGAAGATAAGAATAGTACTCATCTCAGAGGATTATTGTGAGGATCAAAAGAGTCTGCAGAACACTTTGAGCATTGCCTGGCACATAGAAGCACTAAATAAATATCTGTGATTATTGTTAGTGAAAACAGAGGGATTCTGAACTAAGGACTCTTCAAGGCATTATGAACTCAGCAGTATATAAGCATCTGCCTCCCTACTGTGAGCAATTGTGACCCATCTATTTCTCAAGGAGGAATAAATAAGCAAATAAGGGCTCCAAACTGCAGAGCCCGGTCTTCTCCATGGTCGGAATGGAGTTCTGAATTTCAGTTTTAAGAAATAAGTATGGTGAATTCGTGGGCTTGGGGTCCCTACACCGGCTCAAAGGTGTCATGGCTGCCCATATCCCAGGAAAATGAATTCTCCTTTTCAATTGTCCTGGGTTCTCCATGTGGCTGAGGAGAGGAATCTTTCCAGTGTTATCTGCCACAACTCCCCTCCCTGACAATTTCTGCTTTAATCATTGTGTCTCAAATACATCACCTGTTTTTCTGTATTCCTGTTACTTAAAATTCTCTTAATTGACCTTTCTACTTGCCTAGGGCTCTCCTTCTTGAAGGATGGGCTCAGACCCCATCTCTTCTCTGAACATGTTCCACAGTATCTTACTTCTTCTTTTTTTTTTTTAATGTTCATTTATTTTTGAGAGAGAGAGAGAGAGACAGAGTGTGAGCAGGAGAGGGGCAGAGAGAGAGGGAGACACAGAATCTGAAGCAGGCTCCAGGCTTCGAGCTGTCAGCACAGAGCCCCACGCGGGGCTCGAACTTGCAGACCGTGAGATCCTGACCTGAGCTGAAGTCGGACGCTCAACTGACTGAGCCACTCAGCCGCCCCCAGAGTATCTTACTTCTGAGTGATGTGTCCCTTCAATGAATTTCCTTAGCATCTAAGTCCTTTGTTGTACATGAGATCTCTTTTCCTTTTATGGTTTTTAAATGTCAGTATCTCTAACCACATTGTAATTTTTTGTGTGCAAAGGCTTCTCTACATCCCTTCTTACCGCACAGCCTGACTCAGTGTCTCCTACGGAGCAAGGATTCAGTATGTTTTTATTAGTGAAAGTCTTTGCAAGTAAAATTCATGTTTATTTTCAGCCCCTCTCCATCTCTTTTTGGTGATTCCTTACCCTTTTCGACACATTCTCCACTCATGCCGTGGACCCATGTCTTATGTAGTAGCCACTTGAGGTCCCGGAGAAAGCTATCTTTTCCAACGTTTTAGACATTTTTATTTCATTTACGCTCACCTGCGGTGTTAGTGAAAAGAATATTGGTATCGGAGTCAGAAAACGTTTCATTTCTGTATCTTTCTTGGTCCCTAATGTCACCGTGCAAAATAACCACTGGTTTAAAACTCAACTTCTTTATCTATAAACTACTAATATTATCTATCCTGACTATCATACAGGGCTATTGTGAAGCTAAATACACACAAATGAATGAACACCAGTGACTGCACATGTGGTTGGTCTGATTTCCTCAAGGATGCATCAAGATTCTTGGCTTGTTGATCTAATAAAGAAAATATGCCGGGGCGCCTGGGTGGCTTAATCGGTTGGGCGTCCGACTTTGGCTCAGGTCACGATCTCATGGTCCGTGAGTTCGAGCCCCGTGTCGGGTTCTGTGCTGACGGCTCAGAGCCTGGAGCCTGTTTCAGATTCTATGTCTCCCTCTTCCTCTGACCCTCCCCTGTTCATGCTCTCTCTCTCTGTCTGTCTCAAAAATAAATAACTGTTTAAAAAAATTAAAAAAAAGAAAATATGCCATAGGGTAATGATGTATTACCTAGTTTTGTCGACGTTGATTTCTAACAAGGACTTCTGAAAACATAAAACCTCAATTCATGAGAATGACACTAAAGATATAAGGAAAGGTATTTGGGGGCAGAGAAGTCCGGTATTTTCATTTATAAGTTAATAATGATAATCCAATTCAACAAATATTTGTTGAATGTCTATTATGTGCAAAAGAACATCCTGGGTGTTATAAGAAGTATCAACAGGACACCCACTCTACTGTCTTCAAGGACAAAGCTCGTAGGAGACTTGTAGGTACCCAATTAACTTTAACACAAGGGAAGTTTGGTACAATCTGTGGAAGAACCAACTTCAAAAGACAAGAGATTAGTTCTGACCATACCTGGAAGATTTTTTAGAGGAGATGCATTCAACTAGGACTTCAAAGTTGGGCGGATTTCAGTGAGCTGGGTTGAAGAGTTCAAAGGGGAATAAAAGGTATGGGGCGCCTGGGTAGCTCAGTAGGTTGAGTGTCTGTTTTTTTTTTTTTTTAAAGTTTATTTATTCATTTATGAGAGAGAAAGAGTGCGCATGAGTGGAGGAGGGGCAGAGAGAGAGAGAGAGAGAGAGAGAGAGAGAGAGAGATTGAGAGCGGGAATACCAAGCACAGAACCTGATGCGGGGCTCAAACTCATGAACCGTCAGATCATGACCTGAGCAGAAACCAAGAGTCAGATGCTTAACCGACTGAACCACCCAGGTGTCCTGAGTATCTGTTTTTTTATTTGGCTTAGATCATGATCTCAGGGTCGTGGCATCAATCCTTTCTGTGGGCTCTGTGCTGTGCTTGGAGCCTGCTTGAGATTCTCTCTGTCTCTGCCTCTCTTCCCTGCTCACTCACTCTTTCTAAAATACAAAAAAAAAAAAAAAAAAAATTTAAAGAAAAACAGCCCGGGCAAAAAACAAAAAGTACAGAAAATACTCTAGGAGTAGCAAGTCGAATTTATCTTAATTCCTTCAATTTGTAGAGTGTCTTCTATTTCTCAAAGTGCTTTCGTATGTGATGTTTGAGAATTAGAACAATCATGTGGATGCTTATAGTAAAGTTGTATTTGATTTTACCTATGAAGAAAGTGAGGTTTAAAGAAAACAAATGATTTTTATGAAGTCATCAGTGAATAGATCCTGCTTAAGAAGATTACTCTGATAAGAATGTGACAGGGTAAGTGCAGGAAGGATGGCACTTAGGAGGTTTCTGACGGTTTTGAGAGAAACACTGAGACTGTAAACCAAGGTTGGTTTGTTTGCAGTGGTGAAGCAGCTCTTTATAGCTACTGCAGATGCACCACCATGTGATTTTACTGTTCTTTTTAATTTTTTAAATGTTTATTTATTCTTGAGATAGAGAGACAGAGACAGAGAGAGCAGGGGAGGGGCAGAGAGAGAGGGAGCCACAGAATCCAAAGCAGGCTCCAGGCTCCGAGCTGTCAGCACAGAGCCTGGTGTGGGGCTTGAACCCACGAACGGTGAGATCATGACCTAAGCCCAAGTCGGACGCTTTACCTACTGAGCCACCCAGGTGCCCCTTCCCCACCCCCCACCCCCGATTTGGAAGGATAAGAAAGAAGCATCAAAAGACTCAGAGGATAGTCACGTATAAACAAAATCTGGCTTGGCTGTTTGGGGCACATCAGTGACGTCTGTTAGTATTTTCAGTGTTCCTGCCCAACTCTTACTGAGCTCTGTGGGGAATGGTAAACTTAATTCTAACTAAAGATTATATTTGATCTAAATGTGCACCCAGCACAACCTGAAGAGAAATGAGAAGTCCATGATGGAGCATTCAGATTAATGATCATTGTGATGGTTTTAAAATATGTTCACAAATTATTTAATACTCCTCCCTTCAAGGGATAAAGCTTCATTCCCCAGCTCTAAACCCTTATGGGCCATACTGACTGACTGGATTCTAAGGAATAGAAATCGTGAAGGTGTGGTTGTGTCACCTCGGAGACTAGGTAATAAAGATCCTTGCAAGCTTTCTCCTTGGCTTTTCTTGTAGATCACACCTCCCGGGGAACCCGGCTGGCACGTCAGGAGGACAGCCAGGCAACCCTCAGAAGATGAGAAACCAAGGCCTCCTGTCAATAGCTGCACAAGTGAGCCACCTCAGAAGTGGATTTTCCAGCTAAAGTCAAGCCTTTGACGGTGGCAGCTTTGGCCAACTTCTTCACTGCAAATGCTTGAGAAACTCGGAGGCGGAACCAACCAGCCAGACCACTGCCCAATTCCAGACCTGCAGAAACTTTGACATAACAAATGGGATAATTTAAAAGGTAGCAATAAATAGTTAATGAAAAGGGAGAAGGAGATAAGCAAATAGCACTTTCCTGCACCAAAGGGGCAGAGATGATGACTGAATTTGGCCTGTAATGAACAGGATTCTTTCTTGATTATTCAGTAACTGGACCTAGAAGAGTAAACACAATTAAACAAGGGACTAACGTACAAAGAATCTTGAAGGTGATCACGCTACCTTGACCATTAATCTCTCCCCACAAAGAAAAAGGTTGAATTCTTCTCAAATGTTTGAATTCAAGTCTCTAATATATATTCTTCTGGTTTAAGTGCAGCACAGTGATAGGCTTATTGAATCACACACAAAGTAACATTTTGTTTCAATGCGCTGTATTTTAATTTTCAAAAAAGATTTAAGATTTTTCATTATTTACAAAATTGTATGGAGCCATTAGCTTCATGTATTTACATGGAAGATCTTCGTATAAATTTGAAAAGCTATGCATTGCCCTCATATTTGTATAGACCCCTGGCTTTTACAAAGTGATTTCATATGGCATTCATGCAGCAACCCATAACAGGGTTGATGAATTTGGGTACAACTTACTTAGCTTAGCCATCTAAAAAATGAAAGGGTTTTTAATATGAGACACTAAAATATATTTGGTATATAAAGCCACATTTTCGAAAGCATGCTAACTCTATCCGAGAAAAAATACAAGCTGCTTGTTCTAAAAACCCTCCTCCTTACCCACATCTGAAGAGGGCATACAAAAACTAAAGCCTGCAAGGCTGTGACGACCTTGAATTTTTGAGCAGACTAAGAGGACAAGGTCACAAAACATGCGTGTATGGAGTAGTTCAAGGACAAGAGCAAAAACCTCAAAACAAAAAGTTGGAGTTTCTGACGTCCCAGTTGCCTGGGCTCTTAGAGTTTAGCGGCGTTGGGTGGGCTTGGTGCACCCTGGACGGGGAGGGGCCTGGCAGAGCTGAGAGCCGCGGGGCCGGGGCGGAGCCAGGCGGATCTCAGGGGGCGTGACGGGGGCGGGGCCAAGCGGGCTTGGGCGGGGCCGGATGCGCGGGAGATTTGAACTTCCTCTCTGGGCCAGCGAGGGCCCGCGCAGAGCTTGAGGTGCACAGCGGCTTTCTCCGCAGGGCCCTGCAGCTAGTGAGCCACAGTGCCGACCGGGAGATGGTGGAAGGACCAGGCTGTACTCTAAATGGAGAGAAAATTCGGGCGCGAGTGCGCCCGGGCCAGGCGGTGACGGACTTGCGGGGAAGCGCCTTGCAGAGCCTGGGTGTGGTCTCTTCCCAGGTGAGCCGTTAATATAATTTGCTATGGGGCCAGCGGGGGGAAGTGGCATAAAGACCCCATTAGGTTTCCAGGGCCCAAAGTGTCATCTCTTTGCTCTGGAACAGACTCGCTGGGGCTCCGCGTTTCCCAGACTTTAACTTGATTTTGCTGGTGGAAGGCCGTGCTCGCGCGCCTGCGTTGTAGGGACTACTGGACCGCTGCGCGAAGGCCACCAGAGAGAGCTGCCCAGGCAAGAAGTGATGGAGATGTTTCATTAAGAATCACCTTGCTTAACTTTTTACAACCCTCCAAAAGATGGTCTCTGTATAGCTATAGGTGCGTTTTCTGCTGTTAGTATTATCAGATCTCTACATTTTTTTCGTGTGGTTAAAACAATAAGCTTCTAGCACGAAACTCTCGCTTCTCGCTTGCCTGCTATTCTGCAGTTGAGAAGTGTATCACAACTAACATATAATTCTAAAATTGCGTATAGAAAATTTAGCCCTGACCCTCCCACTCAACTTAATATTGCCATCTAATGAAGGGGCTGTGAAACCCAATTCTGGTTCCCTTAAGTGAATTTCTTTCTTTTTCAAATAAATTGTAGCACAGCTTCTGGCCACTCAAGGCATTCATTGCAGATGGTGTGATATTCATTTGGTAAGAATTTATAACTGGTACTAAAAATATTCTGATTAAGCCGTCATGCTTTAAAAGCCCTTTAGATGTGTGGATGATTGTATTTCACGGATGTATGCAATATTATAGTGCATTCATTTCTCCTGCAAAGCTTCCTCCTAGCCTTTGGTCCAGGAAGAAAAGTTGCTTGCTATGAAATTAGCATATGCTTACAACTTGAAAGAAATGAGGCTCTCGGTCTGGGGAAATACATTTTCAAACTTGGAAAGAGAATAAGTTTTGTATGTTCTTCCATTTGTCCTTGTATTTTATTCCTTTTAACTTTATACGTCCTTAAGTGCTCCGCATTAAGCATTAAGTGCTCTTCTTGTTTTTAGTGTAGTGTTTCTCAAAATCATGTCAGGGTAACTCGGGTTGATCTTGGGTGAACTCTCAGTAATATCAAGGTTTATAAAAATCACGCATTCCACAAAATTCCGAATATGAAAATCACCTGGGGAAGAAAAACAAACGCTTCCCCTTGTGGAGCCTACACTTTAGTTGGGAAGATACACGGGCAGTCGTTAAGGAAGAACGTAAATATAAATTGGTCAATTCCCTGAGGGCTTTCTTGCATGGTTCTGTAAGAGCTCAGGAAAGTCCCGAAAGGCTTGGGTGGGGAGGTACAATTACACTCAGTTGTGGAAGTTTGGCGGGGAGAACAACTTCAGGCAGAGCGTTTGCAAAGGAAGAGAGCTTCAGACATTGGAGAGATTGGAAGAAAGCCATTGTGACTGGAAAAGGGAGAAAGAGCTAGAAGGAAGGCCATTTGAAATAAAACAGAGTTGGAGTTGCTGGGCAGGAGCCAGACCATGGAGATGTTCGTAGACTTGGTTAGGGACTTTGTATTTATCTTAGGAGTAATGGGGGTCTTCAGAGTGTGGTGAGATCCACTCACACTTTGGAAAGATCACTCAGCCTTGAAAAGGAAAAACGAAAGACTGAAGGAAAGTCCAAGTAGATCCTGCAGCCTCCCTTAGGAGAGGGCCACAGGAATCCAGGGGCGTGGGGGGGGGGGGGCGGGGGCGGGTGGTAGAGGTGAAGAGGAAGGGACAGAGTCGCTATTTCACAAGTAAAGGCAGTAACATGAATTGTGTATGGGTACCATGATTTACATATTCAACAGTAATGTATTTCATGTTAGGTTTTATGCTAGCTCCTGGGGATGCAAAGACGAGTAAGATAAAGTTCCTGCTGTGAGAATCCAACTTAATGTTTTAAATAGATATCCCCTCATTGGTATTTAGGCCAAAATAGCATGAACATTTCCTTTAAGTTTGTTGTGATTATCTCTAGTGGCAAGGCATCAAGTGCCTTTGAAGAACGTTTACGTTTCATGTAGCTGAGAGAAATAATAACCCTATGATTCTACAGTTGAGGGATGTGAGATTCAGAGTGAGTTTAATTAAATGGCACAAGATCACGTGACTGGTAAGGGGTTGAACCTCAGGGTTTGATCTCCCTCTTTCCCTCCACAGCTGATTCTCTTAGCTCTAGCTTTTCTCCGTTGTAAAAGATTCAGTAGGGAAAGTGGCCAATTCAGCGGCAGGAACACCATATTTCTTAAAATGTAGTACTGACTAATTCACTAGGAAAGTGAGACCTTGGGTTTTTGGTGGCATCTCCCCACAATTTTTAGTTTTGTTTACCTATGCTGTTTTGTTTAGCTAGTTTTGTTTACCTTCGATTTACCTACACTGATAATTCTCTTCTGAGGGCTTCCCGTCCTACATCTAGATCGAACAAGAGAGTGCAGCCTCATACTATAACACGAATGCTTCATGAATTGTTGGGCATTTGTTAACATCAGTTGGCAGCAATATGAAATAAGCGATACCTCTTAAAAAGCTGTGCACTTAAAGCTGTTAAACATATCTTGACATAAGGAGGTGTTAACAGTTGGAATACATCATTATGATTGGGATCAAAAATCTGGTTTGATGGGAGCTGGATTTGAAAATTAATATGGAATTAATGATAATCTCTTTGTGGTTATTGGGAGAGTTGTAAATATTTTGCCATCGTTTCACTTGCTGGGCCTTTGATCATATAATAATAGCAACAATAATAATCTTTATAAACCTCAAAAGTCTCTTGCATTTTAGAGGGTTGTTGGATCCATGGTAAATTTAATCAAAACGTGGTAGGTTGTCCCCAGACTTCCAGAATGCTCATTACCATTACCGATGATCCCACGTTTCCCAGGCATTGATGGCATGGAATTAAAGGTATTAAAGGTATTAAAGGTATTCAGATGCTACTAGTTTTCGCAAGGCAGAGTTTAAAAATAAATTGACAACGGCCTTGTGTATTCTTTACATTGTGCTAAACATGCGAAAATACAAAGGAGAGTTAAATATTAACCGGGCATTTAAAATAATGGGCATTTAAAAGAATTCAGATAATCGTTGTACTGAAAAACCACCCCCAACCCCCTACCTATGTAGCTACTGCCATTTTGAACCAGTTAAGCCTGTCGTATGATGTTCCCTCCTCCTTGCTTCAGTTTGGAGTTCACAGAGAACACACTTTAATGTGTGTCTCCTTGTGACAGCCCATCCTCATTTTGAAGAAGAAAGCCTAGCCATACAAGATCTCAGCATCTGCAATTCGTGTATGCATTATATTATTTTTCCGAATTTTGATCCACTGTCTTGTCAGCATAAAATTAGGCGACTGTATAAGCACGTTGCATAAAAACTGTGCTGGAGCTCCTGGAACCGTATGGTAAGAAACCGTGTTGGAATATCAATGACCATTTCTGCTTGACGAGCTGTGAAGAGTCAATCCTCCGATTTTAATTGTTGGGTGGGTACAATATTTTAGTGAAGTCGGTATGTAATCTGCATATGTTTTTAATCTCCTTTCCCGAAACTGGATCTGAAACCCAGTTTATTTGCAAGCATTCCTTTCCTTTGAAACGTGACCCTCTGGCTGGTCTGTCACTCCTTATGATTTGATACATGTATTCAGTATGCTGGCGAATGTTGTTCATCTTTTTTTGTGTCCTTCACAGTGTTGTGAAGAGAGTAGGCATTTAGTAAACATTTACATGGATGGAGAAGAGCAAAGTTTTGAATAGTCCAAAATGCATAAGGATTTAAAACTAAATTTAGTTCGGAATCTGGGGCGCCTGGGTGGCGCAGTCGGTTAAGCGTCCGACTTCAGCCAGGTCACGATCTCGAGGTCGTGAGTTTGAGCCCCGCGTCAGGCTCTGGGCTGATGGCTCAGAGCCTGGAGCCTGTTTCCGATTCTGTGTCTCCCTCTCTCTCTGCCCCTCCGCTGTTCATGCTCTGTCTCAAAGATAAATAAACGTTGAAAAAAAAAATAAAACTAAATTTAGTTCGGAATCTTTTGTTATGAGTATGTGTATCTTGTTATGTTTGTTACTTGGAAATTCCTACCACAAGAAAATACTGGAGACATTGACTAAAAGATTTCCTTCTTCCTTTTGTTCATAGTGGGGAGAAAAATGATAGCTTGTTTTATTGTCATTGTATGAAGGGATGAACTAATCCACAGATTCATTTCCTAGCTAGACGAGCTTATTCCTTTAAGTCCAAAAGGGTTTTAAAATTTTATACAACATGCAACGTAATATTTACCTGGCCGGGGAGATACCATGATCGGGAACATGCATGATATGATTCCTTCCCTTAAGTACATACTAATGGTTCCTTAATGACTGAGGATCATTATTATAAGCATATTCAGCATTATGTGGAATCATGGAATCAAAGATAATGGAGAACAGGTAACAATCTTACAGGTGAGCAGGCTAAGGAAGGTGATTGTCCGTGACCATTGTGGCTTAATCAGTGCAATCCGACACTGAAGTATTTGGTTTGAGGTAGAGAAAAGAACATCTGACCGTCTTGATTTTGAATTCTAGCTCTTTTGTTACTTCCTCCTATAGAAATGCTTATACTGAAACCTTTGCTTATTTGGTCAGGATTAGATGAGAGGATGCATGAAACTCTTAGCTTAGTGTCTAACAAAGTAATCTTAGATGCCCTGGTAAATATCCTGGTAAATGTTTGCTCTTTTTTTTTTTTTTTTTTTTTATGTTTAGTTTTGAGAGAGACAGAGTGTGAGTGGGGAAGGGGCAGAGAGAGAGACACACAGAAGCTGAAGCAGTCTCCAGGGTCTGAGCTGTCAGCACAGAGCCTGATGTGGGACTCGAACTCAGGAATGGTGAGATCATGACCTAGGCTGAAGTTGGACCCTTAACTGACTGAGACACCAGGCGCCCCAATGTTTGCTCCTTTTTTCCCCCCCAGATCAGGGCTTTCTCACTAGACCCATATATTGGAGGAATGCCCTATTTCCTAATGCAGGGTTTGTAATCATTTGGGGCCTTCACATTGTGCACAAAGCATTTAGCCTTTAGGTAAATGCTTGAAAGCTCTGCTTTTAAAAAAACTGTAGAATGTGTTTTGATATATGAACCTAAAGACCTCTCTTTTGGAATTTAGAGACCATTTTAAAGTTAGGTTCTTAGATGGTTTAAATTGGTAGGTAAGTGACCTCTGATTAAGAAAAATGTTGTTGTATTAGGTGGGAAAAAGTCATGTGGGGAAAAAAAAAGGAGAGACTATGAAAGTAAATATGGTATTTTCTTTTCTCTGTAGGGAAAATATATAGTTGCAAGGTGTTGAAACATTTATCTATGGAAAAGTCTTGCTCTGTTCTGAAAAGTTCATCTTCCTTGTTCACCCATGGATAGGCAGGATAAATGGTAATCAGCACAATAAATCATGTGCTGTCTCTGAAGATGTATGTTGTTTTGATGATTTCATATTATTAAGCCACTTGAAAATGAGAAGGTGAACCCTTCTCAATCTTACTTAAAATTGTGGCAAAGGAGAATTTCGTCTCTTTCAGGGGGAGAAAAAGGATGAAATGTTCAAATAACACAGTAACAGGATTGTAAGGGTCAATGTGAGAAAGTCAAACATATATTGGGCAATTGTGTACGGTTATAGCAGAGATAATAGGCTTGTGGAAATTAATTTTTGAATTTTTCTGGCCAGCTGGAGCTTGTACAAAGAGGTGATAACCCCACATTCTACAGTAGGATGAGTGGATATCTTGCAAATCTTAGATTTCTTGCAAAAGCCTTGGCCAGTTCATACACAATAGATTTCAGAATAAGTGGCACAAACTATCACTGGTATACCAGAATTACCTCTTAAAATGGAATTAGAAAAAAAAAACAACAACAGTTAAAAACATATGCAGGTGCTTGAGATGGTCAGTCACAAGTGGAAAATTTTATTATTTGCCACGTATATTATCCAAAGCTGATTATTTTATAAATGATAGTGTACCAGGAAACAGTTACCTTGGGTCCAACGCCCACATGATGGACAACTGAACTAAAAGATCTTTATCATTTCCCTCAAAACCCAAATGAAGTATTAGAATGGGTGTTTTTAAAGCAACCCTTGAAATGCTGAGTAAACATCTCCAATAAAAGCTAGGGTGTGCTAGGACTGGTTGCTGAAAATACATCAGTCCCTTCCTAAATCCCTCCCCATAAAGAATTCCTAAACAGAATTCCTAAACCTTCCCATAAAGTTCTTCTTACTTTATGGCCAGTTCTGGTAAACATTAGTACTTTACTCCCATCTAGTTTTTGGTCCTTACGAGAATTTGGTTCTCTCATATTTAAACCTCACTCCATTGCAGAAAATTAGAAAACAAGAGACTGGAGTGTTCTTCATGTTCAGTGGTAGAGTGGAAGTTTTTGCCAAGAAATCTTGGGAAAGGTTAAGCAAGGATGGCGATGGTAGGTGGGGAGACAGTGAGCCTGTATTTTTTTTTTTTAATCATTGAAGTGTAGTTGATGCACAATGTTACATTAGTTTTAGGTGTACCACACGGTGATTGGGGCAAGCCTGTAGTTTAAAGCCACGCTTAGTTTTAGGAGGAGGGATCTGATGGATCCCCCAGATGTTTACTTAACTCCAGGCAGCGTGTGATGGGCTCACGAATATTAGTTAAACGCTGTAGTCTCTGTCCCCAAGGAGCCCAGAGACAAACAATGGAGAAATGCAAATCACAGACAAATAATCCTTGTGCATCGTAAGTACCATGATAGTGGTTGCCGGGTTTGGCAGGTAGAAGCCTCAAGATTATTCTGCTTCCCAGGTGGGAAAATTCTAGCACCAGAGAGAAATACAATCTGTGTATGTGAGCAAGGAAGAAGTTATGCTCACATTTCATTTTAACTCCCAAGCACCTCATCGAGTATTAAAAAACGGATTCTGGAATGTATTCAAGCCAAGGTCACACGGCATCTGTAGCTGGAAGAGTTTGTGCTGAACCGAAGTCATTTGACAGTTGCAGATCTGTTGCCACGGCGACTGTTTCCCTACCTGCCATCATTCCTCCGCTTGCCCTTCTGCTGATATCTGTGTTGTGATGCTCCCCATCGTCAGCCCGTAACCGTCTTTTTTCAGTGTTTGTAGAGACCTTAGTATCATAACTGTTAGAACATTTCTTTTTTCGATGTCATGTTGTGTGTTATTTTTAATCATGGAGAATAGGACAAAACATCAGTAAAATGAGCCCTGGGTTACACCTTTAAGGATTTGGTTTGTGGTTCTCTTTGAGGCTCTTTCAGCCAGAACCACATACTTCGCTTTTCACTGACAGCTGTGCAAAGAGATTTAATGGTCTCGTGCATTTTAAGTATACTGGCCTTTATATTTTTGGATTCATCCTCCTATGCACAACAGAATTTATTTACAAGGGCATGTACTCCCCTTTGTCTATTAAATAGGTGGTCTAGTATCTGTAAAATTTTGGAGGGCCATCCGCTGAGACTTTATTTTGCTAAATAACCTTTTTCCCATGGTTGGATCTATTAGGTGTTCTAAAATCTCTGATAGTTGACAGTAATTTGAGGAGCATATAGATGTCTGCACCAGGACAGTCTCTGGTGCCTTGAGGAATTAATCCTGGCAGTAAAAACTTTTTTTTTAGCCTACCCTTTAACACTGGTTATAAAGGATGTTTCAGCTCTGCTCTCCCTAAGCTGTATATGGAACTCAATTTCCCACAGTGCAGGCAGGCTCTGTGCAGTCCAGAGACAGGACCTTACAGACCCCATTAGCACATAGTTAGATGTTCCCTGGCAGGGCGGCGGGTGGGGAATTGGGATAGAAATCAGGATAAACTGGGCTTGAATTTCTTCTTAATAGACATTATTAGGAGCTCTGGGGCATTTGACTATTTGGATAAAAAAGGTAGAGGTTTTTTATTAGAAACCCTTATTATTATTTTTTAATCAGATTTATATTGTTTCTTTCAGTTGGTCTCTGCTGAAATATATGTTATGGAGTGGTTGAAGAAGAATGAGTGGCACAAATTTCTTAAGAATTGTGCTTAAGTGTTTAACCAGCTACAACAAAGCCCAGTGAGGTATTACTGCTGAATTAGATGTAGATGTTTTGATAATGGGGCAGCTATGGATGGTCCAGTCTAGTCATTGAACAGTGAGCAGTAGTCCTTAGGGAGTGGGAAGCTTCCTAGAGAATAATCTAGGTTTTCAGAACGCATAGAGTAAAATAAAAATCGGGGAAAATTATGATCCTGGTAAGTGCAAGATTGTGTAGACAAATACAAACAGGTACTTACTTTTAATATTAACACCGTCAACTGATGAGCTTTAGGTTGGTGTCAGTAATTAAGGATACCTAATGTGGTCCTGACAGTGAGGTGTGAATGACATTTTTTCTTGGCTGTCTCCAGGGTGCAATGAGCGGCACCATTTGTGTGAAGCCATGGGCTTCTCCCTGCGAGTGATGACGCTGGAGACATAATGTCAGAATCTGGCAAAATTGAGTCTTACTATTAGGTGCTACGTGTGACTGTACAGGAACAAGGGCCTTGGGGCCTGCCTGTCTCTTAGCTGGTACCTTGATTCCCGTTTTACTGAGAAAATTCATCACCACGAGAGAATGTGTGCAACCACAGGCCCCTGGCAGCACCTGGACCTGTGTAATACGCCTTCCTTCCTGATGCTGTAGATGGGCTGTCCTTGTTCCTGTCAAGACCAACAGGTGCCATGCGCCCTGTGTGTCCCTCCTTCCCGGTGGAGACATTGCTCCAGCCATCCTGTCCCCCGTGTCACTGCGTTCCGCTCCACTGAGATGGCCCGTCTGCAAGCAAACAGACCCTCTCGCCTCTGCTTGCCCTCAGCCGTCACCGCGTTTCTGTTTGCCCTTTACGGCGGCCTGTGTTCACGCTACCTCGCCGCCTCTGATGCCTCTGCGCGTAGCCCCTTAAACCCACTTCAGCCAGGCGTTTGCTTCCTGTCACTTCTCCAAAACCCTTGTCACGGATCACTTCCGTATTGCTAAATCCGGTGGCCGGGTCGCAGTCTCCATCCTGCTTGATGTGTTGGCCGTCCCGGGCACGTGTCTTCTTGGCGGTGTTTCATCCGTGGCTTCTGGGACACCACCCTGGCTTGGTTTTGTTCCTGCCTTGCTGGCCGTCTTCTCTCCTGTGCCGTTCTTGGCCCGCTTTCCTCTGACGGTCTGCTGGCCCCTCCTCCTCTCCCCACCACCGTGCCGTTGGCGTGCCCTAGCCCTCAGCTCTTGGGCCCCTTCTCTTCTTGAGCCGGACTCCTTCTCTTGCTGATTTCATCCAGTCTCAAAGCTTGAGAAGCCGCTGCAGTGCTGACGACTGGACAGATTTACATCTGTAGGCTCGACCTCTTCCCTGACCTCCAGACTCATACCCGACTGCCTGCTCGACATCTCACCTTAACTTACCAAAGCCTAACCCTCACCTTCCTCTGCTATTCCCTTCTGCCCAAATCTTCATCTCAGTTGGTAGCTCTGCTGTCTTTCCAATAATCCAGGCCCAAACTCTCCCCTGTTCAATGTACCAGCAAATCGTCTCCCTTCCACCTTCAAAATACATCCAAAAATACATCCAAAACTCTGGCCACTTTGCAGCACCTCTGCTGCTATGACATTGCCCAGATTTCCTTCGTCTCTTGTCCGGATTGTTGCAACTGTTCTTCTGAGATCTTTTCCAGCTTCTATCCTGATCCCCTTAGCCAGAGATCCCGCCCAGCACCCAGAGAGAACTTTTTTATTTAGTATTTATTTATTTATTTATTTATTTATTTATTTAGAGATTGAGGGAGTGAGTAGGGGAGGGGTAGGGAGAGAGAATCCCAAGCAGGCTCCGTGCTGTCAGCATAGAGCCTGACACGGGGCTTGATCTCCGAACCGTGAGATCGTGACTCAAGCCAAGATCAAGAGTCAGACCCTTAACTGCCTAAGCCACCCAGGTGCCCCCAGAGGGAGCATTTTAAAAAGTAATGTTAGATCATATTTTTCTTCTCTCTCATTTTTGTCAGAGAAACCGCCAGACCGTAGAATGGACCCTGTGGGCCACATGTTCTGATTCTCACAGTGTCAGGCTTTGTCTGTCTACACCTTCCCCTGTTCTCTGTGCACCAGCCATCCTGACCTGCTCACTGTCCCTCATACTTCAGAAACACCTTGCCGCAGGACCTTTGCATCACCGTTCCCTATGTCCAGATCATGACTCACTCGAAACCCCTTTCAGACCTGTTCAGATGTCATTTTCTTCATGAGATTATGACTGCCTCATCTAGAATTGTAACCTGTGACACGTTCCCCTAGTCTTGATCTCTCTTTCCCATCTCGATTTCTTTTCCAAATGTTCTAATGCACTGTCATTATATTCATTGCTCACTCTTCCCTGCCCAGAAGACTATAAACTCCGTGAAGGCAGGAGGTTTTTAATTTTTGTGTTAGTTTGTCTCTTTGTTTTTGTTTTTCACCGATGCTTCCTCAGGATCTAGAACAAGGTGTAATACGTAGTGGAGGGTCAGTTAGCTTTTCTACAACGAACGAATCCCACGAGCAGCCACGAAGGGTACATTTTCAGTGCGAGGGACGTCTTTCCAATGTCACGTGCCACCTTTGTTGTTGCCAGAGGGTGTCAAATTGAAGACACAGCCAAGTGAATAGCTGACCTGTGGTAGCAGTTGTCTGTGAGCGCGTTAACCTGAATGGAGTAAGTTCTCGTCAAAGCCGTTCATTTAGCGACGTGAGCAGACTTCACACGAGACAGTTGGGACTCATTTACTGTTTTATTAGGTGTTGTGACAACCTGTCTGTTTCAAGGTTACCGTGTCTGTCCCTTTGCCGGGAACCGTCATAAAACCTGGTAAAGTTGGGATTCAGTAGAGGGAAGGAGGGCACGGGGAAGTGGTGGACGAGCTCAGTCATGGGGTTTCCCGTTGCGGGTGGGGCAGCAAAACGGGGCACAATTAGCTTCCGGGCAGCACAGTGTGAAACAGTGATGTGCAAGTGAGCAGGAAAATCTTCCGCTGGCCACTGAGTGAGCTACTGTGTTTCACTGTTCACTAGGGCATCAGTCTGTGCCGCAGGATAGATTGTATTAACAGGAGCGTGAGCGAGGCTAAGTGCCGCTGGAAGTTACTGGTGCCTGATTCCAAGTTGTTGAGAAAAGACACCTTGTACACCAGGGTCAGGTGGTACGGTAGGTGCTCAGAGCCTGAGGCCAGACAGGATCGAGTCCCTTGCAATGCCTGGGTCCCCACGGCCAGTGGGTCTGCCGTGCCGTTGACACGCACACTGTGCCTGTGCGCGCACCCCACTTTGTGCTGAGGTGGAAGGACCCCTCTCCATCCCCCTCGGGGGTGCAATGCAGAAAGCTGGGGTCGTGCCCGAGAGCCATTGATGCACACAGGCCTGTACATCAGGCCTGGAAGAGGGAAGGATACTGCCCCCCAAGGCAACAAGGGGAGCACAGGCTGTGCGGGGCCGTCTGTCTCTAGACAGGAAACGTTCCAGGCCCGAGGGCCATTCTTACGCAGCCCAGGGGGGTGGGGGTAGGACAGACCATTGCCTTCCCGACACACTGGAGAGAGGGTGAGTTAGAGACGCGCTTGTAAAACTTGCAGGGTTCAAGGAGATTAAAGCACTGTGGTGGCAGTGGTCACCAATTCCCTCTTGGCCAAGAGGCCTGGAAAACCCCTGTGGTGTCTAGGGCTGTGTGTGTGAAATGGGCTCGCGTTGATCACCCAGCCTCTGCCGGAAGCTTAACAGAAGCCAGAGGACTTCAGAGGGCATGGCTGAAACCGCTTGCTAGTGACGGGTATTGGGCGAGAATAAGGGATTGTTGACATGGGAGGTGGTGGGGAAAACATGAATTTAGAAATGAAGGTTTTTTTAATGTCTCCAGGACCTTAAATCCAAGATCCAAAAATGTGTAAAACCTAATCTATGTTGAGGCAAAGGCCACCCCTAACAGATCTGTATCTGCTCTGTGTATCGTCACGTCAGAGGTGTCCTGGCTGGTTTAGAAGCGCTTTTTACCTCCTGATTGCTTGTCTTGGGAACCTGCACTGAGACAGACTGTCTTAGTCGGCACCTGGCTCCAAGCACGTAGATGTGAGGAGGGCAAGTCTTCTCTTAGGCAGACTCCCGTGCCTTCTCAGTTCGGGGCTGTAACAGGTTCACTTACGAAAATGAGGCAGACGCGCAAGCGTATTTTTCTCTCACCGAGAGAAAGTCACCTGCCGCGATAGGGCCTGGTCATCACCTGGGCCCCGGGGTTCAACCAAGAAGGAGAAGGGGACTGAGAGGCAGATGTTCTGAGGATGTGACATGCGCTTCCGTAGCTAGAACCTCCCACGGGTACTTTTTTTTTTAACGTTTATTTTTTGTTATTATTTTTGAGAGAGAGAGAGAGACGGAGACAGAGGGGGAGAGAGAGAGGGAGACGCAGGCTCCGGGCTCCGCGCTGTCAGCTCAGAGCCTGACGCAGGGCTCGAACTCTTGAACCTTGAGATGGTGACCTGAGCCGCAGTCAGACGCTTAACCCACTGGGCCACCCGGATGCCCCACCTCCCACCGGTTCTTTTGTGGTTTGGGCAGAATTGGAAGGCTGCCACTTGTAATTACCCCCTGTGCATCTGTTGGTTGGTCGCTCTGAGCCTGTGATGACCCCCCGTTCTTATGGCGTGAAGGAGGGATGTGAAGCCCGTTCCCCGAGCTTCGGGCAGTTGGGGGGATCTGCAGCCCGCTGTCGCCATGATCACTGAACGTGGCCTGGGTGGGAGGGCGGTGTCTGCTCCTGCCCCAGTCGGCTTGGGCCACCATGACGAATGCCGTAGACCGGGAGGCTTGCGGACATTTATTTTCTTACAGTTCTGGAGACCAGAAGTCCAAGCTCAAGCAAGGTTCAGGCCAGTTGGGTTTCTGGTGCAAGCTGTCTTCCGGCTTCCTTCCCAGGTGGTGTCTCCTCTGAGCACAGGGGACTGAGCGCAAACTCCGCTCTCTCTCCTTGTAAGGATCCTAATCCTGCTGGATCAGGGCCCTCACCCTTATGACTTCATTAACCCTAAGCACCTCATAAAGGCCCTCTTGTCAAACGCAGTCGAACGCTCTAACTGGAGGTTAGAGCGTCATTGGAGGGGACAAAACTCAGTCCCTAGATGTTTTCAGTCTTTTTTATTTTTATTTGTTTGTAAATCCATTATCCCTCTGTTCCTTTGAACTAAATACTATGTGTCTTTTTTCACAAGGGCTAATTTCGTAAACTAAAGTATAGAGTGGACATATCATCTTAAATATTTAGAATGACAGATGTCTGTAAACCACAAGTTTGAGAATCACTGAACAGTATCCTTTGACCATAAGTGGAGGGCAAGTTGGGATTTGCTCCTCGACTCTATCTAAAGTTGTTTTGTAATTATCTCCCTGTCACCCCCACCACCACTACGTCACCCACAACCAAGATTTTACCCTGGACCTTCTGAGAATGCTGAGGTCCTTTTGAGAAAAAGGAAAGAAAGAAGTGTGTGAAGATAGGAGATTAAGGGTTAATGTGTAAATATAATTATATGTACTTATGGTATCTTATAGTTAGACCTTAGTTTTAATTTGTTTACTATATTTTGAGGGCAAATTTAAATGATAACTTCCAAAGCATATCTCAAGAAGGAAGAGTAAGGATACGGACCATACCAGGATACCCACTGCCCACAGAGAAAAAGAGCCTTACTAATGTCTAAACAGTTGCATTCCTGTCCCTTCTGCACAGAAGGGCTGATACTTTGTTTATAACTTCCTCCATCCTTCCCGTGTTTAGTACATGGATTGTGATCCTAATAATAGATTGTTTGGTTTTGCAGGGTGATGGGAGGAAGTGGGTTTCTTTTTCCTTTATTGTTAACATTGTGGTTGGGGAGGAAGAGAAGACCAGGTCTGGCATTAGATCCCTTTCTTGGGGGAGCCCCAGGCGTCACCACTGATGCCCTACCCCCAACAAGACCAGGGAAACGGCCACTCTCAGTCCTTGGGGCCCAGCAGTGCCCTTCTGGTAAAAACCTGCTGACGTCTTTGGGGGTCCCTCCCACTCCTTCTTGCTTTGCAACCTCTTATTGTGCCTTCCTGCCTTCTGAGTTCATCATGACAGGTAAAAATACTTTGTTTTCATATTTTATCCACTATTTTTAGCTGTTTCGATCCGAATGCTCTACTGGGACATTGACTAGGCTTCTGGTCAATGGAAGGCTCTATCCTATGTTTAGTTTTAAAACACTCCCATCATTTTTCTGTGCTTTCTTTTCACAGAGCCATATGGTCCTGGAAGAAACTCATTTTGATTGTGAGCCAATTACTTTCTTTTCCACTTATTTATTTATTTATTTATTTAGGCCTCCCTCTTTTAAATGACTACCTAGCAATTTGACAAGATGTATGTAAACAGCTGATTACATTGCTTGACTTGCTGGAGATTATTCTTTTCATTGGGATGCACCTGGGTAGGAAGTATTATAAGTACATTGAAGAATGGAATTGTCATTTTGTTTAGAGTTTGTATGTGTGTTTACATGTGTGTATGTATTCTCTACCAGGCTGCTGCACTGAATAATAATAAAGATTCCAGCCAGAACTTCTCGAGACTGTTTAACGGACACGTTTACAGTGGTGTACAAACTTTGGGGAAAGAGCTCTTTATGTACTTTGGACCAAAAGCTTTACGGTAAGATAAACCTGTACAATGCATCTTATCTCTGTCCGTTGAAAGATGTGTAGGAGGCTTTTCTTGTAGTTCGCCGGGTGTCACATTTAATCATGCAGAAAGTACTCCATTTTTAAGAGGGCTCTCGTATAAGAGGTTGAGATTCTATCATGGAAAGCCATAAGCAGCAGCAGAATAAATTGTGATGTCATCGTTACTTGGAAGGCTAGTCAATTTCTTTCTTTTAAGAAAAACCGATAGGCTGGACGGGCTTCTGGGAGATGTTGCAGGAGCGCAGCGGGGCGTTGCTCTTTGCAGATTCCCCACACGGGGACTCCTGTTTTCACCAGGCATTTATCGTATCAGTGACAGCAGTTTCTCTGCATTTCTAACAGCTCCTAGTTTGGTTTAAGCCTGTCTGTAGATTTTTATATTTTTCCATCTCCCTTCTTTTTCTGAAGTCTTGTATGCAATCAGAAACTTACTTGTAGAATTCCAAAACTGTGCACAGAAGCCACAAATTCTCCATTCTTTCACAGCGCTTTTGCGAAGTCATTGCTAATGTGTTGGCAGCGAACGATGAGCAGTCCGCTACCTTGGTTGACCTAACTACAAAAATGTCACAATGTTTGTACCTGCCAGAGCGTGATCCCCTGTTTAACGTTTGCAGGAAAATGAGAGAGGCCTGTGGATTTGTATCTTTGTCTTCTCAGAGTTTAGCCTAAGGTATCGCAAACTGTAAAGAAGGGTAGCGCCTTCTTGAATCTCTTTCAACGTGTCTTTTTTTTTTTTAATTTTTTTTTCAACGTTTATTTATTTTTGGGACAGAGAGAGACAGAGCATGAACGGGGGAGGGGCAGAGAGAGAGGGAGACACAGAATCGGAAACAGGCTCCAGGCTCTGAGCCATCAGCCCAGAGCCTGACGCGGGGCTCGAACTCACGGACCGCGAGATCGTGACCTGGCTGAAGTCGGACGCTTAACCGACTGCGCCACCCAGACGCCCCTCAACGTGTCTTTAAGATACTGAGCGATTTCACCTTGACAGGAGAGTCCTGTTCCTAGAGACCTCGTGTTTCTAACTGAAGGCGGCTGATGGTCACGAGGAGATCATATGACTGGATGATGGTTATTTACTGCACCTCGTCTCCCACACGTTTAGAGAACTTCGGAGTTGATGACATGGCTTTTCCTTTGAAATGGGCTCTCTTTGTTGTCAGCAGCTGCTGTCCTTGGACAAGTATCACTTCATGGTTTTGTCTTAGTCTGGAAATGATCGCATCAGCATATGCTTACTGGTTCACGCAGTAATGACCCACGGAAGGCTGCATTATCGTTTTGGTAGATGGATGTGATTGAAAACTCTTGACTCTGAACTGAGCGGGACACAGTGGAGCCCACGTAAGGTAGTTGAAACACTGATATGTTATTGATTCTCTGGTGTTAGGTGCAGATTTATTTCTGTAGGATGAGAGGGACGTTTTTATCAGGCATTCTCCAGCAGACTGAGAAAGGGGGAATCATTTCTCAGTGCTCGGCTGTCAGTAAGTGTTCCCTGAAGTTCTAAACAAGGGCAATCACCTCTTTAAACGAACTGAACTGGTACCATCCCCGGGAACTACGTGTCTCCATGTATGGATGGAGAAAAGTGCAGTGTCTGGCTTCCTTTCAATTTCCTACAGCCCTAACGACTATTTGATGTAATAATTCAAGGTCGGTGGCAGATCAGCTATTTGAATACGAGCCGAGTAACCTAAAATCAACTGTATCCCCCTTCACAATTTAATATAAGTTAAAAATACACACACACATATGCATATATACACTCCCAACCTGCGCTTCTTAGAATGGGTGACCGTCAAAGACATGTGATCGCTGCGTGAAGTTGTGAGTCTGTGGGCGCGAGATAGAAATGTAGTGTTCATTTCTGACCTCGTTTTGCTACCCACTGGGCTGCTCTGCATCTTAGAGAGCAGGTAGCAGGAAACCCACTTAGTGATCGCTTCCATTTATCCCTTAATGCGCAGCTTTTTACAGTTAAAAGTGCCCTGGGCTTTAATACATCTTACAGGGCAGGCCATGAATCTTCCTGGTATTCACGCATAATGGAAGTAGAATGTGGCCTGGCACTCTGTAAGAGGATCTACCTTGCAAACATCCACACTTCAGAGGGATACAAATTAGAGTGAGTATTTCTGTTACTAAAAGACGTATCAAAGTGCTCAAACGTTCCTGTGAGTGCCATAGAAGACTGAACTTATTTGCTACGCGTTTATTTTTTGGAGCCCAGTTGTGGCGTCCTGTGTGACTAATACCTGCACTCCTTCTGAACACTTTAAAGAAGCTTGTCACCTATAACAAAACAAAAATCATTTTAAGTTTTTGGCTATACACGTGGCAAATACTCATTAGAGGAGGCCGAGCCGTAAAGAGCAAGCAGGAATAAATGTATACGTTGGCGGTCTCGCTCCCAAGTATCACCTCCCTTAACTGTGGGTGCATGCACCAGCACACGGTACTGTGTGGGCACACAGACACACACACCCTCCAAGCTGCCATTCTCCATCAAACTGAACCCAGCTGTTACATCTTGGACCAACATTCAAAAGATATTTTTTTAATGAATCTCTCTTTCCAAAGCACTTCGCTATTTCCAGCTTGTGACTTATATGACTCCAGTGGCTTGTATCATTTTCGGAAACTGTTATCTGAAACGTTTCGGAGGCTTTGCCATTTTAGAGAACCTGTATACATTATCGATTTTGTAATTTATTGGAGTTTAAGTGATACTATCCTCTAAACAGATTTGCATGAGACAACATGTTTGCTGAACAGCCTTTAAGGAATCTATCCTACGCTACTCACAAAAGGGTTTTCCAGCTTAGACGTGGTTCTTGCGATCTGTCACTTAACATGTTAGAAAAACCGAAGCGTGGGGAGAGATTCTAAATGAAATCATGTACTTTAAGAGGAGTCACTCCTACGATGTGTCTGCCTCCCTTGCTGACTTGTCTCTTAAGGATAGCACTTCTTCTGGAAACTGGTCGTCTGGCCACACTAACTGCAGAGTTCCTGTTGACTCTGACACAGTGTTACTGAACCTTCTCTCTCACACAGTGGGTTGGGTCAGTGTGGGTTCTGCTGTGAGACTTTCTCATCTGAAGGCTCTGTGATGTAGGCAAGCTGGGATATGAGGCCTCAGGACTTGTCGGCGGCCATGTTCCCGGGCTTGTGAGGTGGTGCAGGATAAAACCAGCCTGCACAAAGGCTTTAGCCCCTCCTTCCATCCATTCCTGCGATCCGGCTTCTTTCCTGCCTTTGCTGTGCTTGATTCTTCAGACTTCCCCTCCGATTCCATGAGCTCAGTATTCCTAAACCTGTTTCAATTGGGTTTCTGTTACCTGCAAGTTAAGAAAACTGACCACTATCCAAAGGTACAGACTTGCAGTTTACCGTGTATTTTCTCTAAATACATCCTGTGATATAACATACAGCATGGGGACTACAGCGTTTAATAACACTGTATTGCATGTTTGAAAGTTGCTAAGAGAGTAGATCTTAAAAGTTCTCGTCACAGGAAAAACATTTTCTTAACTGTATTTGGTGACCTATGTTAACTAGACTCACTGATCGTTTTGCAATGTATACAAACACTGAGTCATTCTGTTGTACAGGTGGAACTAATATAATGCTCTCTGTCAGTTGTACCTCCGACTTAAACGAAGGAAAGAAAGAAGGAAGGAAGGAGGAGAGAACGGAAGAGAAAATAAGAGCACTCACCATTAGAAGTAATCTGTGGGCAGAAAATTAAACGTCTTTAGTTCGTGAGATGATAAATTGTTGACATTTTTATTTTCTATTTCGGTCGTGATGGTCCTGTCAGGCGTAACTGGAGAAAATCTGGAAATCTTCACCTCTTTCGCTCCCTTTTCCCCCTGCACCTGATGGCCTGCGTGATTACCAGTCCTGCCTGCCTTTTCCTGTTTTACTTAATAATACACGCCATCTTATTGCAACTTTTTTCCTTATTTTAAAAGTAATGCATAAATCAATTATAAAACATTAAGAGAGTTCCAAAAAGCCTAACGGCAAAAGTAAATACCACCCATAATTACAATCACCAAAAAAGGGCACTCTTAACAATGTTTGTACACATCATAGATAAAATGCAAATTGTATATATACCATATATTCATACACAGTTTATATCACATGTGCACGGATCATATGATATTTATGTATTACGGTCTTTATATAAATGGGAATTTTAATTATGTGAGGCTTTTGTTTTACACAGTATGCATGTTGGTGTCAAAATATACGTGTGCCTTATTATTTTGCATAGTATTCCACTAGATTATGTATATCTCACTGCTGATTAGCATTTCACCCCATTTTTCGCTCTAATAAATACCTCTGTAGTGAACATCCTTGAGCATGTATCTTTTACCATTGTGATGTTTCCTTAGGATAAATTCCTAGATGTGGATTTGCTGGATCTTGGTTACTGGGGCTTTTTTTTTTTTTTTTTAATTTTTCAACATTTACTCATTTTTTAAAAAATATTTTAATGTTTATTTTTGAGAGAGAAAGAGATGGAGCACGAGCAGGGGAGGGAGACACAGAATCTGAAGCAGGCTCCAGGCTCTGAGCTGTCAGCACAGAGCCTGACGCGGTGCTCGAACGCACAGACTGTGAGATCGTGACCTGAGCCAAAGTCGCTCAACCGACCGAGCCACCTCGATGCCCCTACTGGTGCTTTTTTATATCCCTTTTGAAAGCGTATGGAAATCTATCATGAGCAGAAAGCACAGGCGTCTGCACCTGGTCATACAGTAGAGAACGGCCCGTGCGTGGCCTGCCTCGGCTCTGATTGTGTAGTATTTATCCAAACCTCTGTGTGAGGTTATAAAAGCCCAGAGACGTGTTAATATAAAACCCATGCGCAGCACCATAATAGCTGTGGAATGGGGGGCACCTGGGTGGCTCAGTCGGTTGAGCGTCCGACTTCAGCTCAGGTCATGATCTCGCTCGTGGTTCATGAGTTCGAGCCCTGCGTTGGGCTCTGTGCTGACATCTCAGAGCTCTTACCCCTCCCACACTCATGCTCTGTCTCTCTCTCTCTCTCTCTCTCTCTTTCAAAAATAAACATAAAAAAATTTTAAAAAAATTGTGTAAGGTTAGGGACCTTATCATAACAGATTGACCTGGCCTGCTATTCTCAACTGATAACTGTAATTTTAATTGTTAAAATGATTTAAATATACCTGCTTCATAATTCAACATCTGGCACATCTTTGGATCTGTTTCTGTTGACTGCTTTATCTCTTGACATTGAGTCCCTTTGTTTTTCTTTCTTGTTTTTTGTTCTTTATCTCCTATTTTTATGTGCCATAATTTTTTTGGATCCCAGATAACCCTGTTGAGAGCAACAGTAGAGACGGGTAAATAATATTTGAGCTCAAAAATAGTCAGGCCTCTTCCATCAGGTCATGTGGGAGATTGAGGAGTTGAGCTTGGTTTGGATCCTGTTGTGTTGTCATTGGCTTTGGGGACAGTGACATCGAAAACTTGAGCTGCTGCTCAAACCTTATGCCTCGAGCATGGCCTGGTGTGGCTGCGGCTGGTTCTCTGTGTTTTTGGCCTGCTCTCAGCTTTTACAGACCCTGCATATTTGTGTCCGGGGATTCCTCCACACGCTTCTCCTCCCCACCCCCACCCCCACCACTGCTGTTGCCTGTCGTCCAGTGAGAGGTGCGTGATGGGGAAAGTGGTTCTTCTAGGCCACTGTGCATTTGGACCTCAGGGTTGCACTTTGCCCAGAGCTGCTGACCCTCTCTTTCCCCAAGGCAGCCACATTCTTACTTCCATGTGGGGGTGGTCTCTAGTCAAAGGGCCTTTCTTTCTTCTAAGTGGAACAGATGTCTCGTCGTATCCCTGCAGGAATCCTTGACGAAGCTGATTCCCAGTCTCGCCCCTAAAGACTGACGGCTTTTGCTCTGCTTGTCCTCAGGCACGGTGCGTTTGGCCTGAGCCCGCTGGCCAAGAGTTTCCTGCCCTCCCCGGTGGCAGCCTGCCTGTTTTAGCTCCAAGGAGCGGACTTCCTGTGGGTGCGGGGGGCTCCCGTTACCCCTGAGGACCCCGGGCTTTTTGTTTGTACCTCTCCCTCGGCTACAGACAGGTGCCGTGCCACCGGGGGGCCTCCTTCAGTCCCCTCCCAGGACTCCCCTTTCTCCCGCCCCACTGCTGCACGCCGTGCGACAGAGCTCACACGCCAGCCCTCACACACGAGCCCGTGCTCTCCGTAGCTGGGACTCCAGGAATTCTCAGCTGTTCCAGCAGCCACACTCAGGAGTTAGAGGTTCTTAGATTCAGCAGTTTCCTTCTTACCCATTTCTACAGTTAAGTAATTTGTGTGTCTGTGTGTCCACATGGAGGGACTCGGGACTCTTCGGAATTTGGCTTACCTGGCAGCCCCATGTCTCTGACGGGCTCAAGAGAACTTAGCATTTTGTCAATAATAACAGTTTTCTCTCTGTATCGGGAGACGAGCTCTATGTGCTTTCAGCTTCCATAGCCTCAGCAGATGCAGAACTCCCTGCTGCTGCTTTCGCATCGTTAAGTCCAGATTGTTTTATAACTTCTTTCTTTAAATCCGTACCATAACCTTTACAATAATTGTATTCAACTATTTTACACCTGTTATTATCCTTAGGTCACTTCTGACTACTTGCTAATTTTCATGAGCAATTGTCTTGTTAGCAATGTACAGTTGTCACCGAGGTGAACCTCTGACACCGTCGCTGATGCTGTTTATGTTTGTGTAAGGATGTTCCGATCTTTCTGATGGGATGTGGCTGCTGTTGAAAACAGGATCAGGTATTACTTACTGGTCTGTGTTAGGAGGTTATTTCTAACTAGAGGAATTTTCCCAGTATCACTTCACTTTTTAGTTTGGACCTAATTCTTTTATATCAGAACTTTGGCTGCAGGTGACAGAAGCCAAACTCCACTGAGTTCAGTGATTGTTTATTATAAGAATACGGAGTATCGTACCTGAAGATAGGACAGTCGGGTTTCAGGGAGAACTGGAAGCAAAGACGAAATGCTCTGAGGACTCTGCAGCTTTTGATTCGGTCTCTCACTGTCATCTGCTGCAATCTCCCTTTCTGCAGACAGGCCTCTCTCGGCTTCTCTGCTGCCCATGTTGGGTAATATTCCCGGAGACCGTTCCCACATTAGATCTCCTAGTACTCACAAGAAACTGATCTGTCTGCATCCCGAATGCATAAATTCGTCAGGAGAATGCTGATGAATCCAGAGACTGGATACTCATGGACCCAGCTTGACTCAGTTGTGCATTTCTGCATCAGCTATGTCAAGGCATGAGATCTTGAGGGAGGGACAAGAGGTGAACTCAAAGTTGGGCCTAAGGCCCCCTGTTGGCAGGCAGTCATACTACGCAGAGTAAATGATCTTGGGTAACCCGTCTGACTGGGGGTGGAAGGAGCTTGACAGGATCCGGAGATAGAAACAAAGATCTAATAAAATTTTCCTAACGGGTTGATGATAATGAGTCTTAAAAAACATACCTAACTCTTGAATGTAAATGTGATAATGAGCCTATGTCCTGGTCTATAAAAGATCAGTATGGCAATTTTAAAAACAGTACAGATGCTTAGCGTGCCTCAGAAATTTTCACGATGCTGGTATGTTTTTCTTAGTTTAGTGTCAAGGGTACTTAACACAAAATGTGGTACGTTGGGACTCAGTAGTGACAACGTTCTGGGGTTCAATTAAAAGAAATAAAAATGAACTAAATACACTTCTGTACGCACATTTTCTTCTAAATTGAATAGATGTATAAGACCACAAAAAAAAAAAAAAAAAGAAGCCTACTTAATTTGATTCAGGGCTCTTATTGGGGCTACTGCCGCAATTCGTTTGGGTCTTAACCTTTGAGATATTTTATGTGGATGCAGTTTCATTACAGAAGGTGATTTAGAATCCACTTTATGAGCCATGCAACTAAAAAGATTTTAGATGTGATGGCTTCTGGGCATGACAGCTGTATACCTTCCGCTGGGGTTGAACCTCCAGAAGCTAAATTATGGAGTACTTACAGGCACACATTTTTCCTGTCAGGAACTATGGGGCATGTAAAATGCATTTGTGATTGATAGTAGGGCACACAGAGTTTAAAACCCACATTTTTAAAGTTAGACTGGTTAACCTTGTACAATACGGTAACATGGTGCCTCGGAATTAGAAGCACCGTGCGGTAACATTTGCTGTCAAAAGAGCCATATTTATTAACTCAACAAAGCTGTAAGGAGAAGGATCGGAAAGGCGGAACACAGTATTTCATCTCGAGAATCATTTGCGATCTCCATCGTCAGAGGCCTCACAAAACCACTTTTTCTCTTGCTTTCTTTCACGTGTGCGTGCATGCGTGTTTTTACTGGACATGCTAATCAATCCTATAAACACTGAAAGGTTCCAAGTTTTTCATCACTGCATTGTGGCTTTCAAGCTAACCGTAAATACTTATAAATCCCCTCTTCCCAATACGTATAAAAGTAAAAGAAAACTAAAAGAACTGAAGACAATAGCATTTTGACTTGTTCTCTTTTGATAACGTAAGATTTTGCTTACGTTAAAAAATTTTTAAAATTTAAAAAAAAAATTGCTTCATTGTGCATCCCGGAGCAAGGGGGAACAAAACAGGGTCTTAAACCGTAGATACCATTTTGGAGTCGGTAAACACTTGCCATCCATTGTGGCTAGAAATACAGAATTTGAACGTTAGTGGCTTTATAGAATTTATATAAAAAACAAACAAAACAGAAACAACTAGAGGCAATTTAAATCTAGCCTCATCTCATCCAAAGCCTTTGAATCTGAGAGAAAGTGGAGACGCTAGATTGTTCTGTGAATAAAAGTACTTCATCTGACAAGAAAAGAAGAACAGGGTATGTGTTCCTGAGCTTATTGTGGGGCCCTATTATTTTCCTAGGAATTTATTTTATTTGTGGTTTGAAAAACTGATTGTCACACTTAGTTTTATAAGGATACAATGCCATAACAGAAGAATATATAATATGAACTACATCGTTTGCCCTCTGAAAGCGCCTGTCTTGACTATCATTTGTTTTCTTATAATCCAAAAAGTGAAACGAAGGAACAAAAACTAGATATACAGTATACTTTCTGCCACTCAAAAATGGGTCTGATGTTGTTTCAGGATTCATTTTGGAATGAAAGGCTCCATCATGATTAATCCACTGGAGTATAAAAATAAAAATGGAGTTTCTCCTGTTCTTGAAGTCCAGCTCACTGAAGATCTCATTTGTTTCTTTGACTCATCGGTAGAATTCAGGTAAAAAGGAGAAGAAAATGAAAGTACTTCAGCTGGAAAAGTCTAGAGTTAGAGCTGCGGTTTGAAATGTGGAGACAGGTAGATGTTTTAAAAATGGTTTATAACTGATAAACACTCATTTTGGAAGAGGCATCGGATAATCTAGCTTGTTAGGGTCTTTATTGTTGGGCTCTAGAACTCTTCTGCCCTGATTAACGGAAGGTGTGTGTATCCGAGATCATTTTAAATGACACTGTGTGAAGACTTACGATGAATGTCTTTTATATTTCCTTTCTACAGAAACTCTACAGAAAGCCAACAGAGAATAAGAATGATGGAAGAATTAGATGTATGTTCGCCTAAATTTAGTTTCTCAAGAGCAGAGAGTGAAGTTAAAAAGCAAAAAGGACGGATGTTGTGTGACGTGTTAATGGACCAGAAAGTATTGCCTGGGGTGGGGAACATCATCAAAAATGAAGCTCTCTTTGACAGTGGCCTCAACCCAGCTGTCAAAGTAGGTGATATAAGTATTTTTTTTTTTAAATGATTTCTGTATTTTTAAATACTGTTAAGGGACCAATGTGTGACACTTGAGTCTGTGTTGCAGTAAAACATTCTCCCCAAACAGAGACTTTGAGGGTGTTTGTTGTCGTCAGCTTCTTAATGAGGCCAACACAGACCACTCTATTGTTTTTAAGTTTATTTATTTATTTTGAGAGAGAGTGGGTGAGGAAGGGACAGACAGGAAGGGAGACAGAGAATCCCAAGCATGCTAGCGGTCAGCGACGAGCCAGACGCAGGGCTTCAACCCACAGCCGTGAGATCATGTGTGACCTGAGCCGAGATGAAGAGTTGGACTCTTGTGCGACTGAGCCACCCAGGTGTCCCCCGACCACTCTGTTTAAAATTGCCCTGTGCATCCCTTTGTCCCCACCTCATGTCCCCCATCGTCCCTAACTTGCCTTGGTTTTTATTATCCCCATGCCACGGATCACTTTTTGATCAACCTAACTTTCACTTGTTATACTTAACTACTTAAAATCTGCCCCCGCCCCCTGCGGCCATGCAGTCTCTTAGGAGGAAGGTGTCCATTTTGCGCATTGAGGTAGCCAAGCACCTAGAATGCAGCGTCTAGCACATGGAAGGCATCAAAGGAATACCTGTTGGGGAGTATGAACGAAGTAAGCTCACAGCTTGCTTTTTGAACCCAGCCTATTAAATTCACACTCCACACACGTATTCCTGCGTGTAGCTGTTCTGACGTTAGCAAATGCTTTGTTGGTGGGATAAGCAAGGAAGAGGTTGAGGAGAAAGAGGTTAGTGGGGGGATGGAAACAAAATTTGGAGCATTTGTTAACTAGCTTAGACTGGAATGAAGGGAAAATACAGATTTCTGGGGAGGGGCGCGTTTTCAGGACAAGGACCGGGTTTGGTTGTTTTTTCCTTGTTCTTCAACAGAAGAGACACAGACTTACTTAAATGAGAAAAAAAATGGTAAAGAAGGGCAGGTTAAATCTGTAGGAAAGAGAATGGTGATTTATAGGGCAAAGTTGTAAGAAGGTCAGAGAGCTTACAACTCAGACCCAGGTAGAAGGCTATGTATATTTTAGTTTCTAGGGAAGAAATCTACCTGAGGGCTTTTACCTATATCCAACTAGTCTCTTTAAACTAAATCATCTTCTACGAATCCAAAGGTACCTTTTGATTTTTGTGTAATTATTTCGTAGTTTTTATTAAATCGAGTCCAGTAAGAAATAAGTCTTAAAAGAAACCAGTTAATGACTTTTCTAGATTAGATTCTGCTTTTTGACTCTTGGAACAGGTTACTTAAATTTCTGTAACATGGGAGCAATTAATAAAACAGATTTTTAATAAGAATGAGCTTTTTAAAATTACCCAGACCTCTATGGAAAACGTTTTTGAAAAAAAGAACCCGGAGTATTGTTATTATCTCTAATAATCTAAGAATTCACTTCTTACTTGTATATCCAGCCAGCCATTCATCTAGTAAAGGATCATCTGCCCCTAATGTCTGGGAGTTTAAAAATTAACGGCAGTTCTCAAGTTTAGCTCTTCGCCCCTTAAGAGCACATGCACGGTTATTGAAAAAAGTACAGTTTAACATTGCAACGTATGAGTGAATCTGTTATATAAGATATGGGAAGAGACAAGTGTGTTGTAGAAGCGTATGTGTTTTAAGCTTTAAATAAATGAAAAATATACAGAATACTTTCATACTGTTTATGTCGATTAGATGATTTTAGGTTTTATGGTCACTGATAAATGAGTTTCTCTTGTATATAGATGTATGTATACATTCACGTACATAAACAAGGATAAGTCATCAGAATTTTTCCTGGCCTCACCATTGAAACCAAATGCACATGGGGAATAATTCTACAAGGATAACAGATTTACGCCAGGCTGTGTCACAAAAATTTCTTCAGGAAGGTCTATTTCTGAGTTCTTCCATGTGTTAATAAGTGCTCTGATATTAATGCATGTATGTAAATTCATATCTTTTTTAGGCCGAATAGTGTCCTTGATGGTCATCTATTCCTGTGCTGATTTTTCCCTCCCTTCCCCTTCCTTCCCCTTCCTTCTTTTTCCTTTTGTTTTCTTTCTTTCTTTCTTTCTTTCTTTCTTTCTTTCTTTCTTTCTTTCTCTCTTTCTCTCTTTCTCTCTTTCTCTCTTTCTCTCTTTCTCTCTTTCTTTCTTTCTTTTTCTTTCTTTCTTTCTTTCCTTTCTTTCTTTCCTTTCTTTCTTTCTTTTTCTTTCTTTCTTTCTTTCTTTCTTTCCTTCCTTCCTTCCTTCCTTCCTTCCTTCCTTCCTTCCTTCCTTCCTTTCTTTCTTTCTCTCTCTCTTTCTTTCTTTCTTTCTTTTCTTTCTTTTCTTTCTTGTTTTCTTTTTGCAAATCCAGCAGGACTCTTCCAGGTGGCTGATAAACAATGCTGGGACTTTGAAGATGTCTGAAACAGAAGAGATATTCAATAAATACTTGAATTTAGATATAAAATTTGTAAATAAGAGTGGCAGTTTTTAATCCGTAGTCCTATCACGTAAAAATAAAACCATCGTTACTGACACTAAATAAATGTGCGAGAAATAGAGTTCTGGAAAGTATGCATGTATTTGAAATCTGTTGAGAGTTCTCTTAGAACTGGCAACTGGTATTATTTTTGTAGAGTAATGAGCAAATTATGAAACTGTCCTCACTTGTTTTTCTATTTGAAGGCTTGTCAGTTAACAGATGAACAGACCCATCACCTGGTGAAAATGATACGTGACTTCAGTGTTCTTTTTTATAGGGTAAGAGCAAAACTTTTTCTACTTGTGAAATGTCAACCACTTCCCTTTTCGTTGCACCAAAAATGTTTTGGCTGTATGTAGCCATCTAGTGGCCAGTGTGTAGAGGTACAATAAGGGAGAGTGATGTGTGGGCATAATGAACATCTGGAAATTTTATGTCACGGCTCAGTCCAAACTTGTCTCACGGTAATTATTTTAAATGTAGACTAAGGTGGGGAAACAGCCATGTTAGCATTTTACTTACAGTCTCATTCTGTTTTGGGGTATATAAAAGTAAAATGTAAGAACTCTAGAGAGAGAACTCAATTCTTTGGAATAAATAGTCCTCCGTTCAGTCAGATTTTGCCACTTGCTGTCTGTGTGTTTTACAACATGTAGGTAATTTAGGTTTAGTTTCCTCATCTGTAAAATGGGATAATAAATTTTCTCCATCTATCAGAAAGACTATTTTGAGAATGAAATAAGTACTTGCTAACGTGTAAATTTTGAAGTTGTAAATATGCGTATACATGTGCGTATAGTGTTCAAAAAACAAATTTTATCTTTTAAACAAGGTATCATGAATGTGTCATTTTTTCTCCACTGTCCATTTTCTGTATTCAAAATTTTTATTTTCACTCTGTTCAGAAAGGCAGCTATGATAGGAGTCTTCATTAATTGGCCTGGAGTGTTACTGAACCTCCTGCTTTACGTGTGTGCCTTGAGTATTATGACTATTTTACTTCTTGAGAGAGAGAGAGACAGAGACAGAGGTGAGTGGGGAATGAGCAAAGGGAGAGGGAAAGAGAGAATCCCAAGCAAGCTCTGCACTGTCAGTGTAGACCCTGATGTAGGGCTCGATCTCATGAACCACGAGATCGTAACCTTAGCCAAAATCAAGAGTTGGACGCTTAACCTACTGAGCCACCCAGGCACCCCATAACTTTTTTTTTTTTAGTTTTTTTAAATGTTTATTTTTGAGAGACATAGAGTGGGAGCAGAGGAGAGGCAGAGAGAGAAGGAGACACAGAATCTGAAGCAAGCTCCAGACTCTGAAATATCAGCACAGAGCCCAACGCGGGGCTTGAACTCAAAAACCACGAGATCATGGCCTGAGCTGAAGTCGGGCGCTTAACTGACTGAGCCACCCAGGAGCCCCACCCCATAACTATTTTAATATTCTGTATGCTTACTTATTCTTCCAGGGAAGGTGATTATAGAGAACTATCCATTTTCTGCCCCTGTTAAGTTGGGTATTTTAATACTTCGTTTAAATCGATAGAGGTTGTTTGTGTAATTTTCATCTTAAATATGGTGAGTCATATTTCTGGGTCTTGAGATTTTCACAGTGCTGATGTAAACCCAAAACATCCTCTTTTTAGGAGCTTTAAGTATATATATGTGAGTAGAATAAAACTGTGACAGGGAATATCAAAATATCTTTTGAGTTAGAATGTATACCAAATGGAACATGTTCTTGGCTAGGAAGGCATTTGAATTTTTATTTTCTTTTTTAGTGAATTTGTAAGATGAAAAGTGAAAAAGTGTTGTCAGATCAACAAAGAAGATGATCTCAAGTTTTTGGCCCTAGAAATAATGTTTTGTTTTTGTCTGTTGAAAGAAAGTGAGCAGCTTTAGTGTTCTAAAAATAAATCAGATTTCAAGCTAATCTAGTCTTTTTCTCATAACCACATAATTATGTTTAATTAAAAAAAAAAACCTTAAAAGCATGAGAGACATTTTACATTGTAGAACTTTTATATCCCATTTAGATAAAAAGATAATGCTATGCAAAGGATAATTTTGAATACTAATAAGTTGTAAAATAATGACTTAATTATTTCACACAAATGTTGTTTGACAAATATTGCTGAGTCTTGTCAATACCTTTTTCTCAGATGAAAAGAAAAGATTATATGGACATATGTACAAGCATGTAAATTTTAACCAAATTATTTTCAGAAATGACTTTCAAGAATGTATCTTTGGCTCCTTAGCAACACTGTCTTATAGAAATATTATAATGTTTGGTTTTTTGTTTGTTTGTTTTTAGTGCCGGAAAACTGGATCTGTTATCTCTAAACACTGTAAGGTTTACAAGCGTCCTAACTGTTGTCATTGCTGTTGCAAAATAACTGTGTGTCGCTTAGGAGAGAATAACAGGATGACATATTTCTGTCCTCGCTGTCAAAAAGAAAATCCTCAACATGTTGACATATGGTGAGTTACCTAATGTAAACGTATATACCATTTGCCCTAATTGGCTAACTCAAAAGCTATTAGTAAGAACATAATTCAAAGACATTTGAACCCTTGGAAGGAAATGGTAAATAACATTATCAAAACACTAGGATAGGGCTCCTGAGTGTCTCAGTCAGTTGAGCGCCCGACTCTTGATTTCAGCTCAGGTAATGATTCCAGGGTCGTGGGATCGAGCCCCTCATCGGACTCCGCCCTGAGTATGGAGCCTGCTTAAGATTCTCAGTCTCTTTCTCTTTCCCCTTTTCTCTCTCTTTCTCTTTCTCTCTCTCTCCCTCTCTCTCTCTCCCATCCCCCGCTCACGCTCGCTCTCGCGCACTCTCTCTCTCTCTCTCTCTCTCTCTGTCAAATTAAAACAACAACCACAACAAAAATCAGGATAAGCTGAAGACGATAAATGGACCACTTCTGGATTCAGTAGAACAAATGCAGTTCAGATGTTAATATCCAGCGTTTGGTTTTTATCTTGTTTGTAAAATGATTACCAGGAGGTGTAGATAGGTCAATAATTGGACAAATGCAACTCTCTTCAAAGGTTTTTGCTTTAGTTAGAAATAATATTAAAAAACCTAAGCCACATCTCTTTACAAAATTCTTGTCTTATTCGTTAAATAATTGGCTGCTTGCTAAACAAGAATGCGGTGACTCTTCCAGCTGCTGAGCATGTCTATTCCAATTACACCTTCCAGAACTAGGGAAATAACCACAGGATAGGTTCAGGGACCCACTGAGATGGGTCTGAGCGACGACTCCATTGATCACCTGACCTCTCTAAGCCCCTACTTTGTCAGTGGAGCGCAGTGCTGTTTTGAGTCTCTTTGAATTAGCCTCTGTTTGGAGCCAGTGTCCAGTGGTCCCCAAAAGGTCTGATTACTTCCTCTTCCCCAGTGCTCAGTTACCCTGGTAAAAGGCTTTAGGTCCCTTTGGGAAAGCCTGGGACAAATATCAATAATATAAAGGAGTGTTGGGCGCCTGGGTGGCTGACCCAGGTGTCTCGCTCTTGATTTCAGCTCAGGTCATGATCTCACAGTCTGTGGCGTCGAGCCCCACGTCGAGCTCCGCGCCGAGCATGAGCCTGCTTGGGATTTTCTTTCTCTCCCTCTGTCTCTGCTCTTCTTCTGCTCACACTTTCTCTCTCCGTCTCTCAAAATAAATAAACATTTAAAAAGTAATAATATGAAGGAGTGTATGTGATCATAAGCCAAAATAACCAGTACAGACACAAAGCACATGAAGTGCTGTAAGAGTTCAGGGATGTTAAGTGTTTATATGTACACACAAAGCTGGAAAGATGTCATAGAAAAAGTGTGAAGTTTGCTTTTCCTTTTTTTTTTAATGTTTTATTTTTGAGCGAGAGACAGAGCATGAGCAAGGAAGGGGCAGAGAGAAAGAGAGGGAGACACAGAATCTGACGCAGGCTCCAGGCTCTGAGCCGTCAGCACAGAGCCCGACGCAGGACTTGAACTCACGAACCGCGAGATCATGACCTGAGCCGAAGTCTGATGCTTAACCGACTGAGCCCGCCAGGCGCCCCTGAAGTTTACTTTTAAAAGACAGTTGGCACTTTGGTGAACTGAGAAAACAAACACCATTGGGAAGGTGGAGCAGAGAGACCCTGACCGTTAATGAATAATCACGACATGGTCGAGGGATGACGGTTACACTGGCCAAGCCACAGGAGGCTCTGGGTTGGTGGATCATAAAAGCCAGTTTTACAGGCAGAATGGGATCAAAGACTAGGAATTATTAGCTGTTCTGGGAATGGTTGATGTATTGCCTAACTCAGGAGATTAAGGACTCTTCATTGGGGTGGGGAGGCCAAGAAGCTGGTGCAGTGACGGTTGCCGGGCCTGAGGCCAGGACCCTGGGAACGGAGAAGAGGAGCGGGACTTTGGTTAAACATCTTAAAAGTCAGCGAGAATTTTGACAGGTTTGCTATGTAAGGTGATGTAAGAAGTTTCAGACCAAATAATAGAAATGTTCACTCAGAGGGTCTGAGAGAGTTGGGACAGAGTAGAAAAGATGAATTTTGTCCATGTAAAGCAACAGTGGACTGTCTGAAGAGATGTGTTATGGGCCCTGTCACAGTTGGCAGGTCATGGCTTGATGGTTATTACGGGCAAGTCTTCGTTTTGTTTATTTATTTATTCATGTTGGAGAGAGGGAGAGGGAGCACCAGCAGGGGAGAGGCACAGAGGGAGAGAGAGAATCTTAAGCAGGTTCCATCCTCAGTGAGGAGCCTGACGCGGGGCTGGATCCCATGACCCTGGATCATGACCTGAGCCCAAACCAGGAAGGAGTCCAACGCTCAACTGGCTGAGCCACCCAGGTGCCCTTACTAAGTGAAATACTCAAAAGAAATCAGTTCACAGGGAATGTAGAGAGGCAGGAACCAAGGTCTGAGCTTCAGGGAATATCCAGAGTAGGAGCAAAAGAGTGAGCCAGGAAGACACAGTGATGTGCTGAGGAATAAGTGCCCAAGCAGGGAAGGAAGCAGCTGTGGACCCTGGGGAGGGAGGCGCCATCTTGCCCAATGGCAGGCTTAGGCCCACGGGCTGGAGGTGATGGGCCGGAGGCGATCTTTGGGGGAGGCCCCCATCTGCACCTTCCCCTGTGTGTCTGCGGCAGTCTCCCCGCCCTCCCTGCCCCTGTGGTTTCCTTTTCATCCCCCCCTTCTCTTGTTCTAAGCTCCCCAACCACTCACAGCTTCTTCCTCTCGGCTTCTTCACCCCACCGTACTGACACCAAGATCTGAGGTATATTTAGATAATATATTTATTGTGCAGATTTATGGCTTTCTTAGTTTTAGTGTTATAGGTGTACTCTTATCCGACCAAATGTGTAGGACGCGGTATCTGGCAGAAGGACATTGGATAAATGTTTGTCTCCTGAATAGATGATCGATGTTCTATATTTGTTTTCTGTGAATTGATAGTTTTGGGGGTTTAAAAAAAAAAGTATTCTTCCACATGATCAAAGAAATATGTTGATTATCATGTAAATGTTGATTCCAAAAGTTGTTGGAAACTAGGTTTTAAAGACTGAAGGGTTCCCTGCAACAGACGTAGGGGCATCTATGAGCTAGGGGAGGCCTTGCTCTGCTGCAAATATTCTGAGCCCTGCAATCCGTCCTCTCTCCTAAGCTACTTCTGACTTACGCATTGGCATTCAGCTAAGACATCATTTGGAAGAGCAACTGTATATTGACAAACAAATGTGTGTATAATAAGACATTTGAAAACTAGTAGCATTTGTCCTATTCTTAGAGATTTCTATACCGAAGTGTATTCTGTTCATTTTCTGGATGAGTTTTTGAACATTTTTAATGTTGATTCCATTTTCTCATCCTAAGTTAAAGTCATCTCAAATTTAGTTGAAGAAACATAAAAGCCCAACAGCATTGATCCCTTTTATTCTTTGAATCACACAAAGTTTATTTAACTCCTTCATGAAGCCCTCCCCCAATTTTAGTGTTTATGGATTACGCCACACTGAATACTTACACCATTTATTGTTGGCTCTTTGTATACGAGCTAGCGTAATATATACAGGTGAGTGTTTTTTCCTTATGAGGAAACTGCTGTCTTTTCCTTTTCGGTGCTAGTCTTTGTTTTATAAATGTTTGAAAATTTGTTACTACTGTCTTAATTAGTGTCTGTTATAATTCAGGTACTGCAAATACATAGACAAAGTTTAGGGGCGCTTGGGTGGCTCGGTCGGTCAGCGTCCGACTCTTGGTTTGGGCTCAATGTCACGATTTCCCGGTTCGTGGGAGCAAGCCCTGTGTCAGGGTCTGCTCTGTGTCTGCTTGGGATTCTCTCTTTCCCTCTGTCTCTGCCCCTCCCTGCTCACACGTGTGTGCATGCTCTTTCTCTCTTTCTCAAAATTAATAAACATAAAAAAAACAGTTAAAATTTAGCCCGTCAGAGCCCAAGGTGGGGAGTGAATGAGTAAGTAGATCATTAACCGCCTCCCCCCCTCCCCGGGTTTGGAATGGAAGTGCTGCAGAGGGCACTTTTGAACCAATAGCAGTGGAGTCGTTCTTCCACTTTGGGGAGGGCAAGGAGAGGTGAAGAACGTGACCTTTGAGCTCTGTGGAAGGGATTCCTCCAAGACACGAGGCAGGAACATGCATGTGAAGAGCTGCCGGGGGGGAGGTGGGGGGGGTGTTTGTTCCTACCAGGAGACACGTTCAGGTCTCTGAAAACCATCTAATTTGGAAAGTATTGAGAATTGGTTGCTAGTTAATGAGAAGTTACTGATGTTCACAAGCCAGTTCTTTTTTTTTTTTTCTAATGTTTATTTATTTTTGAGAGAGAGTGTAAGGGGGGAAGGGCAGAGAGAGAGGGAGACACAGAATCCGAAGCAGGCTCCAGGCTCCGAGCCGTCAGCACAGAGTCCGACAAGGGGCTCGGACTCAGCGACCACGAGATCATGACCTGAGCCCAAGTCGGACACTTAACCGACTGAGCCCCCCAGGCGCCCCTACGAGCCACTTCTTAAGGCGGGTCTGAGCTGGCAGAGATGTCTGAGGGGAAACGGAGCAATCACAAGGCACTTAGGAGACATGAATGAGGAAAATCTCTAACGGATTAGTGTTGCCAGCCTTGTTTCGGGAAGCGAGTTTGATCACACAATTGTCATGTTTAAAAGCATAATTTAAAAGGGATTCTTCTGAGTACAAGGAAGGAAACCCAGCTCAAATTATCTTGCACTAGCATGGGAATCTGTGGGTCTTGTAGCCAAAACGAACATTGGTGTAATTCATGGCATTAGTAAAAAAGGTGTAAAAGCTCCAGTCTCGGGAACCGGAACCCACTGAGGCGCCCTTGGCCGGGCACTCCACAGACAGAACAGGTGGAAAGAATAAAGGCAGATCTAAGGTGCTTCCTGCTTAAGCCTGTTCTCTCAAGACTCATGATAGTAAATTCCTTTCAGCAGAAGAAGCATGTTCTGGAGGGCTCCCAGGAAGGCCCCGTGCCCCATGAGGGAGGGTCCCGGTGAGACTGGAGTCACCCCGGGAAGTACCAGTGCCCCGTGAGGAAGGGGCCCGATTAGAATGGAGTAGCAGTTGGTTCCATTGAAATAGCAGTTGGGCAGCAGCATGGATGTTCTTTTTATTCAATGTTTATTTTTCGAGAGAGAGAGAGAGAGAGAGAGAGGGTGTGTGAGCAGGGGAGGGGTAGAGAGAGAGAGAGAGACAGACAGAATCTGAAGCAGGCTTCAGGCTCTGAGCTGTCAGCACAGAACCAGACCTGGGACTCAAACCCACAAGCTGTGAGATCACGACCTGAGCTGAAGTCAGACGTGTAACTGACTGAGCCACCCAGGCGCCCCTGGGTGTTCTTTTTATTCAAACCTTCTTTAAATGGTGCTTTATTTTGCCTCACTTTCTTTTTTAATTAACGTGTACATTTCTACCTTTGAAAAAATAGTCTGTTTTGTTTCGACAAAGCAAAATGAGTTGTTTCCCATACTTGTACGTAGTTTCCATTGAGAAGTGCAAAGATTTCCTTGGCGACACCCTCATCCTCCACCTGTATCTTAAGTCTTTGGTTTCTGAGAACACAGCCCCTCCCCATTACCTGATAACCTGAGATCATAGTTGAACCCGCTAGTGTTTGCAGTCACTGACAGTATGTCCTAAGAGAAGCAGGGAAAGTCCCGGAGAAAACCTTGAGGTTGCCTTCACTTTGCTGATGAGAAGAAGAAAAGGAGCACTTTGGAAGAGCCCTGGGAAGTGATTTAGAGAGGGACATCCAGGCCGTTAGAGCAGGTGGGGCTTGACGGATGACAAGCAAGAAATGGTGATCTTCCAGAAAGCAAATTCAGTAGATAACGTAGGACAAAATTTGTTCATTAAACCTCTCTTTGTGGCATATCTGTGGAACTCTATATTGCAGTGGGAGGAGATCTTCTTAAGAAAAGGCTCTATGTCCATGTATGCGTAAGATGTCAGATAATGACACGCAGTGCTCGGGAGAAGCATCAGTCTCAGTGAGGGGACACGTGGTGACAGGGAAGCCCATTTTCAGTAGGTTGGGTGGATGAAGTCCCTGAGGAGACTTTTGAGAAGGTCTCATGTCTTGTAAAGATCAGGGGCGGAGGAGAAGGCGACTGGAGAAGCATGAAGAAGTCTCTGGTGTCACGGAGAGAAAGAAGGCAGGCGTGACTGAGCGGAGCAGAGTGAATGTGGGCACAGGGCTGCTCCACATCGCAGGGCCCGCCCGGCCATGAGAAGAAGTTGCGGTTTTATTCTGAGTACGCTGGGATGCCATCGGAGGTGTGGAACAGGAGAGAAGTAACCGATTCATATGTCAAGTGATCACCGTGGGCAGCGTGGGGTCCACTGACTTTGAGTTAGCCGGGAAGCCACTGGAAGGTTTTGAGCAGACGGATGACGTAAACTGACTTGTGTTTTACGAGGATCTTGCGGCCCCTGTGTGGAAAAGGGACTGTGGTGTGACCAGAGTGAAGGAATGACATCTGGGTGCCCTCACTAGTGCCAGTGGTAAATGATGGCAGCTTGGCTGGGGTGGGGTGGGGTGGGGTGGTAAAAAATGGTTCAGTTTAGGCTCTTTTTATTTTATTTTTTTTAATGGTTTGATTTTTATGTATTTATTTTGAGAGAGAGAGAGAGAGAGACAGTGCGAGTGGGGGAGGGGCAGAGAGAGGGAGACACAGAATCCGAAGCAGGCTCCAGGCTCTGAGCTGTCAGCACAGAGCCTGATGTGGGGCTCGAACCCATGACCTGTGGGATTACGACCTGAGCCAAAGTCAGACGCTTAACTGACTGAGCCACCCAGGCGCCCCTTAGGCTATATTTAGAAGTTCAGGTAGGGTTAAGGACTGAAACTTAAACAATTTAGGGGACTTCTTTATGAAAAGAAAATATATTAAAAAGTATGAATGCAAAGTTTGCTCCTACTGTGAATATTTAGAATAAGAAATAGACAACAAATTTTAGTTTTTAAACACCGCGGACATCAGACAAGTAAGACTCTCTCAGCTACCTGCCGCGGCTGGGTGACTACCTTCTTCCATGTTTTGGCTCCTTGCCTACTTCTTGCCTTGTAGTTTCACCATCAACAGCATCGTATTTTTCCATTATCGATAGACGAGCAGATCGTGCTTTGGCTTCACAATCGGCTATCAGTGGTGGCACATCTCTCGCTTGCCCTGTACCGTTTTGCTCAAGCGCTACTTGCTGTCTGTGGGGAGGCCCTCGGAGCGACGGTTCCTAAAACGTCCGTGTGCACCACAGTTTTGTGGAGGGCTGTCCGCACAGATGGCTGGGCCTCGGCCCCGAAGTCGAAGGCCCGGGGAGGACCTGGCCTGAGAGTCTGGGTGTCAGACAAGTTCCCACACGATGCTGATGCTGGTGGCCCGAGGACCTTGGAGGAGACAGCCAGCCCTCGGCTCTCCCTCGGCTGCCTCTGACGTCTCACCTCTTCCAGGCTGGTCCTGGGCTGGTGGTAGGGTGGTGCGCGTGGTGAATGGCCTCGCAGCCTGGGTCACCCTGGCCCTTGAGCGAAGGATGGGCGGGCTGTCTCAGGTCCTTCTCCTGAAAGTCGAGACGGTGCAGCACTCCCGACGCCACCAGGGCACGTGGTCCCTGGCACCGGGCAGGTGCGGGATAGTGCTGGCGGGGCACGGGCCTTGCCTACCAAGAACCCTGGGGCAGACACCGCCGAGGGTGCTGTCGGCCCCCGGCAGGCAGCTGGGGTTCCTGCTTGCGTTGTTCCCGGTCCCCACTCCGGTCCCTAGAGGAGAACACACTGAGCTGTGGAAGCTTCTTGGGCTTCAGGGTACGTCTGCCCCTGGAGCGGAGCCTACGCGATTTGCTGGTGCACTGGATGTGGGATGTGAGGGTAAGAAGTGTTAGGAATGACTTCTTGAGGGTGTTTGGCCTGACGGGTGGAGTGCACAGTGATGGCGTTTACTGAGATGAGACAGACTGGCAGTTGCAAAGGAGTGTGTGTGTGTGTGTGTGTGTGTGTGTGTGTGTGTGTGTGTGTGTTGGGGCTGGGGAAGTGATCATACGTTTTATTTGCACTAGCTTCCTGTGGTTGCCATAACAAACTACCACAAACCTGATAGTTTAAAGCAACTGAAATGTATTCTCGCCCACTTGTGGATGCCAGAGGCTCAACAGCAGTTTCACTGGGGCCACAGGTGTGGGCAGGGCTGTGTTCCCTCCAGAGGCGCTAGAGGAGAACCCACTGCCTTTTCCAGCCTCCGGCCGTTGCCCGGCTTCCTTCGCTTGTGGTTTGCGTCACTCCAGTCTCTGCCTCTCTGGTCACATCGCCTTCTCTTGCATGGGCATCAGATTGCCTCTGCCTCTCTCTTCCAAGGACACTTGTGTTTGGAGTAAGGGACCACCCAGATAATCCAGGGTAATCTCCCCCATGTCAAGAGGACATCTGCAAAGGTCCTCTTTGTAAATTCACCTTTACAGGTTCCTGGCATTATGATGCGATGCCTTCAGGACACCGTTCCGCAGTCCGCTACTACATGAAATTGGAAATTCCTGTTGCACATCCAAGTGGGGATTGGAAAGAATTTCTCGGTAGTGATTAACAGTGGAGCAGTAAGGGGAAAAATGCTTCCAAAGCTGCCGTGTGTAGGTCACAGTGAATATATGCTTATGGTTAGTGAAATCTATAGGCTAGAAGATAAGAGAGGTGAAAAATTGGAGCTTGTTGAAAATCTGAGGATTACTTAAATTGTGTTTATTTAATTATGAATAAATACGTCTTGCTGCCTTTCAGAGTAAGTTGGGAGGAGGGCAGGAGTTAGGTGAAGCAAATTCTGTGGAAGGTCTGGTATTCCATAGGAATAAGAAAAAAGTCAGTAAACATCAAAGGGCCACAGTGACATGTGTCTGATTTCCAGATTTGCTTATGTTGTTTGTTATTTCACCAGACAAGGGTGAATTCAACAACTGGTGTAATTATATGTAAGGAGCAAAATGTTACAGGAGACCAGGTACCTCTGGGAGTCAAAGAACTTGTGTTGTGAGATGTAAGGCACCGTGGCTTTTACCAAAAGAGCTTTTTCTGTATTAATGTTGGGAATAAAGGGACCTGTGATGCTTCCATGGTGTTTACCCACGTGACATGCTCTACAGAATGGAGTGCTGTTGTTTTGTAAGTGTATTTATTCATTTATTTAGAAAGCAAGAGACTGAGAAAGAGAGTGAGCGGGAGAGGGGGAGAGACAGGGGGGGACAGAGGATCTGAAGCGGGCTCTGAGCTGACAGCAGAGAGCGTGACGTGGGGCCCGAGGTCGTGAACCATGAGATGGTGACCTGAGCCCAAGTCGGACGCTCAACCGACTGAGCCCCTCAGGCGTCCCGGCACGATGTGTTTAAGAGTAGGACTTTATCAGAGCTTTTGAAGGCATTTTGTGTAACGACAAATAACCAGTCAGGAACTCCAGTTGGGAAATCACGATTCACTTTTGTGTCCAAAAATCAGGGTTGGTTTTACTGTTTTCTTACTAATCTATTATTAGATATCTAACATGAAACAGATTTACCTGAAGGAAAGTACGCCGAGGCTGGGGATCTTTTTCTTCGTTACAGATCAGCTATTTGGTGTAGTTCTTAGTGGATAATGTTGAGAAATTCTGGAGAGACCTGGACATGAAGGAAGTGTAAAATGTTTCTCGTTCTGCTTTCCACGTTCTAATTTCTGCCCAAGTCTTTGCTTCATCCCCACCCACCAATTGGGTTGAACAGAGATATCTTAGGTTGGTTTGGGAAGAGTGCCGCTTACTTAAAACATTATTTGAGAAATGCTTCCTAGTGGTTATGTCAAATGTTCTTAGAGGGTTTTAAAAAAACAAAACCACAGCTCTGACTGTAAACAAAAACATTTATTGTTATTTCTGTCTTTAATAGCAGTCAGCGGGACGCAAGCGGAAACATTTTATTCTGAGATAGTTAGGGCTTGTACACATTTGGGTGTTAATGTTTCTGTAAGAGTTTCTAAAATACCCTGAATGTATAGGAACAAGGCAACCGTAAGAGTGGTAATGGTTAACGTTACAAAATTTTCTGGTAGCACGCTGCCAAGGAGAAACACTACGGTCACCTGGCCATCCAGCAGAGGGGACCATGTGGCTCGGAAATCCGAAGAGCAGTGGACGTGTGTGGTCTGCACGCTCATAAACAGGCCGTCTTCGAAGGCTTGTGATGCTTGCCTGACTTCAAGACCTATCGGTAAGACTGAATTTTGATTTTGAGTTCAAAGGCGGCTAATTATACAAAGCTATATATCTTGTTCCATCTTGATATTTCCTAAGTAAAATGCTTTCTTTCTGCAAGGTTTAAAGGAATTGCCAGCCTTTGCATGTAAACCATGCTAATATTCTGTTCAGTCCTTTTTTTTTTCTTAAACGAGGAGTGAAAACATGCTTGTGCTAAAAGAGTATGTGCCTTTGTATCTCAAAAAACTGAGATGATCACATCTGTTCTCTACTATTTCTAATGAATTATTCAATAAAGCTTTGTTTTATGCAGATTTCAGCAACTTTTGAGTTTGTTATTCAGTCCAAGCACTTCATAAACTGAAAGGGAGGATTTCTGTAAGAATATCTTTGCAGGTGGAACAGAAAAATGCTGAATTTTTTCTCTTCTTTATCCTTCCTACCCCTTGTTATTAAAATCTTTACCCAGACAATTGTACTGATTTCATTGAAATCCTTCAAAATAACTCTTTTTACAGCTCACAATTTCATGCGTTCAGAGAATGTAAAACCTCAGAGCGAACCCGTGATTAGGAACCAGCTCATTGATGCAGTTTCTATTGTGTTCTCAAAGTGTTCTCTCTCCCTTCAATTAGAGATGAGAAAGTTCATTCTTGACTTATGGACCCCACATTGTGGTCGCTGTCACAGGGTGTTTTGTTCTCTGGGCGAGAACACAGCGTTGCTGGAAGGGACCACGCCTCCTCTTTCTATCCACTCCCCCCCCCCCCCCCCCCCCCCCCCCGTTCAGTATCTTTCAGCACAGAGCCCTCAGAAGACCACAGTCTGAGGCCTCCTCATTCATTCCAACATTCTGAAACGCCTCTCTGCATCCCATTAACTATTTTCTTGTTATTTTTCTGAGTACGAAAGACTACAATTTAGAACATAGTATGGATTCCAAAATGCTAGGATGCTTTGTTGAAGCATTTTTAATTAGTGTCAAGTCTTTGTAATTCATCTTTGTCCAATTTTAATAAGGCTTTCCCATTATGTGCCATTCACAGAAAGGGGAAAATGGGTGATGGGCACTGAGGAGGGCCCTTGTTGGGATCAGCACTGGGTGTTGTATGTAAGTGATGAACCACAGAAATCTGTCCCCAAAACCAAGAGCACGCTGTATGTTAGCCAGTTTGACAATAAATTATATTTTTAAAAAAGAAACATTTTTAATTAATGTCAGGTCTTTGTAATTCATCTTTGTTTAATTTCAGTAAGCCTTTCCCATTACGTGTCATTCACAGAGACATTCCTGATAATCCAGAGACAGGCCGCTAACTGCCGATCTATATACCATCCCTTAATTACCACTGCTTTATTGTGTTGCCTAATAGGAACAAAATTGGTAGCCGAATGACTTTTAGATGGTAAAAAATAATAACAAGCAAATATAAATCTCTGTTAAAGCCACCTCTGCGCTGCTAGGAGTTGGTGAAATATTGCCCTTTCTATGACACTTTATTTCCTAACGAGAAGTTAATCCTGAATTGTCCAAACTAACTGTGTTGATAGTTCTATGCCTTCACCATCATAAGTGAACTAAAAGTTTTAACGATATAAAAAGATGTTTCGGGGCACCTGGGTGGCTCAGTCGGTTGAGCATCCGACTTTGGCCCAGGTCATGATCTTGAGGTTCGTGGGTTCGAGCCCCGCATCGGGCTCTGCGCTGACAGCTCAGAGCCTGGAGCCTGCTTGGGATTCTGTGTCTCCTTCTCTCTCTGCCCCTCCCCCACTCACGCTTTGTCTCACTCTGTTTCTCAAAAATAAATAAATGTAAAAAAAAAAAATTTTTTTTAAAAGATGTTTCAAATAGTCGATATATTATCACACTTCTAGGAACTCTGAAGTATCATTTCTCTCTCCTTCCAGATTCAGTAATCAACAGTGAAGACAATTCTATTGTGTTTGACAGCTTAGTGAAGTATCCTTGTAATAGTTTTGGAAAACCAAGTACAGAGGTGAAGGTCAACAGGAGAACAGTATTTGGAACTACAACCCTTGTCTTGACTGATTTCAGCAATAAATCCAGTGCTTTGGAAGGAGAAACAAGCCAAAGTGGGATGCTAGATAGAGAATTTCAAAACTCTCCTCCGACTGATGTGTGTTTTAGGGATCCACTGCACCCTTCCAAGGAGAGAGCAAACCATAGAACTCAACCATCTAACAGAGTAAACGGATCACCTACGGCCTGTTCTCAGTCCACATTATTTAGTCCAGCCTATAAAAAGTTAAAAACAACCCACTCCTCATCACCAGACCTCAAAAGCGGTAGCCCTGGATTTTCCAACAGGTATGATACCTCTAACCTTGATCTTGAAGGTATTTGCATTAAGTTTTGAGAAGGCAGAAGAGTCGGCCCCTGCTAAGGAAGCTGCATTGGTTTTGGGAAGGTGAATCAAACCCGGAAAGATGACTATAGCCATCTCCTTCCCATGTTTTCTCTAGCTTATGATGTTAGGGAAGGGAAGAGAATGAAAAACAGAATCTTCTACATCTCTCTGTAAAAAGTTCTTTTTTTTTTTTTTTTTTTAAGTTTATTCATTTTGAGAGAGAGAGACAGCACGAGTTGGGGAGGGGCAGAGAGACGGAGAGAATCTCAAGTAGGCTCCTAGTTGTCAGTGCAGAGCCCGACGTGGGGCTCAAACTCACAAAACCGCAAAATCACAACCTCAGCCAAAATCAAGGGTCTGACTCTTAACCAACTCAGCCACCCAGGCACCCCCAAAGTTACTTTATTCTGACTGTAACCATGTACGTGTTCAGTACAGAATATTTGGAAAATACTGGAAAGTATAAAGAAAAATACCACCCGATAGCAATTACCACTGTTAGCATTATTTAAAAAAAAATTTTAATGTTTGAGAGAGAGACAGAATGCGAAGTGGAGGGCAGAGAGAGAGGGGGACACAGAATCCGAAGCAGGCTGTCAGCACAGAGCCCAAAGTGGGGCTAGAACTCACATGCTGTGAGATCATGACCTGAGCCGAAGTCAGAAACTTAGCCAACTGAGCCACCCAGGTGCCCCTGCATTTTTTTTATATTTCCTTCCAAAGAAAGATAGTTCTTCCGAAAGGGAGACTATTAGTCATGAGAGTTTAGTATGTGTCTTCTAAAGAGAGAGAGAGGAGATACTTTGAGCAGCATTGCTGCCGAAGAAGGTGGCTGTATTCCAGCCGTGTGGGATGGTGTGTGTTTCAGCCACGAAGGCCCAGAGAGCGTGGGTGCCACAGTTGTAGCTGAACTTGAGAAGTTGTCATTGCAAATTCGTGAATACAGGCAGACCAGGTAGGTTTTGAGACTCTGACCTTCCCATCTAGAAGCAGCCTCCCGATGGCTGTCGCTGGAGATAGAGAAATTTTACTAAACGATGTCCCCCTTCTGTGATTACGGCAGCACCTAGAACTACCTGTCCACACTCTCTCGTGTAGGTCTTTATCTGGGGCTTCTCTACTCTGGCCACCTGCTCTTGGGCCTCCATCAGAGAGAGACATGTCTCCACAGTCGTCTTTTTCAAGCTGTGTTTTCCTTTTTCCTTCAGAAAGCAGGTGCCGTACACCCTGCGTTTTTAAATGAAGCGAAGTTGGAGCGTTTCCTTCCCGTGGGTGTTGTCTTGCCAGTGGGAGAGAGGCGGAGGGAGAGTTGGTGTGCATGGGATTTCATGCGATCGCAGGCGGGATTTGTGTCACTGGCTTCTCCACCGATGGGCTGTGTCCTGGCTGAGGGGAAGGTTCTTCCCTTGGGCCGCACCACCAGGGGCCACTTGATGTGCAGGCCCAGACCAGACTCTCGGAACCCTTCGTTCGAGCTTACTTGCTAACAGATTTCTGAGGCGGTGTGTGGTCAGTACATGATTTTGTCTCCAGTTTCCTCTCCCGACACTAAATTTGCCATAGGTTAGTCGTGATGATTTCTCCTTGACCGTCTCTCAAAAAATCTCATTCACAGTCATTTATAATATCTGTTTTAACTTGTGTCCATAATACTAAGAAATGACAGATGTTTGAATTAAGCTATGGAGGCCAAGCATTTAAATGACTGGATCAGGACTAACTTTACATTTTAATCCCAATTAACATCTAATGAGCCCTAATCAGAGGTCACGGAGGAGGTAGGGTCTGGAGCATGAGTTGGGAGACCATCCTGTAAGAAAGTCATTTGTTAAGTCTTTTCTGTAGCTTAAGAGCAAAGATGTAGATGTGATCATTTTAGTGTTGTGGCATTCTTTGTACTCAGATGAAATATCTTGGCATATTTTTGTTTCCTTAGTGCTTTGTAGAAAATCTTAGACAATTTAACTAATGAATTAGGGATTTAAAAAAACATTACTGTAACCTTAAATTTAAATGATTTCTTCATAAGCCATTAGTAATAGGGTCATATGATTAATCACAGTGCATAACATTACTTAGAAACGCCGCAGCCTATGTATGTGTTGAATATAAGAACCCCAGGACTGAGACTCTAAAATCAATCAAGATCAACTAGCAGGAATAAATGTCAAGTGATGAAATACATTCACCCAGCAGCCCTTCTGCACCCAGCTACTTTACAAGGAATAAATTGCAAATTACTGTCATTTATTTCATTTTTCTCCTTGTCTGGCAGCTTCAGTGTTCATCTTGTGGACAAGATGCCCAGCAGAAGCTCACAACATAATACGTGGAAACAGGTGGTCCACTCAGAGAATTTATAGGCAGTTTATTTTTTTTTCTTTAATAATTATATGGTAATTAATTCGCCTTTTGTTCTCTTAATTACTGATCCCATCACTACATGATACATGCTCTGTTGACGAGGCATATTTTCGGATTGGTCTTTGGATATACCGGAGTTTTATCCAGTGACCGGATTATGAATTAGATGGTCGAACCAGTTTTTTAGCAGTTCAGAGTACCTGCTAGAAACAGTTTAAAGTCTTTGATCCAATTAGTGTAAATACAGAGCACAACACAGTGGTACATATTCAGAGAATCCATGTGTTTGTTTGGGTGAAGGTTTCTCCTGAGCTGGTGCAGAGGTTTGCTTGGGTGAGGAAATGAAACCGGCAGAATCACTGCCATTTTCTCACGTCTGCTACATCAAGGTTGGCAGTGCCACCTCTGACACCAGGGACACACCCCTTCTTCATGCTTCCTGTAACCTTCAGGGTATTCGATCCCCAAGAGAACCACCTGGGGCCAGCTAGGATGAGTCATTTTACCTCCCTGTGTTTGTTTTCATTCTTGAAATGCCACTGAGCTACAAAATCTACATTTGGTGAGACTGAAGGGTTCAAAAAAATGTAGACAGTGGTTTTATTATAAAGAATCACCCTGTCTGTAAAATTAGTTAAGCCATGATGAATTGAGCATTGAAAACCTATCCATTTTAAAATTACACAGTTGTGCGTGGTGATGTATTCTCTCTTGAGAAGAGTTTTTATCTGATCTGTCTTCAGTGTTATTTATGTATTCATTAACAAATATTTATTGAAAACCTATTATGCATCAAGCGCTGCTCAGTTCAAATGACTTACTTTAGGAAACTACGGTTGGCAGAGCCAAATCCAGCCTCCCACCTGATTTTATAAATAAAGTTTTATCGGAACACATTCCATTCCCATTGGTTTCCATAGTTTCCTTGGCCGCTTTTCATGCTACAATATCAGACGGAATTGAGTAGTTGCAACGGAGACTGTTAGACCCACAGGCCGAAAATATGTGCTATCTGAAAACATTTGTCAACCCCGATCCATTAACAGACCATTTATAGTCTATTAATGTTCAAAGTGATGGTCCTAATTATAAAATAAGTTAAACTCTTCTTATGCTAAATTTACCTGAGAAAATGTTCTGCTACAGTTTACAAAGTTCTTAATGATGGAAACAAAGAGGAACCAGGAAGTCCTCGATTCGTCAGAACATTTAATTATCCTGGATAATGTTTTCTATCATAAAATTAAGATTAGCTGTGCATATTTAGAGTTGATGAGATCACAGGTGGCATCAATATCTCGGTTATGTTCACTCAGAGCTTCGCTACTCAATGTGCATACGAATCACCTGGGAATCTTGTTAACATGCAGATTCTAATTCAGCAGGCGATCTGGAGCAGGGTGGATAATTCTGTATTTCCTTTACTTTTTCTTTTTTAAATTTATTTATTTATTTTGAGAGAGAGAAAGAAGGGGGGAGGAGCAGAGAGACAGAGAGAGAGAGAATCACAAGCAGACTCTGCCACACTACCAGTGCTGAGTCTGACAAGGGGCTCGATCCCACAAACTGTGAGATCATGACCTGAGCTGAAACCAAGAGTCGGACGCTTCGCAGGCTGAGCCTCCCAGGCTCCCCTAATTCTGTGTTTCTCAGGCTCTCCCAGGTGATGCCGATGCTTCCAGTCAGCAGCCCATACCCTGAGTGCCAGGGATAAGAGAGCTTATGGCTGTTGTTTTTCTTTAGCTTTATACCAAGGAAGAAAATGGAATGAAAGACAGAAATGAGGAGCCAGAGGGGACCCCTGGAGCCTTTTATCCCCAACTGAATCCTACCTTCCACCCTTCCACTTTGCCCCTCCCCAGGAAAGCTTTACTAGGAAAGAGAGTTTAAACCTCTCTTGGCTGTATGGAACTCTGGAGATTTCTAGGTTGAAGCAGATGGTTTGGAAGTGTTCAACTAATTGTTATCTAAGACAGCCATTTCCATAATAATGTAGAAAACTGTTTAAAAGTGTGTATTTTTTTTTTTATAAGAGAGCATCACTTCACTCCTATCAATATTCTTTACCTTTTTTTCTTTCTCTTGACAGTTTCTTTAAAAGCACATTTATGATCCACTTGCTTTGGTTTCAGTATTTCTTTTTTTTTTTTTTTTTTAAATTTTTTTTTAACGTATTTATTTTTGAGAGACAGAGACTGAGCGTGAGTGGGAGAGGGGCAGAGAGAGAGAGGGAGACACAATTCCAAGCAGGCCCCAGGCTCTGAGCCGTCAGCGCAGAGCCCGACTCGGGGCTTGAACTCATGAGTAGTGAGATCACGACCTGAGCCAATGTCAGACGCTTAACCGCCTGAGCCACCCAGGCGGCCTTGCGTTTTTGATGTTTCTTGACTTCTCTGCAACCACCTAGATATTTAGCTTCTCTTGAAGTTAAAATTTTAATATACCCTCTTTTGGAAGGGGCATCAGAAAAATGGAGGGAGTCTGGAAAAGAAGATCCTGTTGCCTTCCAGCTTTGCTCTTTCTGGATGTTAATACCTAGGATTCTAAAGTAGAAGCAACTGTCCTCCACCCTGACGGACGTACAAACAAAACAGTTGCTGGCAAAACTTAACGGTAATGATTTCCTTAGCAATGCCTACTGCATGAACAGCTTCGGAGACTACCCTCAGAATATTTGACTCAATTTAAAGCAATTTACTTAAGCGTCTGTCTTACGGAGGAGTTTAAACCAGTTTCATCACAAATAAAATATCTCTTCTATGTCAGCTGTGTCTCAGTGAAAATGGAAAGAAAAAATACCTCAAACTCTGAACATTTCACTTACATAGGCCTTGAAGCATCATTACTGGAACATGTATATGAAGAATGTACTTTAGGGGGTGCCTGGGTGGCTCAGTTGGTTAAGCGTCCGACTCTGTCTCAGCCCAGGTCCTGATCTTGTGGTTCGTGAGTTCGAACCCCGTGTCAGGCTCTGAGCTGACAGTGCAGATCCTGCTTGAGATTCTGTCTCTCCCTCTCTGTGCCCCTCCCCTGCCTGTGCTTGCTCTCTCTTTCTCTCTCTCAAAATAAATAAATGAACTCAAAAAATTTAAAAAATAAATAAAGTATGTAGTTTAGGAAGCAAGAAATGAGAACTGTTTATAATTTTTAGGTATTTCTAAAGATTATTTAAGGATGATATTTTAACCAAAAAAATAAGAAAGGATGAATTTTTTTTTATCATTAAAAAGTTTTAAAATAGTGATATTAAGAAGGACTTCTGGGGGCACCTGGGTGGCTCAGTCGCTTGAGTGTCCGACTTCAGCTCAGGTCACGATCTCGTGAACCGTGAGTTCGAGCCCCGTGTCAGGCTCTGGGCTGATGGCTCAGAGCCTGGAGCCTGCTTTCTATTCTGTGTTTCCCTCTCTATCTGCCCCTCCCCCATTCATGCTCTGTCTCTCTCTGTCTCAAAAATAAATAAATGTTGAAAAAAAAATTAAAAAAAAAACGACTTCTTCAATTAATGTGAGCTCTGTTTCTCTTCAACTGGTTTATTAAAGAGACTAACTCTCATAAAGGCATTATAAAAATATGCAGAATATAAAAAGGTTAAAATACCCATGAAGCTCTTTTTCTAAGAGAAAATTTGCTTCTACGATACCAGTAGAAGTCCGGCTTCTGACCTTCGTCCCCTGTATGCGGGAATAACCTCCAGATACAGTTGATCCTAATTGTGGGGGAGAATAAAGCTTCCCTACTGGCTTGACAAAATACACATTTCTTCTCTGCCAGGCAGCCCAGGCCTTGCTGAAATATGACTGCAACTATTATAGTAGCCTTGATCAAAGAAAAGTGTAGAAAATTGTCTTTAAAATGGACGATAGAAAGAGTGATCTTTTTGGCCTTGTCACAGCCATCCACAAGAGCTTGCTACCGATGAGGAAATAATTAGAGAAGACTGTCATTCTAGTTGCTTTGGGGGCTGGGGAGCTACTGAACTTGAGAATATTTTAGAGGAAATGAATGTGGCCACCCTATACTACTGAGTAAGGGAAGAACCAGTTATCACAAATAAACACTAAGGAAAGTAGGTGTGCTGGGTACACATTTCAGCTGTTCAGAAATTTTAATTGCATGCTTTGGGTGCACAGGTGGCTTTGGAGGTAAGTTAGGATTACCTGAGAAAAAACAGGAATTAAACAGATGTGGTAGCAGTGTGTGGAATGACCTGCCATTGACCCTGGTCCCCTTTTTGGCACCTTGTCTTTGTACAAGCAGAATTCTTTTTTTTTTTTTTTTTATGTTTATTTTTTGAGAGAGAGAGAGAGAGAGAGAAAGAGAGCGTGAGTCCAGGAGGGGCACAGAGAGAAGAAGACACAGATTTCTGAAACAGGCTCCAAGCTCTGAGCTGTCATGACAACACAGAGCCTCATGTGGGGCTCGAACCCACAGACCATGAGATCATGACCTGAGCTGAAGTCTGACAGTTAACCGACGGAGGCAGCCGGGTACCCCCTGTACAAGCAGAATTCTAATGCAGGGGAAGGTGGTGGGGATTATCCCTTTAGCGCTGTTGGGCTGTAGTAACTTTGTAACCTGTCGTTACAGTGAACTTGGAATTAACATGACAGATGGTACCTGTGCATTAAATGCTGGCAGTCCTCGCTGCGGTAAACACAAGCTCCTGTGTGTTCTACGAGTTGTGCAGAAGGATGGCGAAAACAAGGGCAGGCAGTTTTACGCTTGTCCTCTACCTAGACAAGCGCAGTGCGGATTTTTCCAAGTACGTGTAAGATTTTTTCAAGCTCGCTGTACTGTCATCACATGCTTCCATTATTAAGATGTAATGAGTAGCGATCTTGTTTTCCGCTTTCACCTTTAAGTTTTATTTATTTAATTTGTTCACCTTTAAATTTTAAAGAGCCACACTGACATTCAGTCTAAAGCCTGAATGTTGAAGAACAGAAAACTCAAGGAGCTTCATGAGAAACTGAAAAACTAATCAAATAATAGCCGTTAGATGATTCTGGTGTAGCCCGTGTGTAACCACAGGTGCAGATGTGTGGTCCTTGGTTTATAAAGGTAGAAAGGGACTTGAGTGATTTACGCAGGTGGCGAATAATTCAGGACACAAACGTGTTTTTCCTCCCTTCCACAGAGCCTTTGGTGTATGCCCTGGGGAGAAGTACACGGGGAAAAATCACAGACAAACCTTGGATTTACAGTAAACGTAGTGAATCCTATCGCACAAGCTTGCACAATAACAATTTAGATGTAGGGCGATTCCTCCCCCCTTGCCATTCTGGGAGCGTGTCCCTGGAAGTGAAGACAGGACAGGACCCTAGAGTCTGGAGTCCGTCTTCCTCCGACTCACCTTCTGTGTTTCTCAGAATGTGAGTCTCTCACTATGCTGACTGTGGTTTCAATGTTTAAATACATATTTCTCCAACCAACTGCTACATCTGGTGCATAACAGCAAATACTGATCTGTCTCAGTGCTGGAGCAAAAATTTTCTGATTGGGCTTACTGAGCTTGAAAACCTCTGTCTTCAGTGCGGTACCTTCCTAAGGAATTTTCCAAGGAAAACTGGATAATGACTGGGTCTGAACCCCTGCATGAGCAGTGACTGCATCCTGCTGAACTGACAACATTCCCTCAAGGAGCTTTCGTAGATACAATGGAAAAAATACTAGGTAGAAAATTAATAATATTACAGCCTGCTTTATAGTTCCCTTGAGGCCAACGTTTATAAGAGTAATACAATGGAATCTGCCTAAATTCATCCATGTAATTCTGTATTGGATTCTTTTTATTCCTAAGAGATGAAAGAAGGAAGTTGAGTATTAAAATCATAACAAATCTTTGATCTTAATCGGTTTAACATAGCAGAAGCACTGGTGATGGCTTTACAGCAAGATGCTGATCGTTCTCAATTATTTTCGGTAAAGCAAGAGAACCCCTGTAAACATGTCTGTAGACAAAGAGAAGCTGAGCATTTTGGCAGTTTTTTGTGTGATTCAAGCAAATTTGCAGGAGAGATGCTTCGTACGGGATGTAAGCTTTTTTCAAGGGCAAGCACTAATGACTTCTGTCTATTTTCCAATGTCAGATTAACAGTGGCAGGGAACACGGGCTGCGCTAACCAGATGCACCCAGGCTTAGGCTGTACGTGTTTCTAACCTGCATCCAAACTTCCCAATCCTTCTGTTTTAACCCTGTAGTGGGCGGATCTGTCCTTCCCATGCTGCAACCATGGCAAACGCTCTATCATGAGAACGGTGTTGAAGATTGGACCCAATAACGGAAAGAATTTTTTCGTGTGTCCTCTTGGGAAGGCAAAACAGTGCAATTTTTTCCAGTGGGCAGAAAATGGACCAGGAATAAAGATGATTCCAGGATGCTAATATTTTCTCCTTCTGTGTGTGGAATATCTGGCATTTAACTCCTTTAAACCATCCATAATGTTTAGTTCCCTTTTGTTTAATAGAAAGGTTGTAGAACATCCTGGCACATTGTATAGTGACAGTAATATATGAGAGCTGTTCACTTTTTTTTTTAATGTATGCTGCTTTCCATTCTTGGCTATGTATTTTTTTTACCCTGATAAAGGCTATATGTGTTCCATCGAATGTATAGTATATTCCACTTATCATGTTTATATAATGCATTTAATAATGACAATAAAGAATTTTTAGTGTGCTCTTGGTCTCTCGTAACTTCTTTGGGGAAGCATTGATTGGTTTTTTTTGTTTGTTTGTTTGGTTTTTTTTTTTTTGGAGAGGATTATGTAGTCCAGTGAAATAGCTAATTATTTTGTCTGCAATGAGTCATTTTCTCAAGGATTGCCACTCTTCATAGCATATGATTAAAGGGACTTCTTGTTTTCGTAAATGAAATTTAAGATGAGATCACCTCTGGAAAAGAATATTTTTGTATTCTTTTCAATAGCATCAAGTTCCTCTTAGACATTAGAGATAAGCCAAATACTTGGATAGCTTAATACATTTTCATGGAAACTTATGGAGATTCAGAATATAATGAACAGAAGAAGTAGTCTGTATATCTTTAAAAGAGAAGTTGATTTAAATGTTTCTGATTGATTTTAATATCTGAAATTAATTTTTAAAAATAAATCCATTTATAAAGCTTAATACTGTGCTTTTATTTTTTTATTTCTCATTTTAGTTTCTCTCCCTTATTTTATCCCCCCAAATTTAGTGCAGGTAACTATATAATTAAAGAAAACTTCAATGTTAGGTTATTTCTGCATGTTTGTGGGAAATTCCATTCAGAGCTGATTCAGTCTAGTAAAAAGATTTTTTATAAAGAAAAGGACAAGGGTGCCTGGGTGGCTCAGTCAGTTAATTGTCTGACTGTTGATCTCAGCTTTGGTTTTGATCTCAGGGTTGTGAGTTCAAGCCCCACATCGGGTGTGAAGCCTACTTAAAAAAAAAAAAAAAAAAAAAAAAAAGATGGGCTCCTGGGTGGCTCAGTTGGCTAAGCATCTGACTCTTGATTTTGGCCCAGGTCATGATCTCATGGTTAATGGGATCCAGCCCTTTGTTGGGCTCTGGGCTGACATCACAGAGCCTGCTTGGGATTCTCTGTCTCTGTCTCTCTCTCTCTCAAACATTAAAAAAAAAAAAAAAAAAAAAAAAGGACAGCAGAGAAGATAGCTTGAACCCGTCTCCCATTCTGTCACTAAATTGTCCGTGCAGAGTTTTGAGAATCATCAGCATATGAAATCAGCAAGGGCGGAACATAAGGTATCATGTTGCCAGCGTTTGAGCTCTATGCTGAAGACACAGATTTGGAACCAACCTAAAATCAGTGATCCTACCTGAAGAACTGAACGGGACAGTGACCACAAGGCAGACCGGGAACTGAGCTGGACCACAGGTGATCTCAACTGATCTGAAGTGAAGTACACAGTGTTGTGCGTTCGGGAAAAAAAGCTGTGGATTCTTTGTGCCACAGGGAGGGAAAGGCACCTCTCAAATGAGGCTTCCATAAATTAGCAAATTAATGCCAAGGAAGTCCAGGCAAATGAAACACAACCAGGGGCGCCTGGGTGCTCAGACTTCGTCCAACTTCAGCTCAGGTCATGATCTCAAGGTCTGTGAGTTCGAGCCCCCCCATCAGGCTCTGTGCTGACAGCCGGGAGCCTGGAGCCGTCTTCCGATTCTGTGTCTCCCTCTCTCTCTGCCCCTACCCCACTCATGCTCGCTCTCTCTCTCTCTCTCTCTCTCTCTCTCTCATTCTCAAAAATAAACATTACAAAGGAAATTTTTAAATGACAATTTCAGTCTGATACAATGTGATACTCTCTAATAAGAAATATACAGGATGTATATGAAGAAAATGGTACCGGGAAGCATCCATGAACCAAATGGATAAGCAAAACAGGGTCTTATTTGGAAAGAATGCTTGAAAAATGGCACTCGTTCAAACCTCATTTTGAGTTTTGACTAAATTTCCCCTCAAAACCTCGAGGAGGTTTATGCTTCCATTGCGGAGCAAGCTGTAACTGAGCCCAGCTCTAGATTCTGGACAACCTGATCAATAGATTCCGCCCACAATCAGACAACACTGGAGAGTGAACGAAAGCAGGCAGATTCTGGATTGATGTAAGACTTGGAAGGGGAGACCAGCTGGAGGTAACCTCCCGTTTTTCTTTCTTTAGTTTTTTTTCCTGAGGGCAGAACAAAATCAGTACCCAGTGGGCAGGCCAAAGGCTGGCAGAAAGGGGGCCTGAAGAGGCCACGGTCATTGTGGCCAACCACGGCCCCTGGAAAAGGGAATAGGAGAGATCTGAGATGGCGAGCCCCAAGTTTTGTGCTTCAGCTCTGCCCTTGTCCTCGCCTGACCCCTGAACCGCACTCGTGGGTGGGGGCCGACTGAACACAGAACAGCTGAGGATTCGAGAACCCAACCAAGATTTAATCCATTGCCTAAGAGAATCTGCAGTTTGAGTCTGACCAAATTAGCGGCCTGCTGAGACCGACACATCAGCCTTCTCCGGAGGAATATTCCAAATCCAGACCCACCTCCGTGTAATATTTAGGATTCCATCCAAATTATGCAACATAAGAGGAACCAGAATAACGTGACCCAGTTTCAGAGAGAAGACAACCAACCAAGACCGATGCCACAATGACTGAGATGTGGGAATTAGCAAATGAGGACTTTAGAGCAGCGAGAGTAACTGTGCCCTTGGTTGTTGACATGATGCCAGACGGAAATGCAAATCGTTAAGAACCTGAAAAGGCAAATACCTAGAACACAAAGTATTTCATATATTCTTGTGGTTTCTTTACATGGGACTGCAATATAACATTGTCCTGCAAGAGTCATACTGTACGCAGGTAGATTACAATGACCGTAGCATGAAGAGAGAGGGGTTGAAGGAATGCTAAGATGCAGATGGCCTACGTTTTATGCAAGGTGGTGCCATTTTATCTCGGTTGTCAGAGGCGATAGCTGTAATACCTACGGATTTTTCAATCACTCCTCCAGTATTTTCTCAATCCCCCACACTCCCCCCATCTCCTTCGGAGATTGTGATGATACAGATGTTAGTTAGCTCCCTAGATTGCTGTTGTCCCCGAGTCTCTTCTGTGTTCGTCACTAGGGAGACTCTCCAGCAAGCTTTTTTATTTTGGTGAATGTGCTTTTTCAGTCGTGGAATTTCTACCTGGTTCTTTTGCAAAACTTCTGTCCGCAGAGATTTTCCATTTTTTCCATTGTTTTCGAGAGAATTTATCACTGATTCCGGAAGCACTTTTGATATCCTTGTTGGATAACCCGAACATCTGGTTCACCTCATTATTGCCACCGGTTGAGTGTCTTGTCTTCTTTCCATTGGGCCTCTCCTGGTTTGGGGCACGAGAGGTGATGTTTTTCTTGTCTCCTGGGTGTTTGGTGATTAGGTGAGGATCCCTGGAGCCTGTCTGCCCGAGCCTGCTGCTGCTCCGCTTTGACTGAATGTGCAGGTTCTGCCTTACACTGCGGGCTTCAGTCCCGGGAACAGTGTAGGTTACAGAGCCGTCGCGATGCGATTCCGGTGTGCTTCATGCTATTCCTGCCATTCCTGCCGTGGCCCCTGCTCCATGCTTCTGGTCGGGCAAAGAGGTGACTCCCTAGGCTGCCCGGTGCTCCTAGGCCATCTTCCGCAGGGGGGTGCGAGGGCAGAAGCCATTGTGTCTCTGACTCCTGATGCTTCCAGGTCAAGGGAAGCAGGTACCGTCCTTGTCCCACGTCAGTGGCTCTGACGCCCGCAGCAGCAGGACCGGGACACAGCTGTCAGCCTTTGGAGCCTGTGTCTGCTCATCCTCGTGCCAGACTTTCAGGAGATGCTGTGTGGTCTCCCGGTTTTCATGTCTTTGGAGTTCGTCTGTCTGTTTCTTGGTCTTTCAAACCAATATCGTACGAATATAAAGGCTTTTGGTGATGGGGGAGAACTGGGGATGAGGTAGGAAGCAAAATGAGGAAGATGGTTTTAAGAGCCGCTGTTTCTTGGGGCGCCTGGGTGGCTCAGTCGGTTAAGCGTCCAACTTCGGCTCAGGTCATGATCTTGTGGTTCGTGAGTTCAAGCCCCGCGTCAGGCTCTGTGCTGACAGCTCAGAGCCTGGAGCCTGCTTCAGATTCTGTGTCTCCCTCTCTCTCTCTGACCCTCCCCCGTTCATGTTCTGTCTCTCTCTGTCTCAAAAATAAATCAACGTTAAAAAAAAAAAGTTAAAAAAAAAGCCGCTGTTTCTTGAGCCCTTACTTTGTGACAGCTGCTGTCAATTCCCTAGAGCGTTTCACTTCATCCTCTCAACCACCCATGAAATAGGCTTTATTACTCATTGTTATTTCTCATTTCCCGGGTTAGGAAACCTGGTTAACGTAGGTTAAGTAGGAGATGTGCGTGTGTCACACAGGCCGTGCTCATGCTCACGCTCTGACATGAACTCTTCTCCTTTCTATGCATTGAAGAAAAGTGCTCTTCCCAGAATTGCGCATCTTAAATATGTACAAATACCTAAGATACACAAATGGAAACAACTGGTATGATGATAAAATTATGCTAATGTTTTCCCTAAAACCTACCTTGTTAAATGTGCAATATTAAAACGTCTACAAATTTATGAAGCGCCTTGGGGCTCAGTCACTTAAGCGTCTGACTCTTGATTTCAGCTCGGGCCATGGTCTCGTGTCATGAGAGCGGAGCCCCAAGTCAGAGGGGAGTGTAGAGCCTGCTTGGGATTCTCTCTCTCTCTCTCTCTCTCTCTCTCTGCCCCTCCCCTGCTCACCCACACACATGCGTTCTCTTTCCCTGTCAAAATAAATAAACTTGAAAAAGATAAAATGTCTATAAACTTAGGTTAAATTGCCACTGCCTTCTGTTGTTTTCATTTATTTAATTACCATTAATATATTTTTTAAACCCATTGTTTTTGTGTACTTGCTCAAGGCACCTGTCGCTACATATTCCGAGTCACCGTGGCCAGCAGGTTGGCATGTGAAATCAAAGAATAGATGTTCTAATGAGTTTCCACAAGATGTAACCTCTTTTTCCTTCGTGGGTTGCACAGCACTTGTTGTCTCTTCTGGAGCTTATACTGTGTCTCAGGCTCAGTTACCTGTCCTGGCAGCATTCCTGATGTTCACCTCTTTAAGGGATTATATGTACCTCTTTTTTCTTCCCCACGGAATCTTACCAAGTATCGTGCCTTGTGCACGGTAGAAACTTGGTAAACATCTGTTGAATTTAATGGATAAAAGTTTAATATAATGTCAGTCTGTTGAACATTTTTAACCTCGTTACCGCTACTCAAATACGAGTGCACTTAAATGTCATTGACAAGAGTGTTGCGGGTTTATCATAAAAGAGAAATTCCTCAGTGTCTAAAAGCTGTTAAATCTTTGCAGCAATTTAATTTTTATTTTTTTTTTAATTTTTTTTTCCAACGTTTATTTATTTTTAGGACAGAGAGAGACAGAGCATGAACGGGGGAGGGGCAGAGAGAGAGGGAGACACAGAATCGGAAACAGGCTCCAGGCTCTGAGCCATCAGCCCAGGGCCTGACGCGGGGCTCGAACTCCCGGACTGCGAGATCGTGACCTGGCTGAAGTCGGACGCTTAACCGACTGCGCCACCCAGGCGCCCCTCTTTGCAGCAATTTAAATGAAAGTCTCCTTCTCTCTCTTTCTCTCT
>NW_024412412.1:8431938-8437808 GCF_014898765.1 Herpailurus yagouaroundi
CCCCCCCCCCCCCCCCCGCCGTTTCTGTCTCTTTCTTTTTTAGCATTCCATAGATAGTTGCTTACAAATGGACAGGCCAAAACTAATCAGATCAAAGAGTATGCATTCATTGAGAAGGAAAAAAAAGATAAAGGTAATACTGTCTTACTCCAACACTGTATTTAATAACATAAAGATGAAAAATGTAACTACGCGCCATGAGTTTGAACCTCTTCATTTTATAGGAAACCAAGTCGACTGGTTTAAAGACCTTGTTAGTTTTGAATTCATTTAATCTCTATCATGCACCTACTATGTAGAAAACTCAATAGTAGGTGGGCTGAAAGGAGCGCCTGCCCATCTGTAGGTGAGGTGGGAAATTAAAAGGAATGAGAGCCCCACAAGTCAGGTGCAGAAAGGACAGTGAAGGAGAGCTCCCATCCGATTCAGGAGCTAGAAGCGCTCCAGGAAAGAGTGGACGATTGGATTTCCTCCTTGGTGAAGATTTGCATAAGTAGAAGGGCATTTCAGGCGTGAGCACAGCACACACAGAGGTATCTAACAGCAACGGCACAGGGTGTGCGGGGAATAGCAAATAGTCCGGTTTGGCTTGAAATCGTGTATGTGAAGGAAAGGTATGTACAGGGGAAAAAAAAAATGGACATAGGGCACGTACAGGAAGAGAAATCTGTAAGGGGAGAATTAATTCCATTTCACCGCTACAGATGGATTTTCTGAGAAGGGCCAGTTCTTTGTCCTGAGGATGTGAAAATAAAGAAGTCGCTCTCTCCCCTGAAGGAACCCACAGGCAGCGAGCAAGCCAGGGTACCCCGGGACCCGTGCTAGATTAGCGATGCAAACAGAGGGCGTTTTGAACACATAAGGAATCTATTCTGCGGGTGTGATGAGAAAGGGTAGCTACAATGTTTAATTACACAGAGTCTGGAATTAGATGGAGTTCTTCAAGACTGCCGATTTAAAGACCTGCCCTCTCCCTTACCTACACCTTGACCATGTGACTCTGAATACGTTTGAAGCTTTGGCTCCTGAGTGCTAATCCCCGGTTCACTCATCGGATGAGTCTCGGGACCAAAGGGCCCACCGCACAGCGCTGTTTTGAAGATAAAGTGCTGCATCCATTTATTGGGCTTAGCACAGCACCTGGCGGTTAAAGACTCAAGTTCATTCCACTGTCTTTATTATTTATAGTGATGCTCTTACTAGTATCCCTGCAACTATTGTGGGAGGTTTCAGAGGGGAAACAGCAATGGCAGTGGCCCGAAGGATTTGATTTCACCAGACAGAGACCTGTGTGGGCACCTCAGGAAATACATGTTGTGTTTGGGGAACAGAGAGCCCAGAACTTAAAAAAAAAAAAAAAAAAAAAAAAAAAAAAAAAAAAAAAGGTATCAGAAAGGAGATGCTGGGGTGAGTTTTATGTTTCCAGTGACACACCAAAAATTTAGACATAGAAAACACAAAAGAACTAAGAACCTTAATTCGTAAAGGAGATGCAAAGGTTTGGAAAAATCCAGGTGTTCTATTTCTACATGGAAATCGTACATGCCAATAAGGAGTATAAATCACTGTACAATTACTCTAGTCTTTTCTCCCCCTGTTTCTTTGATGGCAGAAGAGACCTGGGTTTAAGTGCATTGAAGCTCTGCGTGTGTCGTGTTTCTGAGAAAGCAGGTCATAGGATCGCACCATTTCACCCAGCGCGATGGATCCGCACAGTCCGCAGGGTCCCGTTCCTTGAAGTCTACTTTAAAAGGGGCAAATCCAGTGCTGAACAAGGCCTGGGGCAGGCACAGGATGGAAGGACCCCGTTCTTGGAAGATGCAGGAGGAAAGCCGAGGGTTTGGGGGTTGAAACGCTTTCTACTTGTTATATGGATCCTCTTGGCTTCTCTAATGAAAGAGTAGCGAGAGACGGAAAAAGAAGTTTAAAAGAGATGAAGAAATGAAAACATGATAGGAATAAAAGTAGAGCTTGTGAACAGCAAGGCAAAGAGGAAGAGACTCCAAAAGCATCTGTATGGGCCCTTTGCATCCATTGTTGGCAATCAGAAACACAAATATACGGATAGTCAACAAAAGAACAGCCTTCTAAATTTTTAACACTACACACTGGCTTTTTGGACGAAACTCCATCATGAAATGGAAACTGCAAAGCAAATCAGCATTGTCCTTACCACAATTCCTCATCTACCTTCCGTGTCAACGCCTCTGGGTCACACCCAACCACTAGCTTTGGCATCTTGGTTTACATGTTAATAAATACTCGTCGGCTTTTAATAGGCATATTTTCCTCATTATTGTGTGATTACATTCAGGTTGTTTGGCCGCATTTAAGAAGAATTTATTTAGCTATCAATGGCAGAAAACAATTCAGGAAGCTGAACGGAGCAGGAAGAATGTGAAATCTAAGTATTTGAGTTGGTTATTGACTCATTAGTTTAATAACGCGTTTTCTCCCAACTTGAATAATTTAAATGCATTAGAAATGATACAGCATTAAAAAGTGCATTCTTAAAATGGTAAACACTGGATCTAGGATCTGAGTTTGTAGTTATGACTTATTTAAAATAAACAAGCAAATTCCATTGAGATATGGTCTCATTTTCAGGAATGGTCTATTAGCAGGCGGCAGTGAGTGCAACAATTAACCATATCAGCACATTAAAGCCTAATGTCTAAACTCAACATAGCAACAAACACACATCCTACCACGGCCTATTAAGTAATCAGAAATGATTGCAGATAATTAGCTCGTGAACAGCTGCACAAACTCAAGTATTCCATTTTTTATCAGACATGGAGACTTCCAGGGGAAGGGAGGTTTATCAGCTCTGTCCTGAACTGGGTGGGAATGTCCCCCTGAAACGAGATTAGGAACGGGATTCTCACATTTGATGGCATATTGCCATTTTTAATTTTCTTTTGATAGTACTGCTAATGTTCACATGAATAAAGTTCCGTAAGTGAAAAACCTATAGAAACAAGGATATTACCAATGACCAAAAAGCACTTATGAAATAGGGAAATCAGTTAGTAAAATTCCTTCAATGAGTGTGTATTTTTTTTACTTTTACATCACACTTGATTTGCACACTCCCACATGTCCCTTCTGAATGAGCTTATATTCAGATATCTCAGTGATCATATTTTTACAGTAAATATGTAGTTGCATTTGAATCAATAAATGTACTTGACAAGTATTTCTTAACAAATGAGTTTCCTTTTTCTCGATCTTTTTTTTTTTTTTTTTGAACTAAAAAAAACCCCTGCTGAACAGAACATGATAACTATCTTTAGAAATCTGAGGGACTGGGGTGCCCGGTCGCTCAGTCGGTGGGCATCCAACTCTTGATTTCGGCTCGGGTCATGATCCCAGGGTCGTGAGATCCAGCCCAAAGTTGTGGAGCTGCTTGGGCTTCTCTCTCTCTCTCTCTCTCTCTCTCTCTCTCTCTCTTTCTCTCTCTCTCTAAAGTAAAATAAAAAGTTCTGAGGGACTGATATGAGAAAGAATTATGTTGTTTCACACAGGTCCAAAAAACAGAACTAAGGGATGTGGGATTATGGATTTAATAGAAAGGACAAAATTTCCAAAATTAGAGGTCTTAAAACTGAACTGGGTACAGTGAGATATTTAGGTCCTGCCCGGATATCATCAAATAAATTCAGTGACTGACCTCCTCCAAGGGCAGATTGGTTAGAAAGGACCTTAGGTTCTAACAAAGGCTCCTTCCCATTGTAAAATCCTAGGAATTAAACCTCTGAAGGAAATGATTTGGCAATAAATGAATGATCATTGATGGTGGTAAAGTTATGGGTGGCACTTTGTGAATATTTGCATGGAAGATGCATGTAACATTACATTTAACATGTTTATTATTCTTTGTTGACAGAGGTTTTCATTTTATTTACAAGTCTACCAAGGAGAAGATAGATAGATAGATGATAGATAATCGATAGAAAGATATGCACATAGATGAGATAGGCACATAGAATGGATATATAAATACATAGATACATAATACATGGAAGGTAATAAATACTGAATTAAAAACCACAAATTTCACTCACAGAGAATTAGTTCTGTGGTATGTATTCTATATTTTCTGTCTGGTTATCCTCATTTTTGTAACATCTTAACAAATATTTATGTGCCTGTTGCTGTGCTTGACTGAGTTGTTTAAAGTCTCGGGGGGAAGTGGGCATTCAAAGCAACAATCATAGTTACAGTCCAGTGTGGCAAGAGCTGTTGCAGAGAGATGGAAAGGGCAAAGAGAAACTCGGAAAAAGAGCTCCCGTGGAAACCTGAGGGATGCCAGGAAGGCTTCCTGTAGGAGGAAACGCTGGAGGTGAGGAGTTTGCCAGCTGCAAACAGGTAGGGAGAGATTAAGAGGAGCCTGCAGTCCCAGGAGAGTTTATACAAGGTGTTTGGGGTGGGCGAGGCTATTTACTGTATTATACCTATGGAAGGTGACTCCAGCCCAAGTCAGCCAACTTGGGTCGTGGTAATTATTTTCATGTTGTTCATTCATTGCAAATTGTTGGTTACTCTCACCCCGATTTCCCAGAGTAGGCTTCCCATAAACACTAGCCAGGGGCTCCTGGGTGGCTCAGTCAGTTAAGCGTCCGACTTCGGCTCAGGTCATGATCTCAAGCCCCGGGTCAGGCTCTGCGCTGAGAGCTCAGAGCCTGGAGCCTGCTTCAGAGTCTTTGTCTCCCTCTCTCTCTGCCTCTCTCCCGCTCATGCACTCTCTCTCAAATATAAATAGGCATTAAATTATAAAAGAAAATACCAGCCATATCTTGGAGCCCTGCTAAGCAAACTACTACTAAAAATGTGTGCCAGCCGCATCAGCATCACCCAAAAGCTTGGGAGACTTTCCAGGTTCATGGCCCAGGAATGTTCGCTGTAAGAAGCCCTCAGGTAACTCTTAAGCAAGCTCAAGTTTGTGAACCACTGTTCCAGAATGGACTATTTTCGTGGGTTTTAGAAAACTTTTTAATCTACTATATTAGAATCAATGTGTCGCGCTTTTTTTTTTTTTTAATGTGCTGTAATAATAATAACTTAATTTGAAATAGAATGGGAATGTGAGGCGGGGGAGAGAGCAATGAATGGTCAGGCGACCTGGTTTCTAATGCTGGGCCTGCACTACATAATAATAAAAATTGCTGCTAAATAATGTGCAAGCCGGGTAAGAGACTGAACTCTCTTGGACCTCAGTGTCTTCAGACATAAAACAAGGAGCTTGTGTGGGCAGAGCTCCAAAACCCCTTTCCAAGTCGAAAACATTGTGACTCTGAATGGTTTTCAACATTACTTACTTGCCTAACTGGATAATATAATCGCAGCGGTCTCCTTGCAGCTTCCCTTCCATTGTTTTCGCCTCTAGTGTCTTTTGAAAGCCGTGCAGCCTGCTCTCCGCTGTGTTTCCGTCCCTCACTTTTAGACCTCCTTTTTTTTATTCCTGCTTCCCCCTCCTTGGGGCAGCGGTGGGTTCACTTACACAGTTGTTTCAAATGAGATACCCTTACTTTTCTCCACAACTCCCACGAAGGCTCCTTGTCTAAAACTCTCTAATAGACTTTTAGATGCAAACAAAGCAAATAGCACCTCAGAGTGTGAAACATCCTGTCTTGAATGTAAATTGAGAAATTCACAAGGGATGGGAATGAAGAAGAAAACATTCACTGAAGTTAAGATTTCAGAAGCTAGAGACCCAGGGAAAAGAATTCAGCTTGGTTTTTTTGTGCACAGCGCCCTAGAATTTCCTTCCTTCCTCCCCTCCTTCCTTCCTTCCTTCCTTCCTTCCCTCCTTCCTTCCTTCCTTCCTTCCTTCCTTCCCTCCCTCCTTCCTTCCTTCCTTCCTTCCC
>NW_024412412.1:8437908-8489519 GCF_014898765.1 Herpailurus yagouaroundi
CGTAAACTTCCAAAAGGCAAGATTTGGTAAGGACCCTCCGTAACATTTAGCATAACACCCTAAACAAATAATAAAAGCTTAAGGAACACAGACTTGAAGAATCAATGCTTACTTCATGCTTATAATGCTTAATGCTTACTGGCCCCAGTCAATGAGTTGGTTTTCTTTACAATCCCTGGAGCTTCTCTCCAAAATATCTTACCTGTATTTTTGCAAGAACGTACGGGGTTTCGATTTGCCCAGTTTCTGCTTCGAAAACTTTTCCATAACCCTTCTCTGCCTCAGATACGGAATTACAGGGTAATGCTCTCTGTCAGCCAGCGTCGCTCTGCGGTCATTCCACCATATGCCTGATGGACTTCCATCCCCATGCGGGTCTAACTGCTGTAGGTGACTATCCGGTTCTTTGCCATTTGGGACTCGAGCCACAACACGTTTCCCGCACTCTTGTTTCGGGAACGCACGTAGGTAATTTTGATCCATGGTCAACGCCAGGGGTGTAAAATCTTCCCAGCTCTTCCCAGCTCTAAAAATAGCGAAGCTGTTCATTTCTAAATAGTAGATCGTCTTTGGGACGTGGATTACTCTCAAGGGAACATTAGCAATAGTCTTCCTAAATGGTCTCTCTGTGAGTAATTGTTTCGCCACAGATCACTTTCGAGCTACTTCCCGTCGCCCTCTTTACTCACGCTGTTAGTCTGATTTTACTCCTCGGCCTGTATTTATTCTTGTCTTTGTCCATCTCCTTCCCTTTGTGAGATAGGCCTAACGGAGCCTCATAAACGCTATCTCTGGATGTCCCGTCGGTTCAGAGGCCTGTAATTTTTTCTGTTCAAGTCAATTCTGTGTATTTTCTTCCTAGAAGTAGTCACAATTCTAACAGAATAATTTATTGTATAGCCACTTGTTTGACATCTGTCTTCCTTAGGACACATGCTTCATGCGGGCAAGGATTTCCTTGTTCCCCAGCTCCTAGGCCAGCGGCTTGAATACAGCCGGCATTGCATAAAGTGTTACTGAGCCAGTATTATCCGTGTACCTTGTTAATTCTGTTCTTCAGCTGTCCCTGTAATTCTAAACTGGATTCCTTTGGCCTCAAAACTGCTAAGGACTCCTTGCTCTGCCGACAAGTGCTCTCTCCTCCTGGAGGAAAGGACAGGAGTCCCAGCCTTCGGAATCCCCATTACCATGGAAACAGCCCCGGGTCCTACCTGTTTGCCCAGCTGACTGCTGAGGCTGTGTTTCCCACACTGGAGGGAGCCGGAGTCACAGACAAATCCTGGGCTTCCCACTTCCTTCTGGCTGCTCTTTCTTCAGGTGCTCTACAGTACAATTGATGGTGATTAGAGTACTTCATCTATTCACTATAACTGATTAAGTTACCGCTTGATTGTGTTATGGCTTCATCCATTTACTTTGATTAGATTGTTGCCGGAAATATATGGATACCATCAAGCTTCTGCTATTGTCGAATTCCTCAGGGTGTTTCTAAATTTCTGCACACGGTCTTTTTGGCTAGTCCTTAGGGCATGTCATTTCTACAGATAACTAATCTCATCCATCATGTTTGGGACCTTCCTGATTCTCTTCTTGGAGGGCGACTTCATCTCAAACTGCCGGGGTGACTCCTGTCCTCGCCACTACTAACCACGCCTGGTGCAGAACTCCTGGGCCTCCCGGAGCTGACAAACCCCAGCCCCTCTTTCTCTTCCTTTCCTGCTGTCTGTTTCTTGTCTCGAGAGACTGGTGGCCGAGACTTCCTCGCAGATAGCTCCTGACGAAGAGTGGGAGAGCTTTTTTGTGAACTTTTCACTGGAGGCCTAGAATGTTAATGTCCATGCCTTCCAGATCTCAGAGGAGCACAGAGCAGGCAGAAGCAGTTTGGTAATAATAAGACGTTTCTGATGGCTCAGTGTTACAGGCTCTGAACAAACACAACTCGGTTTGTATCCAAGCACTGACACTCAGGTTCACGTTTTGCAAGGTGAAGTGGGGTCAGGTGAATGTTCCAGCCACACCGCCTTCCAGCCTTCCTCACAGTGGCCACGACAGGTCAGAGACACCGGGGCTCAGCAACACTCCATTTAGAAGAACTTGGGCTCTTTGTTGTCCCAGGAGGTCAACAGCGGAGTAGGCTACGCTCGTGTACATATTTGGCTTTACAGAGATTTCTCCTTCGGAGGAGTCATGAGAAGACTTCTCTTGGTTTTCAGGAAAACCAAATATCAGAGACTTCCCTATGGCATCTCCAGAAACATTATAGTGTAGCTAGCTGTTGTCAAAGCACATGTTTCCCCCAAAAGATTCAATAGAGCATGAAGGATCTCCTGGTAAACATTGACATTCTTTTAGTCTGTGAATAATGAATGCATTGGCTTTATATTCCTTGTGTACTGGGGAATTAATTTAATGTTTGGAAGTCCTGGGGCGCCTGGGTGGCTGAGTCGGTTGAGCGTCTGACTCTTGATTTTGGCTCAGGTCATGATGCCAGGATTGGGGACTTGAGACCCAAGTCAGGCTCTGCACTGAGCTTGGAGCCTGCTTAAGATTGTGTCTCCCTCTCCCTCTGTTCCTCTCTCACACTTGGGTGAGCTCTCTCTTTCTCTCTCTCTAAAATTGAAAAAAAAAAAAAAGTTAATGCTTGGGAGTCCTAGTTTTCCAGATTTTCCGGAACCTTCCATGTGTGCATTCAGGTCCACCCCTATGCTCTGGCTCCAGGCCTACTTCCAATTGCTTTCAAGAGATGAGAAGTACATACAGGTTTACAAAGTTAAGTGTGCACAAAACGCATTTTTGTTTTATTTCCTCAAATATCCCTAGCCTACAGGAAATGTAATCTCTTGACATATAGCCCACAGAACTTTACTTGTAAGGGATAAACAAAAATACAAATAACTCCGTTTTTTGAAATTTGAAAAATAACTTTTTTGTTATAGAATATCACCATTCCCAAAAGGCTTCAAGTTATTCACTTTATCAAAATGAGTGGTCGTGCATTTCAGAAGTGGAATACAGTTTTAGCATATCTAGGGGCGCCTGGGTGGCTCAGTTGGTTGAGCGACCAACTCTGGATTTTGGCTCAGGTCATGTCATGATCCCAGGGTCATGGGATTGAGCCCCACCTTGGGTTCTGTGCAGAGCCTGCTTGGGATTCTCTCTCCCTCTGCCCCTATCTCACTCATGTGCGTGCTCTCTCTCTCAAAAACAAAAATAAAAGTTTAAAAAAGTTTTAGTATATCTTTAGATACCTCACTGACAGATTTAATAACATCTGCATTCAGAACCATGTATCCAACTGTCAACAAAGGTTGTGCACTATGAATACAAAACGTGCTTTTGAGAAGATAAAATATGGGTCCCCAAATCCAGGCACTACGTTTCTACAACTTGCCTTCAGGATGAACTCCTACTACCCTAAAGATGAGGATCAGATTCTGAGCCTATTTACTTTTTGTACATTATTTTCATAAAATTGGTTGCCCAGTGCTCCAGACCTTAGGAGACAAAAGCAGAAATGATGGGGCAGGGGTGGGGGGGGTGGTGGCACCTGGGTGGCTCGGTCGGTTGAGCTTGTGGCTCAGGTCATTATCTCTAGGTGTTTGAGTTTGAGCCCTGCATCAGGCTCTACGCTGACAGTGCAGAGCCTGCTTGGAATTCTCTCTTTCCCTCTCTCTCTTTCCCCTGCTCTCTCTCCCTCGAAAAGAAATAAACTAAAAAAATAAAAATTTTAAAACAGAAATGAGGGGCGCCTGGGTGGCACAGTCGGTTAAGCGTCCGACTTCAGCCAGGTCACGATCTCGCGGTCCGTGAGTTTGAGCCCTGCGTCGGGCTCTGGGCTGATGGCTCAGAGCCTGGAGCCTGTTTCCGACTCTGTGTCTCCCTCTCTCTCTGCCCCTCCCCCATTCATGCTCTGTCTCTCTCTGTCCCAAAAATAAATAAACGTTGAAAAAAAAAATTAAAACAGAAATGAGAGATAGGGTGGGAGGGAGCTTCTTGGTATCCACACTGGTAAAAGCAAGAAGACGTAAATGCCAGGACTACAAAAAGCAGAGATGAAGATTTCCAAACGTAGGGGGCCTTGCTGTCTCATTCTGTGTTAAAAGTCAGCCCTTGTTACAGCATAGAATAGTAATTCACGTTCGCAACATTAACCTCGGGTGACCAACTCAGTAAACATTTAATGGTAGATGTCCTGTTTACAGTATACCATTCTGTATGCTGTTTCCAATACAATTTCTGGCACAGACTCGGGCTTTATGTTGGGTGATTCGGTGAGACAAGCTTCACGGAAACACAATGAAATGAGGTACATTGCACTGTGATTTCTTTGATGGGGCTGTTTCCATAGAAGGGTGTGAGGAAGTTAAAAAGATAGCAAGAATGGACCACAGGAGCTGAGAGTTTCTGATGAAGAAGCCATCAAAGGTAATAGGAAAAGGTCGAGAATATAGAGCTGTGAAAAATGCAGAGGTAACACAGTGTAGCAGCAGAACTCTGGATCTTCTGAAGCTCGCAGATTAAAGATTTAAGAAGGCTATAAATGAGGTAGACGTAGAATTTGATAGAGAAAATGATTAAAATATAAGTAAGAGTCCCAGTGTAGGCACGACTCTGGTGAGGGCGTATATTGGAGATGTTCAGGAGTGGGTGACAGATGGAAAGGCAGAGGAGAAAATGGTGAGTTCACGTCAAGGATCACTTAACTGTTTGGGGTCTTGGGAGCAATATAAAATGAGACACTTCGGAGGGAAAGAGAGCAAAATCAAATTACTGTCTAGCATAACTAGTAGGTGGACTGCGGTCTTTCAAGAGCGAAGAGTGGATTGACGTAAAAGTTCAGGAAGGTAACAGATTCACACTAAAGAGAAGAGGTAGATAGAAGAGGTTTGAGACCAGTGTTCTTGTTCAATAGTGCCATCAGAATTATATTGGGACCTCCAAACTCAGGCTTCCTTGCCTCCCGTGAAGGAAGTATTTGGTGGGTTAAGAATGAGAAATATGTTAACAATTATAGAAAAACACACCAACGAAGATGGCTGTGCATTGAAAGTTAGGACCTGCCTAATAGGACCCAGCCCCCGTCACATTAAAGTGTCTGGGACTTAGCTTCTTATAATCATTCTTCCTCTGATCTTCTAATTAAAGTGTGTTCACCAAAGAGGATAATACCTAGGGACTTTGACAAAATTCTGAGAATACATTGCTATCATTCTTGCCTTAGCAATTAGAATGATTTTTTTCCGGGTCTTCTTCTTAATTATAAAAATGGAAATCATGAGACTGGGTGCTTTACAATAAATATTCAAGCCACCAAAGCTGTAACATATAACCTGGCAATTTAAGTGATTTATTACAGCAGCATAATGCTTGAGACATTCCTCCTATTCACTGAAACCTTGAAATATTTTCAAGTAAAATATTTAAAGAAAATAAGGTGTCTTTAGACGAAATAAAATCAAGACATTTAAACTGAGCAGGGTAACTCCTTCGTCTCACACAAATGTCATCAAAATAACCCTATACTGTATTTCATTCTATAAGCACTACCACTTTATATACTGCTGTATAGGAAATGATGAGGAAAAATCAGCAACTGATTGCTCACTGGAATACTTACTGTCATTGTAAGAAACGTAGACGTGATTTTCATCATCACCTGTTATTTTACGATGCCTAAGTTGGTTATTAGATGATGCGTTTGTGTGCAGTCATGTTCGAAGAAACGAAAATGAGCAAAGCCAAGCGGTAAGATGACCGTCATAAAAGATGGTCTCTGGGGCTCCTGGTTGGCCCAGTCCGAAGAGCAGGTGACTCTCGATCTTAGGGTTGTAAGTTCGAGCCCCACGTTGAGTGTAGAGATTACCTAAAAATAAAATCTTAAAATTAAAAATAAAAAATGTTTTTTCTCCAGAAAGATAATAAATTATCAGTAACTTGCAATACTTTAATATCTTTCTGGTGTCCATTAAACTCCCTCGGGAGTTATGGAAAAGGACTGTGGCAGAAGAGCACAGACTATTTCAAAATTCATTTATACTTTGTCTTTTTTTTTTAAGTTTATATATTTTGATAGAGAAGGCACAAGTGAGGGAGGGGCGGAGAGAGAGAGAGGGAGGGAGAGAGAATAAATCGTAAGCAGGTTCTGCACTGTCAGTGCAGAGCCTGATTTCGTCTTTATTTTTGAAGGAAAATGTGGCTGATCTTAGTTAAATTCTCCTTAGTTAAAAGAAAACCACGAGGCCCAGCATAATTTCACAGGAAGCTATCATGTGTAAGTTTTCTGGAACTTGGAGATGTAGTTTTGGCCAACCTAACAAAATCTCAGGCATGGCTCTTGACTCCAGGGGTAAGGTGACAACCCTCCCGCTCTCCGTGGGCGGAAAGGAAGTCTGTTAGAGTCACAATACAGACTGCATTTTGCAGATGCTGCGATATTGCTTTAAAAAGCATGGTTTTGACAAGAGAGGAGATAGATCAGAGAAACCCACAGAGTCACATCAAGCCTATTCAGAGCTATAAAGATTCCACTAATTGCACACATTTCTCTGAAGTCAGCAGTGCAAATTTCAGCCAGTGCTTTTTGGCCTGCCCTGTTGCGTACAGCTCCTTATTTTAAATTGTTTGCCAACATTTAAAATTAGAAGCTGTGACCTAGAAGTCCAGATGTATTGGTTCTCTCTTAAAACTCTGTCTCCTAACAATGGATCTGTGTTCCCACATGGGCTGCTCTGTCTGTAAGGTGTTTGCTCACGTTTGTCCCGGTCCCGTCCTTACTGCCTCTGCATGCTGAGAGCATCCATGGTCCTTAAACATCTTACCAACTCACAGTCCCTTGACTTCTTACACTTCTGTCACATGCCTGGCAACACACTGGGGTTCGAAGCCCTCTCTGAGAGCCTACAGGGCTAATCCCGTCATCCGTTATCTCCCAAAATACTGTCCCTAATGCTTGAGGCAACTTCCGAGATCTCTCTGCCCCTTATGGTATGTATTTCTTCTGTAATCTCTGGGTTGGATTAATTGTCATTCAGTCTCTTTTCAGTTAGAGTGTTCTGTATCTTTATGTTCTGCGATAGAGGTGAATCCCTCTTAGATGAATACTTTATTTATTCTCTCTTTAATTTGGCCTAGTCCACAGTTATCTTCTATATCTAGATTTTGTTATTTATTTGTTTGTTTGTTTGTTTGTTTGTTTGGAGAGAGAGAATACCAGCAGAGGAGGAGCAGAGAGAGAGGGAGAACCCCAAGTAGGCCCCAAGCTGTCAGCACAGAGCCCAAAGCTGGGCTCAAACTCACAAACCGTGAGATCATGATCTGAGCTGAGATCATGAGTCAGAGGCTAAATGGATTGAGCCACCCAGGCACCCCTCCTATATACTTAGAGTTTATTGCAAAGTGTGTTTTTCTTTGCAAATGTGTTAAGTGTTGCTTTGTAACCATTTGTTACTTAACTTCCCTGTGCTGTGTTTCATGATTTCTTGTTCTTTCTGCCCTAGACATATTATTTATTGTGATTTTCAAAGTGTTCTGTTATTTTCATTTTTTTCTGGAGTGCATTAATCTCCTGATTGCTTTGTGTTTAGCTCATTAGTTGCCTTTCCGAGCTTTATCTTTTTCCTCACGTTTGCAATTGTAACTTGCATCAGCACCCCGGATGTTGGTTTTTTCTTTTGTTCCTTTTAGTTCTCCTTTTTCCTCCTCCTTTAACTTCTCGCTTTCTGCTTCCCTCCCCTCCCCTCCCCTCCCCTTCCCTCCTCTTCCACCCCTCCCCTCCCTTCCCCTTCCCTCCCAGTCACAAACACTTAATCTCTCTCCAAATCACTGTTCTCAAGTGCTGTCACCTCCTTGTCTCCCCATGCTGACTCACAGGTCTGGAATGATCTCTCATTAGGATGACTCAGGACTCCTGCTGGTGGGATCACCCCAGCTCTAGTCCTTGAGACAAATGGTCCACATTCTGGCTGCAAAGCTCTTTGTTTCTCTGCCTCCCCATGTGAGTCTATAAAAGCAACAGTCAAATAGTCTTGTAGTAGTTTTCCCTTGTACTTCTTTCACAAGCATGGCTATTCCAAAGAAACACATGGTTTCAAGCAGTGCACTGGGTTTGGCCCCTGCTTTGGTGCGAAGGAGACATTTCTTATTGCGCGTTGCTCTGGAGAGGTGACCGATCTCAGGAGTATCTGCTGACTGTTGTTACTCGTTTCAGCTCCAGTTGCCATTGTGTGTCTGTGTTCCATACCTGATCCTGGAAACGATGGTCTCCTGTGGAGCCTGGTGAGACCTTACCTTTTTCATTTCTGAAATGTGTTATCGCTGTGTGTCTGACGGAGAGGAGTAGTGTCTGAAGGAGAGGGGTTGTCTCTAAGACAATATGTCAGATACCCTCTTACCTGGAGACTTTCCTCTGCCTCCCCCCTCACTCCCTAAGCTGCCTCCACCATTTCTCTCTCATCCCCCATCCCCCTCTCTAGAAATATGGAATCTCACAGCTGTAATCAACACAACCTGCCCTATCTCCGACTTCTGCTGCAAACATTCCAGTTACCTTTGGTCTTAGCCGGAACTTTGAGGACACGTGAAACACTGTTTTTTTGCAGCCCTTTTCAATGAAGGCCTTAATTTTTTCATAGGCATCCCAACTAACTCAAGATAAAGAATTCGACCTCCTTGCTCTCTATTGACACATCTAAAGTATTTCCCCTCTTTCCTCCGTGAATACCTCCAGCTCCTTTGCAACTATTTGTCCCTGTTCTTCCTTGTTGTTGTATTACAATTTCTCCTACGTAGATGTCATCACCTTCTCCCCTTAAGTCGCTGAAATCTCCTTCCTTAATTCATTGCCAGCAACTTACAGATCACATGCTTGGAACAACCTGGAAATGCTGGATACACCCCTGAAAACACCTAGAAATGCTCAGTAATATAAGAAATGTCTTTTAAAATGCTTTGCTGAGCTTACCAAAACCCAGGGAGATTACACTGACCAAATTCTAAATGGGTAGAATGCAGAGAATTAAGGAGATACCAAAGGCCTGAGAAATTTTTAAGATTTTCTTTACCTGGTGCATCGGATTCAAAGGCTGATCGAGGGACAGAATTTGTGGAAGTGAAAATATAGCCAATGAAATGTAAAATGTGATGTACAAACTCAACAGCATAATAGAAAGGGTTGAAGGGAGGATGATAAACTGGAAGACAGAAGAAAAGACATCACTCAGATTGCAGCACAGACATGCATAATGTAACATAATAAATGGAAAATATGAAATGGAGTTTGAGACAGGGTAGACAAAGCATGAAAGACATTGCCAAAGATACTATAGCATGCTGTTGAGAGTAATTTGCAACATTTAGAAATGTTTAGATATGAAAAAAGTTAAACTTATTATTTTGTCATCTGACAGAAAAAAGTAATAGAATGACAGAGAACAAATATTTTGGAAAGTGATGAGAATTTTAAATATATGTTGAAAGATATGAGTCATTAGATTTAGAAGCACAGTGCACTCCAAGCAGAATAAAAAACCATAAAAATAAACTCATATATACACACATCATTTGGACAATTAATGACACCAAAGGTAAAGAGATGTGGAAAGTATTCAGACAAAACAGACTCCCTGCAAAGACAGGAAAGTACATGTAGGGTTAACTCTCAACAGCAACCACTGAAGCCAGAAGCCAGTGTAATTAACTCCTCTAAGTTCCGAGAGGAAATAACTAGCAGTTAGCAATTGTATGCCTAACAAAATTAACTTTCAAGAACGAGAGTGAGACTCAGAATATTTTCAGACAAAATCTGGGAGAGGTATTCAACATAGAACTTTGTCAGAGGGATTTCTTCTCTGACCTCCTTCTCCATTTCTATTTTTTAAAAATATGTATTATATTCATATGGTTCAAAGTTGCAAAATACAAAAGAATGTAGAGTTAGAAGTCTCCACTCTTGCTCATTTCCAAGAAATCATTTCCTCTTCCAGAGTCAATCGATGTGTACTGGGGACGTGTGTGTGTATCTTTATGTGTATATCCTTTGAAAGCACGTTGTAAATATATAGACAAATATACGTATATCTTTGTTCCTCATTTTTATGCAACTGCATAATAGTCCATGATGGAGATTTGTGTAGTCCATTTCTTATTAATATATATGAAGGCTGCAGTTAATCACCTTTTACATAAGTGATAATAAATGTAAGATAAATTTAAGTAGAATTGTTAGATCTAAGGTGTGTGTATTTTAACTTAGATATTGCAATATAGCCTTCCTTAAAGCCTATACCAAGGTACCCTTCCTCCAGCAAAAATAAAATGACAACTTTTCCTGCATTGTCACAAAAGTAGTAGGTTTTCAAACATTTTGATCTTTGCCAATCTGATAGAAGGTAAGAGTTGAATTTTAATTGGCATTTCTTCTAGGATCGGTAGTGCTCAGCATATTTTCACTTTAAAAATTTATATTTTGGGGCACCTGGGTGGCTGAGTTGATTGAGCGACTGACTCTTGTTTTCAGCTCAGATCATGATCTCATGGTTCAGGATGTCAAGCCCTGCCCTGGGCTCTGCACCAACAGGACAGAGGCTGCTTAGGATTCTCTCTCTCACTGTCTCTCTCTGCCCCCCACCCCCACCCCGGCTTGCACACACAGTCTCTCTCGAAATAATTAAACATTTAAAAAATAAAAGAAAAATCTTTTTATAAGAATTAAATTAAATATTCATTATTGAAAAATATAATTCTTATGAAGTTATCACATTTTGATTCTTCCATATAAATTATAGAATTCTTAAATTTTTTTCCTCCAAAAAAATTTTGGACTGTGTCACAGTGACATCCTATGTTAATTTAGAAATAATTAGCACATTTTTACGATATGGGTATTTCCTAAGAACTTGGTATTTGTCTGTCTCTCTGATCTAATGTACGTTGTTTTCTTCAGTTGCATTTTACAATTTTATTCGTAAGCATTCAGTAATAAAATTTGCTACTTTAACTATGGATGCTTTTGACCACATAATAAAAGGTCCAGGCACTTTCCTCCTTTTCTCAAAATAGATGCCATTTATTCTCTTGTAGAAACAGGTCGGATGGCTTTGAATGGAAAAAAGAAGAATTAAGGGAGGAATTATCCACTTGGAAGAAAAACACCAAACTCCTTTTTTACTCCTCATTCCAAATCAGATTCTACATGGAACAAGATTTTAAGTATTGAGAAATAAAGGTATCAAACTAGGTTTTAAAATACGTCCATTGCTTTTATAAACTTGGCATGGAAAGATTTTTCTAATTATCATAATAATCAAAACAAAGAAGAATATGGATTTAAATTACATAATACATATCTAATATTTATCCAAGTATATCTTTAAAAATTTTTTTTTAATGTTTATTTATTTTTGAAAGACAGAGTGAGGGGGAGGGGTAGTGAAGGAGGGATACACGGAATCTGAAGCAGGCTCCAGGCTCGAGCCCAAAGCAGGGCTCGAACTCACACACTGTGAGATCATGACCTGGGCTGAAGTCGGATGCTTAACCGACTGAGCCACCCAATCCAAGTATATCTTAAGAAAGCAAAGACCAATGGCTTATTGAGAAGAATCCCAAGACTGCATGTTTGTCCAGATCGAGTTCCTCAATTCCAACAGTGCTCCCAGCAAAGTAAGACCTAAAATTAATCAAACCTACTACCTTTACACTCCGGCTCTCTACCTGTTCCCTTATTGCTCTTCTTAGCCAACTCAAGTGCATGGTCCATCCTAATAATCCATCCTCCCGCTTGGCTAAACCATAACCCCAGTTAAATGAATCTCTTTCAAGCACCAACATCTCTGGATCCCCATGTGATGGGATTTCAATCACACTGTGCGTCTCACTTTCCATTTCCATTTCCTAATATCCAGCGGGCTCTGAATGCCTCCCGGCAACCGTGATCCCTTGTCTCATGACTCTCTTTGACATTATTTCACATCTCCCTTCCTCAGACATCAAATAACCACCCCCTTCTACGTGCTCACTCTCATCTGATTACCTTCCTCTCTAGGTCACTCAAGAAACAATTAAAGGAGAGCTTCCATACGCTTCCTTTTCCACATCAGCCCAACTACCCGGATGGAGCAGGTAAGATCTTATTAGTGTTTCTCCAGAGAACCTCTTCAGTGCCAGTTAATTAACAGTATTCTTCACTTGTACAGAGGAGCCTTAACAGATAATTGGAGAAGCTCTTACAGTCAATAAGCTGGAAAGGAAACCTTTATTTTGGTCATTTCATCAAGTTTCATTATTCCCCTATCAATGCTGTTGATTCAGATATTTGAGGCCACTGATAAATGTTATGTTACGATGTTAAAGTGTTAGTAGTTTTCTGGGTCCGTGATGTCACCTCAGCGTTGACTTTCTCAGAAAAGTACGTAATGCATAATGTTCACCTCACTGGTCTTGACGTACTTCCAGCGTGATTTCCGGGTACATCTATCTGAGGCCGATTTGAAATTATTTCCCCCCAGTTGGAATCACGGCATGAACTCAGTATTAAGAAACCCATGTCATTTAGTAAATTTCTGGAAAGCCAAATTTTATACCCATCCCTGAGGACGCACGCCCTTTCCCAAGCAGTCTCAAATGACAGCCTGTGCACGTCTGCAGACACGTGGCTTACACGAGGCTCCTGCGCGTGAATCCGACCGGCACAAAGAGGTCAGAAGCACGGTTGTAAACGAGGAGTCAGGGAAATGTTGCCTTAGTTCTAAGACTACGAGGAAACTTTGTTTTTTTTCCCAGACTCTGCTTGATCTGAACAGGCTCTCGTGTTTTAAGAGGAGTCTATGATAACTTACTTTGGCATTCTTCCCACGAAAGCAAAGCTTCCGTGGCAATATCAAGCTGGTTGCTTATTGTTCTTCTGTGAATAGCGTACCCTGACCAATCTATTTCCAAGGACAATACTCCAGGCATAACATATGATGCAAATGTAACGTGGCAATTTGATTTTCAAGCAGCACTTCATAGGAAGCGTGGTTAAGCAGGAGCAGTGTGCCAGTCAGCTCTGGTAAATGTATTCTAGCAAACCTCCTCAAGTACCACAGAATAAAGCAGCAGCCTCAACTTTCTGACAAACAGATCATATCCTAGAGATGGAAACTGTCTGGTTCTCTATGGCCTTCAGCTCCTAACCTTGATTCTTTGCCTTTGCCTGCGCGTGGTTTGCTGCTCCCAGACTCTCCTCTAGAAGAGGAGAGAGCCCTTGGGCACCTGCGTGGCTCAGTAGGTTAAGCGTCAGACTCAGTTTCGGCTCAGGTCGTGATCTCATGGGTCGTGAGTTCAAGCCCCCCATCTGGCTCCGTGCTCACAGCGTGGAGGCTGCTTGGGATTCTCTCTCCCTCCCTCTCTCTCTCTTCCCCTCCCTTGCTTGTGCTCTCTTTCTCTCTCAATATAAATAAGCTTTATAAAGAAAATAAGAGGAGAGAGCCCTTCCTTTGTGGCCTCTCTCTCCACTTGAGAGATCCCAGTGAATCTCTTTCTGTCTCTCTCTCATTCTTCCCAACGTCAAACCTGGAAATGTATGTTGTAGGACACATTCATGGCCCAGATGATAAACAGAACTAAATGGATGTATTCAGAGATCCTCATACAGGGTGTAAAATACTAAAAATAGGATAATTGGCTAAATTATCAGGAAGAATTTTGGGTCAAGAAATAACCTTACCAGAGCAAAGCAGAGTTTACTTTCTTACTGGCCCCTCCTCACGGCTAGCTCCCTTCCTGCCCCGTAGACACCGTGGGGCACCTGTGTATTCATGGCTCTCATCCAAAGACAACCTCTTAGAGTAAATTGCTCACTCCTTGCTTTAAAAATCAGAATATTCGGGGCTCCTGGGTGGTTCAGTCAGTTAAGTGTCTGATTTCGGCTCAGGTCATGATCTCATGGCTCATGAGTTCGAGCCCCACATCGGGCTCTGTGCTGACAGCTCAGAGCCTGGAGCCTACAGCCTGCTTCAGATTCTGTCTCTCTCTCTCTGCCCCTCCCCTGCTCACACACTATCTCTCTCTCTCTTTCTCAAAAATAAATAAAAACATTTTTAAAAATCAGTATAATTTCCTCTGGGGCTATCAAAGTATTCGTGTCTCTTTCCACAGATCAGAATCACATCTCTGCATCAGGTCTCAGCCTTATCACGCCTGGACCACTGTCATTTTCTCCATGTGACAGCCATCTCTCTGTGTGTCTGTTCCCCTCAGCTATGTCACATGGTTCCTCCAGTTTCCCGGCTCCCCTTGGGCTTTTGTATCAGATTCCATCTCTGCTCCCTCAGTGTCCTTCTGTTTAGCCATAGCTGCGTGACGGCATTCCTCTGACAAGGTTCTGTTACCTGTGTCCCTGGTTTGGGGCGGCAGGTTCTCAAATGTTGTGGTCTTGGGACCCCTGCACGCTCCTAAGAATTACTGAGAGCCACAATGTTGATGCGTGTTAGCGTCCATTAATCTTCACCATCTTGAAAACTAAGATGGAGACATTATAAAAATCTATTTCTTAATTAAAAAATAGCAAACTCATTGTCAACATAAATTTTTTTGTGTGAAAAATAACTGTATTTTGCCAGACAAGGTTAGTGAGAAGAGGGATATTGCTTTGCATTTGTGCAAATCTCTTTAATGTGTGGCTTAAAGGAAGAGGCCTGGATTCTCATTTTTGTTTCTCCATTTCATGTTGCAATATGTTCTTTTAATTGAAGTCTTAAAATTTGGCCTCATACAGCTATGCCATTGCAAAAGAGAAGGGTATTTTAATTGCCTTTTCAGAAAATGTTGGATTTTCTTCTTTGATAGGACCTCAAATCTTGACAAGTGGTAATTTCTTGAAGTTCAGCATATTTATTTTTGAGAGAGAGAGACAGAGTGTGTGTGTGTGTGTGTGTGTGTGTGTGTGTGTGTGTGTGCATGAGTGGGAGTGAGAGAGAAGGAGACACAGAATCTCAAGCAGGCTCCAGGCTCTGAGCTCTCAGCACAGAGCCTGATGTGGGGCTCGAACTCACAAACTGTGGGATCATGACCTGAGCTGAAGTCGGTCGCTTAACCGGCTGAGCCACCCAGGCGCCCCAAAACTGAACTTCTTTTGGTATTTCATGATAGGGTATGCAACATCCTATCGGTGAACTTCCTTCACTCTGTTACGTGGAAATCCATTGGTTTATCTTATACTTGAATGAGTCTCTTACACACACATAGTATTGTACCCTCATGCACTGCTCGTTTGGAAAATACCGTGTAACTGGTTTATGCAACTCTTACAAATGGTGATGATTTCATCATATAGTATCAAGAGGTATATTATTATAAATACCGATCTCCTCACAGAAGTCGTTAAGTAGTGGGGAGCTGTTACGTCCCACAGTTGTGAATATAAGTATTCCAAAATTTAATTTTCACGTGAAAACTCAGAGTTCATCATGAACGATACATACTGACAGTTATTTTCCTTTGAAGCATCAGGCTTATTACTTCATCCCATAACTTGCCTACCAAATACCTAAATCCTTCTAACCAGAGTTTGCCTGTTAGCCCTTGTTTCAAATGAAATTGTTGTTTTGCGAAAGTGTTGGCTACATTTAGCTCACCACTCAATCACACGAGGGTTTTCCTCAAGACAACATTATACTTTAGTTTACAGCAGACATACTTTATATACAGAATTCCCATTTTGTCACACAGAGTATCAAAAAGACAGTCAAGGCTTTGACAGTTAATGAAATTAATACTATTTTTCCTTCATCAAGGTCATTCTTTTTTTTTTTCAACGTTTATTTTTATTTTTGGGACAGAGAGAGACAGAGCATGAATGGGGGAGGGGCAGAGAGAGAGGGAGACACAGAATCGGAGACAGGCTCCAGGCTCTGAGCCATCAGCCCAGAGCCCGACGCGGGGCTCGAACTCACGGACCGCGAGATCGTGACCTGGCTGAAGTCGGACGCTTAACCGACTGCGCCACCCAGGCGCCCCTCATCAAGGTCATTCTTAAGAGAAGCTGGTATTTTTTTTTAAGCACGATGTCTGATGGTAAAAAATATGATGGCACTTATTATGGTTCAGTGCCACTGTCTTGATTCATGCCAACACGCTAGCTCTTTTGCTCGTTGCTGCTTTTACACCGTCACTGTGAATGTCAACACGGAGAAAAAGGCAAATGGTGCCTTAGTATTATTATGACAAGTGTTATGACTTCATGGACTATGTGAAAATGTCTCAAGAGCCCCCAGGGCCCAGGCACCACATGCGACGCGCTAGCCTATTACAGGGGACTGCCAGCCCTGGCTATACATTGAAACAAGGTGGAGAGCCTTTTAAAAATACCTATGCTCCAGCCGCAAGCCAGACCAATTAAATCGGAACCGTTGAGACCCGGGCCCGGGGCTCCTTATGCTTTGAAAGCCTCCCAGGGGTTTCGACTGTCAGCAGGGTTGAGAAACTTGAGGCTGGTCTCTGAACCTGCTTTCAAACCTGGGTCCCTTCTTCCTTGTTTCCTTATTTTGACTCTTCCCAAGTTCTTTGTTGGGCTGAGAACATGTACCTATCACTCTCCCAACTCATTCAGATCTCATATTCTGTGAGGACAATTTTCAGGCTTTAGATGAAGAAAGTGATAAAGATAAAGCATTGGGGCGCCCGGGTGGTTCAGCCTGTTGAGGGTAGGACTCTTGATTTGGGCTCAGGTCGTGAACCCAGGGTCATGGGATCAGGCCCCACATTGGGCTCTGCTCTGAGCGTGGCATCTGCTTAGGATTCTCTCTCTCTCCCCCTCTGCCCCTCTTTCCCACTCTCAAGCTCTCTCTCTCTCTCTAAAATAAAAAGAAGATAAATAAAACATTGATAAACTATCACCTAGCTTGTGTAATTAAATGGTAATTTTTTCTTTACTGTATTTATTGCTTCGTTAAAAGACGAATGTCAAAATAAAAGGCTTACGTCGTTTTCTGTTTTTTTTTTTTTTCTTTAAAAAAATCAAGGGGCTCTCTTGGCATAAGTATTGATCTAACTCTTTCTCTTGTAGTTACATAATGGGGATGATACTCAAAAGGTCGGTCTCTTGTTGTAAAAGATGATTACATACTGCTTTCTATACTGTACCCAAGCAGAATAGTACTAGTATACTTTAAATAAGGAACCAATAATGGATAAATTTCTTCCTAGTTCATCACAATACTTTATCTTAAAGCCATTTGATTCACTGAGGGTTTATTCTACTCTTCCCTTTGGTTTTTAAAATGACTGATTACTGGGCACCTGGGTGGCTCAGTCGGTTAAGCGTCCGACTTCGGCTCAGGTCACGATCTCACAGTTGGTGAGTTTGAGCTCTGCATCGGGGTCTGTGCTTACAGCTCAGAGCCTGGAACCTGCTTTGGACTCTCTGTCTCTCTCTGTCTCTCTAACCCTCCCCCACTAGCACTCTGTCTCTCTGTCTCTCTTTCAAAAATAAATAAACACTAAGAAAAATTTTTTTAAACGATTGGTTACTACATGATCTTGTTCCTGGGAAAGAATCCACAGTGGTTTTTATTTGCTAATAAGCAAATAAAATAATATTTATTAATATAATAAATTAATAAATAATTAATAAATCAAGTTTATTAAATTCCTTCTTATTCATAGCACTTTGCTGGAGTTTGAATTTCAGTGGGTAGGGTACTCTTGTATCATGTGCACAAAGAATTAAGCCTATGATACAAATTACATAACTCTCTGTAAGTGACAGAACCTCCTAATAAAGATTGGATCATAAAGCAAAGCTTAACAGTATTACAAAAATAAAGTTTTCTGTTTACGACATCTTTTCCTATGAAAAATGTTGAACACTTTTAAAGATGACGTATCGTTTTTTATGGTAACCCTCTCACATCTGAGCACACGCTTTCATTCCTTCCTTAAAAAAAAAAAGACAAAACAAAACACCTAAAAGGCCAAGCGTCTCCAATGACTAATGGCACTAAGAGAGCTGATGTCAAAAATCCACGTTTCCCGCTTCTGAGTGGAGCATACCAGCCTCTAGCATCGTTGATTAAACTATCCACAGAATAGCATTTGAACACTTTACTGTGTCGACCTTAAGATGGGCATTTGCGGGGGAGAAAGTGTTTTTCTCCCTTCACACAGACTGGAGTTCTGAGCCGTTATCAAGTTGTCTGATAGAACACCAAAGAGTGGCTGTTGCTCAGAGTGAGAAAGAGGAGAGGACCCCTCCGGGTCAGAAGAAGATAATGATTTTTAAGAGTATATCAAGAGGTTGATGTCATGAAGGGGAATTGCAGGCAGGCAAAGGAGAAGGCTGCGAATACACGTCTCAGGCTTTACTGGTTTTCCACAGTTGTCTTTCTGAGCTGCCGTAGGGACCCACTTGACAGCCTTATTGACCAGGAAGCAGTTAAAGTTTCCAGGGAAATTTACTAAATTAACGCTCTGGGTGCTTTTGGACCAATAGCAAAAGGTCAGGCGTGAGGTTTAACCGACTTGATAATATCTGTTTTTCTCTTATTTATCATCATTATTTTCACTCTTCTGTTTAGAATTATGTTTCCACTGAATTATTTAGGCCATCGGTACATCAAACCCTTATGAACTAGGGAGGTGATTGACACAAGTCCAATCGTGTGTCCCTGCTTGGACCACCCAGACATTGAACTGCCGTCCCGGGCTTTCTCTCTTCCTTCCGGACCGCAGCCTCTGAGCTGAGTACATCTGAGCTCACCACACTCTCATCTGTGACAGTGCCTGGTGCCACTTGGGGATAATCTTGGGGAAGAAGTTACATCTGCACATGATTTTGTACTGTGTTGTCTTTTTTTCCTTGCTGATGGTTACCTAATGATTCGTTCACTTGTTGGATTATTTGGTTACTCTGTTTCAGTCATTTCTACTACAATTTTTCACATCCGCTTTTCACATTAACTGAGCAATTTTGATGCTCCGTTTATTTGGCTTTTCCTATAGATTCCCTATTCGAAATATCCCGGCTTATTTCTATTTTTAAAAAATCCCTTTTTTTCCCCCTCCATATTTCTTGTTCCGCCCTTTCTTTCTTCCTTTCTCTCTTCTTTCTTTCTTTCTGGCTTTCTTGTTTTCTTCCTTATTTCAGCATTAGAGGGAAGGGTCATAGATTTCCAGCCATTGTGCAGACTTATCATGTTCTGGGCATGGTGATATCTTATAGATACCTTTTTCATTTTCACAATCATGGTCTACAGTAGGAAGTGTCATTTCCCCCATTTTGCAGATATTGACCTTCAAGTTTAGGAAGAATGTGGAATGGACCGAGTTAGTGAGCGGGGAATCGGATGGAATCAGGCTACATGGCCTTTCCTGATGGAGTGAGAGGCCTAACCATTCCGTCTACGATTCTGGCTCTAACCATAGCCACAGAGTGTTCTTTAAAAAAAATAAGCATAAGGAACGCCTGGGTGGCTCAGTTGGTTAAGGGACCGACTTCAGCTCAGGTCATGATCTCATGGTTCACAAGTTCACGCCCTACATTGGGCTTTGTGTTGATGGCTCCCAGCCTGGAGCCTGCTTCAGCATCTGTGTCTCCCTCTCTCTCTGCCCCTCCCCTGCTCCCGCTCTGTCTCTCTCTCAAAAATAAATAAAAACATTAAAGAAAAATTTAAAAAGGAAGAGTAACTGGCATCCGTGAGAACCTCAAAAAATTAAAGTGTCCTGCAAATATCAGAAGCTTCCTTTAATGATCTTTTACAGGCTGTTTTCTGTAGATTTATCCAAAGCCATCTTCAAGTCACTGATGCTTTTTATACTTAGCATCTCACAATGTAGAATATTCCAGAAGTCCATTATTCATCCTGTGAAATGGCTCTTCCTTTTAGACCTTTCCAAGTTCTCCCACTCATTAGTTCTTTCAGCATCATGGATTTTTTTTTTTTGACTTGCTGCTTCTATCTGAGTTTCCTCCCTTAGCCTTCTTGTATCCTTGGCATCAGCCATAGCTGGTCTCGGCTTTGACTTCTCATAGTCCTGATTCACCTAGTCTGTTATTATACTCTTGTCCCTCCCTCCTCTTAATTTCCTTAATTGCTTTCCGTTGGATCCTCTTCCCATCCACTGTGTTGTCCTGAAAATACAGATAAAACAGATTTCTCAATAGATTGCTGATATAAAAGCTTTGCTTGGGAAAACTGTCTTGGAATTGCCTGCAAAAGATGAGTTGAAAGGAGATGAGTCTAAAAGACGTGAAGCTCCTGGAATAAGAGTAGGTGGTGATGAGGCCATCTTGGGGGAGAAAATGAAAAGAATTATAATGAAAGAAAATGGGTTATGACGACTCTTAGCACTTGCTACCGACATGGCCTCAGGTGCATCACAGACAGTCTTTTAGCCTTAGTAATGAGGGCTGTACCGTCTACCTTACTTGTGGTTTGCAGCATTAGAGACAGTATATTCATTAAGGTTTATAGGCAGTACTCCAGAAGTTGTAGTTACTATGGTCTCTATTTGGGAAAACTAGGGTGAAAAGGGACATGGAGGGACTGGAGGAGAAAAGAATAAAAAAGGACTCCAAGATGTTCTGCCTCAGAGCTTGCAATAATATTAACATACCTTGAATTATTATTGGCCTTCTAGATTTCTAGTTTGTCACTAACCTGCCACAATATACGCGTTTGGGGTTCTCATTCGAAAAAAGATGTGTTTTTGACAACACTAGCCTACTATTTGCCAGATGTCTATGCTGTCTGTGAGTTTCTAGGTGTGGGAGGTTGGGGAAGAGGGGGCGGTGATTGGTGGGGGAGAAATGAGCTCAACGGGGGAACAGGTAGGAAGGAGGAAGATGTACGTGAAAGATGGTAGCCCTGAGGAAATACATGATCTTTCTCTTTGATTCATGCCATACACTTCTGGGTTGGCCCTAGGGTGTTTTCAAACAGTATACAGATTTCCTGCTGATTATTGGCTCTGCTTTACAGTACCTGTATTTTATCATACTTTGTTTCTAACGTTGAGCCACCAAGTGATAGATTTTTTTAAAAGCCTTCACTCTCCAAGAGGACATTGATTCCTATTATACTGTGGCTTCATCCACAGATACTTCCAGCAAGGATTTCTGTTCGGTGCCCAGGTTCAAGTCTACGGCCATTTATCCTTCCCTAAATAATTCTTGCCCAAAGGAGAGCTTTCACTAACGTAATATGGATAAAGTCTTTCATTACAATTACCATGGTTTTAAGTTTGTATCCCTCCCTCTCACTACTCGTACTTCTAGCTTAGATTAATTTATCCTTGTCAGATTTCTGAAATATATTCCATTGCGTATTTTTAAGGGTATCTGGCGGACCAATACAATGCACATACTTTACATACTAAGGCTTCAGTACCGCATGGCTTCCGCTTTTCGGGGCAAGGCTGCTCCTCGACCCATCTTTTTGTGTCTCTCCTATAGATTTGTCACCTGCTTTCCCTCAGTCCCATTTAATCTTCCAAACATCTGACTTTCAAATTATATGCAGGCTTTCCCTTGCTGCCCTGTATGCTAGTCATCCTTCAATGTTTTGGGGTTTGTTTGTTTATTTATTTAGTATTTAAATCCAAGTTAGTTAACATACAGTGTGGTCTTGGTTTCAGGAGCAGAACCCAGTGATTCATCTCTTAACGTTTGTTTTGAAGAATTCACCTAATGTGACTTGGCCTTTCTGTTTCCTCCTGCAGTTCAGTGGACTAAGTGTATAAGAAACACTCGACTCCTTCTGATTCTCCTTAAATACTCCACAAAATACCATTATTACTCTTAGCTGAGCCCCTGGATCTAAATCTTACCCTTTCTTAAGAGTTGGCTTTCCAGAATGTTTAATTCAAAAATTATATCCTGCTATTTAATGGATTTTATGGGGAGCTAAAGTTAGTTTATTTAGGGTGAACTTCAACTCTCCTTAATTAATATAACAAGCAGGGGCACCTGGGTGGTTCAGTTGGTTAAGCGTTCTACTTCGACTCAGGTCATGATCTCATAGTTTGTGGGTTTGAGCCCCACGTGGGGTTCTCTGCTGTCAGCATAAAGCCTGCTTCAGATCGTCTATCCTGTCTCTCTCTGCTCCTTCCCCTCACACACACTCTCTCTCAAAAATAAGTAAACTTAAAAAAAATTAATATAGCAACCACATGGATTCCCTGACTGTTCCTGCCATACATGTGTTAAAACTTTTGGTTGCATTTATTAAATGTTGTCTCGAAACACCATCAGAAGGTTTGGGTTTAATTCTTCAGTCCACTGATCAAAACGCACCATCAGCCTCTCCGGTGACAGAGGTTTTTCCTCTGTGCCACTAAAATCCTTTGTCAGATGATAAAGGTCTCCGCTGTCTTCTCTGTGGTGTTCTGTCTGATACATTCCCATCAGGACGGGAAATCACATTCTCCAGATTTAATCGTAATTAATATAGTTCTAGCCATTTGTACTCCTACAGTTCCTTTTCTCTCTCTCTCTGTCTTTCTTTTTAAGCTGACTTATTTTGAGACAGTGAGAAACAGAGGATCCAAATCAGACTCTGTGCTGAAGCGGAGAGCTCAATGTGGGGCTTGAACTCACGAACTGTGAGATCATGACCTGGGCCGAAGTTGGACGCTTAACTGACTGAGCCACCCAGGCCCGCCTCCTTTATTTTATTTATAAATAAATAAAATATTTTCTATTTCCGAATTCCCTTCCTTAACTAATGCTGAAGCAATTGCTACAAGATAAGTTATACCAAAACTTTTTGTTTTCTTCTTTGTCATGTGGAGCTCCCCCTCACTATCCTGTTTCCCCAACCCTGAGAAATTATTGCATGTGCTTCTGCCTGATTCTCAATCAATCTCAGATTTAAAAAAAAAAAAAAAAAAAGCCTGCCATGTCATTCTGAGATAAATATCAAAAATTCTGTGATCAAAAACTATTCAGCTGTTCTTCAGTTTGAGATCACAGACCATAACAAATAGAAAGCTTGATTTTTATCACTGAACTATTTTGACTAGTATCAAAGTAAAAATACCTTGATAAGCATGGATGATGCTTGAAAAATGGAGACAGGAAGGAGGAAATGGCAGAAGACCTCTGAGAGACAAAATTATTGTAAAACAACACCCACGAGGATCTCCCCTGCCAAGATTTGGTTAAGTACAGGAAGGTAGACGTGAGGGCGTGCTTTTTGCTTTGCTTCTCCTTTGTCCTCAGGCCTCTCCTCTAATCCTCTCAGGTGGTTTGTTCTGAAAGGTCTGGACTGGCTGTGAGGACATATTGGTGCGTTGGATACTTGACCCCATCACCTTTCACTTTCACTGTATAGATACAGCCTGGGAGGGGTTACTCATATTTCACAGTATATAGAATATTTTATTTTAAAGAGCCCAATAGAAACCAATGTAAAGTGTGATTTAATATTACCATAATCTGTTACCAGAAATATTGTTGGAATTCAGAAAAAGGAGCATTTCTATGGGCTAGAATTTTCCAAATAGTCTTCACAGAGCAGTTAAGATGCATAGAGACCTAAAGATATGTACGCTCTGACTTCATAAAGTATTTGTTCTAGGCAAGGAGACCACTGAAGCAAAGGCCCAGAGATGGGGCTTTGGTTGGCACGTAGGCAGAGGGCTGGAAGGAAACCCACGTGACTAGATGGAGGCTATAATTTGAAGACAATGAGAGATTGTATATTGAAGGGCCAGTTGGTGTAGGATCTTGAATGTGAACCTGAGCTATTGGCGTGAGATCCAATCATTTAAGGAAGTGGATCTAACTGTAGAAATCTACCAAAGAGTTTCAGCAGAGATGTGTCCCGTGAATGTGAGTCTGTGAGGAGAGTACTGTATAGATTGAAGTAGGAACACAATAGCAGCATTTGCAATAATCCAGTCGTGAGGTTGACCAGTCATGAGGGGTATAGACTAGTGTGGCTATTGTGGTAATAAAAATAAGGAAGGATGAGGCACATGCATGGAAAATGTCATCTATCCTTGAAGCCGCTGGGGAGGCAAGAAGTTTCAGAGGTAGTGCTGAGGACAGAAGAAACGATTTCCTAACATCTTGTTTCATGCATTTTTTTCCTCCTTTATTTTCATTGTAAATTTTGTGATTGGGATAAAAATGAAATGAAAAATATTAGAGTAGATCCTCCTGGGGAACTGAAGGTGATTGAAGAGTCGGCGATTTCAAGACGTGGATCCTTTGTTTAGTTTCTAACTCAAGATTCACTTGTAAAACTTGATCAGCAATACTGTATAGACACAGCCTGTACTTGTGTATCGGGGAGCATTTTTTTTAAATTTGTATATTAATGACAAAACACCACCAACCTTAACAAGTAGGACTTCAAAATGCCATTAGTTTTGGTTCATTAGTTCCATTAAATGTTTTCTGTTTCAACTAAAAAAAAACCAAAAAACCCGATATCCCAAATTTGTCTTTGCTCATTCAGGACAAAGTCCTTGTTTTCCCATTTTTTTTCTTCTAATGTTAAAACACAGGGTCTGATTCCCTTTTCCACAGCATTTGCTGTGATTGCTTTCTAAGAAGGACCTCTGTGACTCTCCTGCTCCTGGAATGAGAAGGGGTTTTAGGCATGACTTTGTCTTAGGAGGAATCCTCTTCCAGGCTGTTTGTTGCCTGAGAGACTGGATATCCTTAGGGAAAAGAAATTCTCTAAAATACTTTCCTGCCACTCATTATCAGATGCTTACCTCCCTGGGCAAGAAGGGTTAATAGCTACCTGCTTGCTGTCTTACTATTTCGTCGTGTCAGCTTAAATGTAGGCAGGGGGCGCCTGGGTGGCGCAGTCGGTTGAGCGTCCGACCTCAGCCAGGTCACGATCTCGCGGTCCGTGAGTTCGAGCCCCGCGTCAGGCTCTGGGCTGATGGCTCGGAGCCTGGAGCCTGTTTCCGATTCTGTGTCCCCCTCTCTCTCTGCCCCTCCCCCATTCATGCTCTGTCTCTCTCTGTCCCAAAAATAAATAAACGTTGAAAAAAAAAATTAAAAAAAAAAAATGTAGGCAGGTGACATAATTATATCCCGAGCTCCGTTGCTACCATCTTGAACGACAGTGATTAAGACCTTACACATAACTCCACTATCCTGATTCACTCGAAGTCATGCATGAGTCTGGAGCTGCTTTTCAAATGTCTGTTTCTTTCCACTTTTTCTTCCAAACCTAACTTGGACAAAGTCTACATCTAGATACTGAAAACGTTACATGTAAACACAGGCTCTGTATAGGGATTTCAAAACGTATGTGTCTTTCACTACCGTCGAACATTAAAAGCGGTCTTATTTGACCAAAGATGATGATCGCTAGCCCTCACGTTGCACTTAACTGTACACGGGACCATTCTACGTGTTTTTAAAATGTGTCACTCTCTTAATACCCCTAGCAAGTAGAGGTTTTCTTATCCCCATTTTCCAGATGAGGAAGCTGAAGTCTGTAGCGGTTACATAGCTTTTCCCAAGCGAAGGGGCAGAAACAAGACTTGAAAGCAGCCAGTGTGGTTCCAGAGTCCACACGCACTACTATCAAATAGCTCGCAATTCATGCCAAGCTGCTAACATCACTCCTATCAGCATTCAGTTTTGATTGTTCTACTCCCCTCTTCTACTTACACAGTACTGATTGCGTGAGACCTTGGCGGCTTAGAAATGTGACTTTTAGAAATGGCCTTCGTATTTGTTCCTTCCTTCATTCTCTTCCATAAATATTAAGCATCGGCTGTCCTCTGTGCTTCGTGCTGCACATGCTGTGGCATTCAGAATTAGGGACCATTTAAAAGGATTGAGCTGGGGGACCCCTGGGGGGCTCAGTCATTTACGTGTCCAACTTCGGTTCAGGTCACAATGTCACAGTTGGTGAATTTGAGCCCCGCACTGGGCTCTGTGCTGACAGCCCAGAGCCTGGACCCTGCCTCGGATTCCGTGTCTCCCTCTCTCTCTCTCCTTCCCCTGCTCTCTCTCTCTCTCTCTCTCAAATAAACAAACATTGAAAAAGGAAAAAGGATTGAGCCGGTGGGTAAGGCAGTAGTGCACTGCAATGTACACTTTTGCAGAGATTCCTAAAGAAAATAAGCTGAGGAACAAAAATGTTTGCTAGGGCGTTATAATCTTCCTATCGAAATCATACAGTATGTGCTCAGACATTGAATCTTTACCGCTATGACCAAAACACTGACTCCAGAAGATATTTATCTATATTCTCTGCATGCCAGTATGCCCGCAAACTAATGAGAGTCAGGAGTTGAAAGATCAGAGGAAGACAGAAATTGTGCAGGACTCCCTCTTACAGGAAAGATACGGCCACGACAGTCTGCGTGGAGAGACAATCCCGGAACTGAATCTCTCTACTCTAATAAGCAATCAGGGCATTCATCTACCCGGAATAATTCACACTGGGAGGTTGAATGAGGCTTAATCCTCTCAAAAAAACTAATAATTTCCATTTTAAAACTGTGCAAACTAAGAAAGGGGATTAGAGGAAAGAAACAGTCAGATCTTGCTTTCTTGGGGGCCTCATACCTGCTTCTCAGGAGGGCCAGGAAATGAAAGTTGTTCTGGATAATTTATCGATATATAGATCTGAACGTTATATTGGTATAACAATCTGATCTATATTGATCTATGGGTCTATATATGTTGATATATAGATCCCTACCATTTCTAAGCAGGTGGCCAGGCCTTTGTGCACCCCTGCCCTGGGCCCCAGGGAACGAGTGTGGAGAAGAGAGCAGGGGCGGTTTGCAGCCTGTACTTCTTCCTGGACTCTGATGTCGGGAACCCCGAGCCCCTTGGGGGTTCTATACCAGGGCAGGGAGGCCAGGTACTCTGAAACGAAACAGCCCCAGGGTGAGCTTGAAGAGACTGGACTCTCGTCACAGGGGCCGAAGTCTTGTCAGACACCATGGATGACCCACCAGCAGCAGAGCTGACCCTTGGGCGATCACGTGGGTCTGGAACATGAACACACTTGAGGCATCCAGAGCATTGGTGACAAGAGCATCCCCAGCTGCTCAGCGTGAGTCCGCATATACCCCAGGCACTCTGAGGACTTTGGCAAAGAAAGACACCAGTAGCGACCGGAATAGAATTCACCTCCAGGCTGTCAGAATGGGGCTCAGACTAACTTAATTTGTCTTCCAGTAAATAAGATTTCTTAGCACACAGGGGTTTGGGGACTCAAACTTATACTCCCTTGAATAGAATCAATGTTGGAGCCACGTGTAATCCACTTTTCCACCACCTGCTTGTAAAAGGTCACCAAAAATACAAGCTAGAGCAAAACTCTCCAAGCGTCATTTAGGAAACAGGTCGTGTACATACCTTCATGCTCCCCAGGTTCTCCGTGTCTTTGTTTTCCTTGATGCTTGACTCTGAGGAGTGGATGGAGTTTATTTTTAAATTGAAAATACAATATGTGAAATAACATTAAAAACAACAACGTATCTCCCCAGAGCCCTGACTACCACAAGCGTGTCTATTTTTACATATTTTCCTTCACTAGCATACTTTCACATATTTGCCATCATATCTTGTAGGCTATTCCATTTCTTCCTCAAAGCCTGTGTTAATGGGGAAAATCATCTTCTAAACTCAAGAAGAATGGAGAGAAGTTACTAATTAGATGCAGACAGTTTGAGAGGAAGAGTGGAAAAACAGGAGAGGCCCGGTCCTCGTGTGTGACACCGAGAAGGCTTAATGGGAGACGCGAAGGTATATCAGCAGTTACTTGACTATTCCGCGGTTCTTGGGCTGATATGTGTTTTGTTTTGTTTCCCCCATTTTTCCTTGACCACACATTTTCTGTCCTGCAACACCTTTGGTTCTCCATATGACCTGGGCTCTTGAAACAGCTCAGACCTACACTAGCCACGTAAGCAAACCAGCAAAATCTCCCTTTCGCAATGTCTGGTTTGTCCTCTTCTGGGACTAGTTTGATGGAAAGACTAGTGGATGAATCAGACCCCAATCTTGAGCTCCCTTCGCCAACGTTTAGGGGCTTCGCGGGCAAGTCATTTGGCCTTTATGAATCTTAACAGAATTATCATCAAAGTGTGAATGGAAACACTCCTCCTCTCTACCTTATAATGATGTCGTGAGGCTCAAAAGCCTCAAAATCTGAGGAAACATTGCAGAAACTTTGACAAGGAACATAAATATAAATGAATGCATAGGACCAAGTTATAAATCTTATATTTCATTGCACTGGCTTTTCCCATTTATCATTTCTAAGCAGCATGGCTGAAATTAAGAAATAATTAATACATGGAGTGGCCCATTGTGTGTGGGTACCATTGTCTGGAAGATGTTGAATCAGCTCCGGAGGATACAGAGACAGGCAGTCTTATAATTCCCTGCGTAGTAACATTAGTTAAGGGAATGCTTTAAGTGCAACCAGGTGAGCTATTTTCTTTCTAGAAGAACTCAACAGTTATTTATTTTATTTTTTAAATGTTTATTTATTTATTTTTGAGAGAGAGAGACAGACAGAGTGTGAGCTGGGGAGGGGCAGAGAGATAGGGAGACACAGAATCTGAAGCAGGCTCCAGGCTCCCCAGCTGTCAGCACAGAGCCCGACGCGGGGCTGGAACCCACAAACCACGAACGAGATCACGACCTGAGTCAAAGTTGGACACTGAACCGACTGAGCCACCCACACGCCCCTGAACTGTCATTATTTTAAAAAATTAACTATTTTGTAAGCCACAGAAAAGCACTAAGCTGACATACTGAGCAACAGCAGTTACTAAGAGCCAGCGCTGTGATCCTGTTTTCTTTTTGGAATTATCACTTTCTCCTATAGTTACTCTCTGTGGACTTGACCGATTTGGAATGGCATTTGCTTAATCAAAATTGTTTTATTTGGAACATAAAAAGCAAATTAAGCAGGTGCCTTATCTTAAAATTACTCAATGGAACCACCTAGAACATATCTTACCTGCAAAGACATGGATTGGTTTAATGACTTTTTTTTTTTAGTTTTATTAGAAAATTTATCATAAATTTATGTGAGATATATTTGGCTCAAATGAAATTGGAGGGGAAGGGTGACTTTGGGGACTATACTGGTGTATAATAAAAGGCTGCAAATTATTTGATGCACCTGACCCGGAAGAGAGTTTGGGACTGCTTTAATGAATGGAGAAGTGCCATGTGATCTCCCAAATTAGATCAGAAAAGTCTGTGCCTTCTGCCCTATTTTCAGACTCTTGTTGAGGGAAGTCAGACTTCATAGAAACAGTCCCGCTACACTCAGATAACCATGGTGGAGAGGCATCTTTTGGGGGATCCAGAGAGAGAACCCCCACTGATACCCAACCAACAGCCAGTGTCCAGTGCAGCCACTAGAGTGACCCTCTGGCACACCTCGCTTAGCAGAGCCCCCCCCAACGACCAAAGCCCCAGTGGGCATCCGGACCAAACCTGCTTCAGGGATCTCCAGTGAGACCCGCCCAGCCCAGCCCCTCCCGTGCTTCTGATCCACAGAGTCTCGAGCAGAATGAAACACGTCTAAGTTTGGGGTTTGTTTTCTACACGGAAATATTAAACAGAAGAGCAGCCCCCGAATTAATTCATGTGCATCACGGGTAGTTGATAAGGCTAATGTGCAACCTGAATTAATTCATGTGCATAGTTGATAAGGCTAGTGTGCAATTTGCAAGGAACCAAATTTCCTACCCCTTATTATTATAAGGTTTAAAGGAGAATCCACGGAAATGTCCTTTCAGAAGGGAGCATGTGTTAAAGCCTTATCGTTATACCAGACTTAATAAGTAAAAATTAAAATGTAAATATCTGACAATAGCGATGTTATATTTGTTGTTTGGTTTCCAAATCAAATTTTCAGAGAGAGGTTTACGATATTTTCTTATTTTCCACCATAATATTTATTGTTGGATTGAGGGAGTGGGTAGAATGAATGCAAATCCAATCAAAGTACATAAAAGCATATGCCTATTTAAAGTTTCATTTTCTTTCCCCTCTCATCGTGATATTACTCAGCTTGATGTATTATGGGTTTTAGGGGTGATTTGTATTCATCATAAAATTTTCCCTCAGTATTATTAGAGCCCATTGTGGGATGTTTAGGACTGCCTGAAAGTCATTTATCATCAGAATTTATGATAACACCACTGTTAGGCAGTTTCTAGACACTCCGTCATATTTACACTTCTGGAAAGCAACATGCTATTTGGAAAGTGACCTTGATGCTTTCATATTGTGCTATTGTGATAAATATCATTAACGCGAGAACTTTTTAACATCAATCCTATCAAGAATCAACTGGTAAGATGTCTTTAAAGCTCCATTCCCACATTTTATTTCTGACCGTTTTCCTCAGATTGTAAATGAGCTGTTTCTAGCAGGCACGGTCCTTGATGTGGCATTGGGAGTGTACTTTTTAAATCATTGACATGTACCGAGGTCTTTCAGGAGCTGAAGCCTGCTTTCTTCAGACTGTATTTTTCAGAAGGATAAACATATTCAGCTAAATTTCCTTTTCGGTGCAAGCAGGAGTCTTGCTGCACAGACACACGGGCTGCCCCCTTGGATGATCCTCACTCTTCTGAAAGGCTGGTTGGGAAGGGAAGGGCTGTGTCTCTGGCCCGGCAGGTATTTACCTTTTCTAGACTCCTACGTTACCTAGGACAAAGGAGAGATGCCCGGGACTTCTCATCATCCTGGCGATACCACCTGCCTTCAATTCAAGGTGGCGGAGAATGGTGCGTCGCGTCTATACTCTTTGTATGTGTGTACGCTTCCTCTTTCTTAATGCACTCAAGACAAAAACCAAAATCAGTCTTCCTGAGTGTAGAGAGAGTTGTTTCTGGCCTCCCTTGGGTACTTGAGCTGTGCACTCAGTTCACAAACCATCTTCCCTTCAGCCTCGCCTCCCACACACGGCCTCTGGCAACTCGGATGCCATGTTTGCTCACAACCACGTCACGCATATGCGTAACATGCTGTGCATATGTTTGGCTGGTAAATACACAGAAAATAATGATAGAGGCAGAGCAAGATTGCAGGACTACTGACTCTCGCTTGTTAAAAGCAAGCCTTAATTTTATAAGGACACTTTCAGAAAATAAACGGAACCTGTTGTGCTTAGTGCTTGGGCTACATCCCGTGAAATTCAGTTGCGTCAAATTTCACATTGCGCGGGCCATATCAAGTTTTGGACTAGTTGACCTTTCTGAACCTGGGCAGAAACCTGGTAAATGTTCCCAGGAAAATATACACATGTCCCTCTTACCAAAGAATACATGTATTTTTTTCTAGTATTATTTCTAGTAAATACATACTCGTCTCCCTCACCTGTTCCTAAATTCCTGCTCATTTCACATTTTCAGCAGAAGCACATTTCCTGAAGGAAAAATCAGGGAGCAGGCGAGTCCTGTTCGCACAGGAGCTGACCTAGAAAGGAGCCACATATTTTCAAGTTGGAGGTGTAATCTATCTCTCTGTAGATAACCGTCTGTTTCCCTCTGTGTCCCTAGGGTTTTCTTAATTCATCTTGCGGATCAAACCTGGTTGCTCAGAGCCTGAGGTGTGCTGTGAAGGACAGAGAAGGGTGTTTTTAGGGGGAAATGTCAGCCAGCTAACACACAGAGAAAAAGTTACTTTGAATTGGCAAGTCTTTCTTCGATGCTCTGCAAGCTTGCTTTTCCCTGCTTGTCTACTTTTTCCCCAGGTCTCTTGCAGATGTTAGAGGAAGTACCATTGGTTTCCTGCTCTGTTTTCTTCTTCCTACTCACCCCACATCATCTCCCATTTCTGCTCACTCTTACCCTAAGTGATAAAATTGACCGTCTCTACAGGGCTCCAGTAAGGGCCGTGTTGATGGCTGACTCGGTTGAGGAGGCTTGTTGCTCATGGCGAGACATCTTGAGAATGATCAGGGCGGTTTTCTTTTTGTGGCGATGCTCAAGGACTGAGCTGAAGAGCATTGGGGACCGGAGGTCATTGTTACAGACCGACTACATACTAAGAGGAACTCAAGTCAAGAGCCTCAACCGAGAATGTTTTGCTTTTATTGAAATGCTAGTAATCAACTAAATGAGAGTGAGGGCCTGAGATTATTTACGTTTGCAGGACTACATCTGTCACGAAAGGAAAAAGGAGTATGTTCACTATGGTGCTGAGAATGATTCAGAAGTTTTTGGATGGAAAACGGTGAACAAATCAAGCGAGCTGCAGTCTTGCCTCGTGGATCGTGTCACGATCCCCTCTGGCAGGTCAGAAACATTTCTTGTCTTTGCTTTTCATTCTGTGAAGAACTAGCAGAGAGCCCTGGCTTAAACCACAAAATTTTGTTTAGTGGTTTTATGTCACCGTGATATCCTGATATCACACTACGACACGGTGATAAAGTCCATAAGGCCAAGAACTCAAGTTTAACTCCCTGCAGCCCCTTTCTGTCTCGTCCATGTAAGTAATTACCCGCTTTCCTCTTTAATCTGACCTCTGGACGTGGTTTCTTCCTCTTACAAAGTTTCCAGATCGGTGTCCTTGTCTCAAAAATACGGGCAGCGTTTTATATTTTAACTCTGATTCAAATTCTCGCAACGTGGTAAAAAGATACAGGTGATTCATCAGGGAAAACAAGAAAAGTTGTACATTTAAAACTTTGAATAATAAGCTATCATGACACAAATAACAAAAGTCAGAAACTGCAGGCAGTTCTGTGTAATCAAAAGGCTTTGGGGCGCCTGGGGGGGCTCAGTGGGTTGAGCCTCCGACTTCGGCTCAGGTCATGATCTCAGGTTCCTGGGTTCAAGCCCCTCATCGGGCTCTGTGCTGATGGCTCAGAGCCTGGAGCCTGCTTCAGATTCTGTGTCTCCCTCTCTCTCTGCCCTTCCCCTGCTCATGCTCTGTCTCTCTCTCTGTCTCTCTCTCTCAGGAATAAATGAACATTAATTTTTTTTTTAAGGCTTTGAATGAGCACACAGGCACTTCAGCCTCCTCTTACCACCTCAGGACACAAAAACATAAACACAAAGACACACGTGGTCACCAGATACTAACCGTTGTCCCAGATATCTCCTTAAGGCAGTGACAACCCCGTCTTTCTGAGATATGACCTCCTGTCTGACGATGTGAACCAAACAAACAAACAGAGGAAAACTCAGGTGTCATGAGGAACACCTTCCATTCTCATATCCAGATGTAGAAGGAAATCAGGTTGAGCACAACATCGACGATCTCAGTTGGTCTTCTCTAAAAGCAAAAGTTGACATGTGCATGGTAATCTTTCAGCCAATTTGGCAGGAAAAAAAAATCCAATTCAGATATTTCAAGTGAATTCTACCTGTCTTTAAAAACGTTCTTGGAGCCCCATCAGTGACAAGAAATACCTTTCAAGCCCTCCCTCCAGCTCTGTCACATTTACTAGGTGACATTTTCTTCTACTTCACATAAGTTATCTGACACAGTAGCGTATCAGCAATATACTACAGGGAAGATAATTGGAATCAAGAAAGCTAATCCACCTTTCTGCTTCAGCTGTCAGAGGGAAAAAAAATGAAGTTAGAGCAAATACTTTTAAAAGCACAACAGGAGAATGTCAGTTTCCTGACTCAGCAGCCCAAACAAAAATGGCAGCTCTGTTCCCGGGGCTGTGAGAACCGGCCGCTTCCGGCCTCCGGGGCCATAATGTGCTTCCTCCAATACCTGGAAGGAAGTGGTGGGAAAGGAAAGTGTGACACCCTCGGGGCATAATGTGCTTCCGCTGCCGCTACCTCAAAAGGAAGTTGTGGGCAGGGAGAATGTGACACACCCGCCCCAGCTTCCAAGTAAGGATAAGATGCGCTGCCTGAGAGTATACTATCATATAAATTGGGCCGGGCTGAAGTCTAAAACTAGGACTTTGGTCCAACAGAGCTAAAGTTTCAGCAGAGTGATTTCAGATGCAAGAAAGAGCAATGATTTTCACCCAAGTCGTGTAGAAAGCAACGTCCCTCGGCCACAGTGTTAATCCGGGAGCAAAATAGACCCGGGCAAAGTCTTGCCAAAGCAATATCCGCACCCCCCCCCCACATTATAAAGATTCCTATATATTAGAAACAAACCTACCGATTATAGAAATGTCCCTCAATGGAAAACCAAAGAAGAAAAAAAAAATCTGACTTGATGAATGTTTTCTGTTTCCGTCACGTCAAGATGTGACTCTGAAGGTGTAGTTATTTTGCTGAGTGCATCTTGGAAGGAGTAATTATTTTGCTGAGGAAAATCCCCACCAGATATTTCTTTCCTTCTTTCTTTCTTTCTCTCTCTCTCTCTCTCTCCCCCTCCCTCTCCCTCCCAGAAGTCCCTGACTTGGGTACATCTACTAACTATGCCAACATGTTAGACATGGGCGTTCTGAAGTTGAAGGATAGTCTCACTGGAGAGCAAACATCTCAATACCCACTGGGCTAGCAGCCACTGTGTGAAGAGATTCCCTTCTTGAAGGGTGTCAGAATGCCACGGGGCTGGTGACATGGGGTAGCAGGGGATGCCCCCTAAGTTGACCCCATCCTGCCATTGCTGCTTCGTACCTGGCTGAGCCAGGGGAGACGTGGTTAGTTCTGAAGTTGATTCACAAGAGTCCGTGAGTTAAATAAAAGAGAAGGCTCAGATTCCTTTACTTTATTTTCTAGTTTGATACTAAAGTACTTAAATGGGAAAGATCCAGGGAGAAGATTTGTACAAGGAAACTTGAAATTTAATATTTTACCGGCCAAGGTCAGAACCCTGTTTAATGCCAAGGTGGCATCCTTTTCTCTGTCGCATTTGCACAAAACACCTGAGCCGTGAATTATTGCAGACTGTCACATCTTCTTAATTGTCATACACCCATGTAAACAGAGACCATTTGTGTCACTCGTAGATGTGTTTTTATTATTAGAGCTTTAATACAGCTAATTCTCTTTCTAATTTCAAGCTCAAGAAAGCAAGATGTATTTGCCTCCAGGTACGAAGAGCAGTTAGGAAGCCTGCCTTCCCCCTGCCTTTTACGCTGTAAATCAATCTCATCCTGTCTCAGCTACCGGGCAGCATCCTACGCATTTGCAAAATTCCCTGATGACCAGTCCCAAGGCTGCTCCGCCTAAGAGTTTTATTGCTTCCTTCCTTCTCTTTTATATGAAAATATCTATTGATTGCCTACTAAGGTCAAAGCCTTACATGGGAACTGGGAGGATGATAGTTAACACTGAAACAGGGCCCACACTGATGTGGAAGAGTTGGGGTTTGGAGCTGATGACCAAGAAAGAATTCTTGTGATGTCTTCAGGGCAAAACGGTGCTTTTTCTGAAAGCCTGGGGACAGGACCCGTGGGCAGAAAGAGCTGCACTGGGGTGCTGAGGGGTGGCTGATCATATACGTCCAGGTTGGGAGGGAGTTAGGGACAGCACAGGCCTTTAGGGAATTTGGGAAATAAGGTTTCCAGGACCTTGAGGTTAGCTGTTGTTGGAATAAGGTCATTTGATACTGTCCGGTAAAACCTCAGTCATGAGACCCTTCAGAGGTCTCTGAGTGGGCCACATGCTTGGAGAATAATTGCTAACATATATCTTGGGGGGGGGGGGGTAGAGATAAAGGAAGTCTCCAAAGGGATTTTGTTATGCTAAAGAAGTCTCACAGGATCCTGGGGGGTTGGGCCAAGATTGCCTTTTGCCCTTAGAGAAGTGTCAGCATCCGGACAGCTGAGCTCCCAGAGGGAGGTCACTCTGCCGGTTTCAAGAACTTGTCATTTCAAACCATGTTAAAGACAAGCGCTCTATCCTGACACCAATGTCACTGTGAAAAAATTATATCTGTTCTCACGTTCGGGTTATTGTAATTCAGTCCGGCTGAATTTTTGAGAATGGATCTGAAAAGAGCATCAGTTAGGTAGCTTTTGGAATAATCTCCATGAGAGAAATGACGGCCAGTCTGAGGAATTGCCGGTCAGTCTCAGTCAGGAGAGGCATGCACGGATGTGAAATATGAAGGAGATAAATTGGATGGATTTCATATTTGGTGACAGACCAGAGAATATCAATGTCTTGAACAATTGGGTGAATGGTGCCGCCATCTTCTGAGACAGGAAACGTGGAGGAAGGAACGTATTTGATGAGAACAGTGAGTGCCACGTGTACCTGATGAGTTTGGAATGACTGTGAACTCCCAGTTGAGTTTTCCAGTAGGTGTGTTTATCTATGAGTCCAAGTTTGAGAGAGAGAGAGATGGATGGATGGATGGATGGATGGATGGATGGCAGGAGAAACAGATTAAGAGTCTTCAGTTTGTAGCTGAGACTTGGAGTCAGACGAGTGGATGAGACAACGGAGGAAAAGCGTGGAAGAGGATGAAAAGGCCAGGGCAGGGCTCAGAGGAAGACAGACATTCAAGGTAGAGGCATAAGAAGAGAGATCTGAGAAGCATCTAGAGGAGCAAAAGCAAACTAGGAGAGTGTCACCACGGAAGCGCTAATGGCTTTGGCCCGCTCCTTCCAACCCCTGGGCTGCTGTTACCTGCCGCTCGTGTCTGGCTTGTCCGGCTTCTGCTGTAAGTACGTCGTAGTCACGGGCTTGGTTAAAGTCCTCAGTGATTTCTGTGACCCTAAGCTCAAAGGATATTATTCTTCCCCTACACTCCATCCTTTTAGAAATGCATTGTCTTTTCTCTTGCACCAGTGTGAGGAGAAAAACAAGTGAAAAACAAGAGGCCTGGTTCTCCTCTTCGAGAGATTCCTCCTGCTTTTTCTCAGCGCATTTCCTTTGGACAACTTGTACGTCCTTGGTCTTCTGTTTGAAAACTTGATGGGCCTTTGGTCAATTTCACGTGTCTTTCTAAAGGACCTGGGAACCATCTCTTTGAAACGTAAGCCTATAGAGAGACCGGCACCCCCATTTCCAGGTTTGTGGGGGAAGGAGGAACAGGATTTTAGGGGGTGCCTTGCTTCAAACTGCGCAACCACCCCCTGTCAAAAAGATCGGGGAAGTGTGTTCTTTTCCCCTGGGTGAAGCCAGTTCGCGAGCCTGGGTGGTCTCCCCCCAGTTACCCGGTAAAGTTAGGCTGGACTCCGTGTAACCAGTAGTGCTGGCCGGTCCTCTCACTGAAGGACTAATTATTTATCCTGAGAACCCGTGTGTGACGGGTTGTGTCTGCTTGGCTGTTGGGAAAGGCAGGCTCATGCGCACAGTCTTCTGGCAGCACAGGAACAGGCCTGGGGCTAGAACCTTCCTACGGAGACCTAAGGGGCCCACACAGCTGTGTGGGTTTTATCATCTCGAGTGGGACTGTCTTTCCTTGTTTTGGGCTCCACGAGGGTCCGTTGATCTTCACGCCAAGTGTGTGCATCATATGACACCTGTCCAAGCCTCCTGCTCTATTTGTCTTCTGTGAAGGGGGGGACGGGGCCCTTTCACTGCACCCGTGGAGGGGTGCACGCAGGCATATCGCCCTGTGGTGGCTGCAGTGGGCGGAAGTGTTGGGACGTTCGTTCCTGGTGGCTGCCATGGTGATGATCTTTGCTGTCTCCCATGCAGCTGGAATCTTCCCCTGGGGTCGCCGAACCACGCGCGGGTCCCAGTTCTCTAAGGATTGGTGGCCGGTGCCGGGGAATAGCCGGATACAAGAGAGGTCCCGTTCTGCCTCGGCAACTCCGTAGCGGATTGCCCGCGATGTGCAGCCCTGTCTGGTTTAATGCTTGCTCAGTAACAAGGATTTTCTTTCCCTGCTCACTTCATGGAGAGGATTCCTGGGCTGTGAGGAGGTTTTGTTTTTACGCTCCCACCATTGGTTACCACAAGCGTTTCTCCTCCATTCTGGGCATGCCGCCCTGCTTTCTGCCACCTGTTTTTCCCACAAACGCAAATGATTTTACAGATGTGAATCTGACAACATTAAACCAAGGTCCTTCTCTTTCCCCATGTCTCTTGCTTAAAATACTTCAATGACTCTTACGATGCAAATGAAAACAAGGAAGACGGTTCACAAAGGCCCTCAATCTTGGGCTTCTCTTTGTCACCAGTCACAAACATCTCCCCTTTTCTCAAAGGTACCATGCTCTCAAAGTCTGGAAAACTCTGCATTTCTCACCGCTCCACCCCCCCCCTCCCCTTTTGTCTAATTAACTGTGACTTACCATTATGATATTGACTTAAGTATCACATCTTTGGGGAAACTTGGCTGTCGTCAGGCGAGGTCAGATTTTTGTGGAATAGTGATCAGAGTACTCTTTGCAATCATTTTGATAAACCTACTGCCGACTGTGTTGTGGAATTGGTCGATGGCTGTTTTTCTTCTTCATTTGACTGTCAGCTCCAGGAGGGCACAGTTTTTATGGGATTTTACTTACCTTTAGATCCCCGTGGCCCAGAGCAGTGCCTCAAATATGGTGGGAGTCCGTGAAATGTTACATCCGTCCTGTTTCTCAGTGGAATAAAATGTTTGCATTTGTATACAACAAATGGGAAACATTCAGAAAGTTCTTTTTTTTTTTTTTTTCAGCTTTTGGCTTTCTCTTGAGTTTTAACTATGTGGGTATGTGGCTGAGAGATCACCTGTGACATTGAAATGTGTTTCTTGGGTATTCCATCTGCAAAATCCATATTGACATGTGACAAAATAATGCAAAACTTAGTGGTTTAAAGCAGAAGTTAAGGGGCGCCTGGGTGGCTCAGTTGGTGGCGCATCCGACACTTGGTTTGGACTCAGGTCATGATCTCACGGGTTCATGAGTTGGAGCCCCGTGTTGGGCTCTGTGCTGACGGTGAGGAGCCTACTTGGGATTCTCTCTCTATCCTCCCTCTCTGCCTCTCCCCTGCTCATATGCATGCTCTCTCTGTCTCTCTCTCTCTCTCTTTCAAAGATAAATAAATAAACACTAAAAATAACAAAACAGAGTTAAACTTTTTCTGTCAAGGGTCATGTGGTAATATTTTAGACATCTCTTTTGGAATTATTCCACTCTGCTGCAGGAGCCCGAAAGCAGACAGCGACGGTACGTCAACCGATGAGCGTGGCTGTGTTCCGGAACGACTGTACTGCACAGGACAACTAAACTTCGTGTGATTTCCTTGTGTCACAAAATGCTATTGTTACTTTGATTATCTGCAACCGTTTAATAATGTAAGGGCCATTCTTAGTTCACAGGCCGTGCAAAAACCATCAGTGGGCTGAATCTGGCTCCTGGGCTGCTGCTCACCACAATATTTTTTATTACCTTTCATTATTTCGGGGGGTAGGAATTAAGACGGAGCTTAGCGGGGCAATTCTCCTGCTCCTCTTGATGTTGGCATGGTCACCTGAGAGCACTCAGCTTGGGGTCTGCTGGCCTGGAGGGTCTGATGTTCCTACGTCTGGCACGATGGTGGGGGTGCTTGGAAGGCAAGGCTCAGATGCCTTGTGGCCGCAGCGTTTGCTCTGGCTTGCAGAGGGAATGGGGACGACCCGTCTACATTCTGACGCAGGGCAAGATGTTTTCTGGTGGCAGAATGAGCCAGGTTTTGAGAGGAAGGAATGATGCTCGTCAGCATTCACAGAGCAAAGGGGGCAAGTTTCTCGGTTTCCTCCTAAGAAAGCGCTTACGCGAATGCGCACCGTCAGGTTTTGTACACCTGCTCACTTTTCATCTGATCATCTCCTTTTTTCTTCACCCTTCAATTGCCTTTCCTTTTCAGTTCAAAACAAGCCTGCAGAGTAAATGCTGAAGCATAATCCTGTATTAATTTATGGGCCGTGGCGTGTCTTACTAGAAATGAAACGCTCTGGTCCCATGAAATCCTAATCACTTTCACAGCCAGCAGGTGCCAGAGTTAAAGCATTTCCAGTGAAGTGAACAAGAACATTGAATAAAACCAGTGCTAGGGACTGGACGCATTTCAGTCAGAAAGAGGAAAGTACCGCGCTACTGATCAAAGCTGGCCGGGCAGGCAACTCTATTTGGCTTTAACTCAGTGGGAAAGGCAGTAACTTCAAATCCATGGTCAGATCAATTCAATTTATGAGAGACTTACCCCGTTATTTCTGTATTGCATACCAAGCAGAGAGGTTCTGAGCAGGCTTATGAAAAATCTCCTAGGTGAAAGAGAGATATAAAAATTGTGCCCCGTGCACATTCTTTCAACTATCCCTGACCCTGTGAGCCATTCTCCCAAAGCAGATCAGAATCTCAAAAAGAAGGGAAAGGAACTCCCAGGAAGGCGTCTGTGTTTAGAGTGGACAGCTCTGCCTCCATTACCTGTAGAAAGTTCTTTGTCATACGGCAGAGGCTTTCTGTGGGAAAGCCCTACTTATTAACCACTGGCTAGGACTTGCCCGGATGAAGGCAGGTTTGGGGAAAACACACATCTAGATGTGCTGGGATTAATGGATTTCCTGGATATACAGAGGACTGTCAACGATTTTTCTAAAATGCAAGACCAATACATATCATGACATCTGTAAGTGCATTGTAAATCCCAAATAAGACGAAGACAAGGTTAAAAGTAATATAATTAAGTGTGGTTCTGATGAGCAATTATGCCAATCCAACCAAAACAACTTCTCAAAGCTGGCAAAAAAAAATTTTTTTTATATCCTAAACAGCAGAGGGATGTTATGTCCAGCAGAATAGTGATGAGAAATAGAATGGTAAACCAAAAAGAATACAGAATCGAGAAATTGCTGATGCAGTGTTAGGTCTGGATTGAGTACCTTGGCAGGAAATGAATCTTCTGGATGATGTCCAGTAATTCTAGAATCCGCTTGCTTTCCCTGAATATAACTTAGGAAGTCATGCAGAATATTGCCCACGTTTTAATTTTTAGTTTAATCTTGATTTTGAATACCAGTTTTTCTTGAAAATGATTTTAAAAGCAGTGTAAAAATAGCTCATTTTTTCCCCCTGTAAGGTTGCCTTTAATGTCTATGCTAAGTAAATGACATTTACACACCAGACAAAAAGTAGTTCAGTTAATGCGTAAGTGTGATAGCATAGGGGCTTTAGAATTAAAATATACATGCTAGCATTGACTGTAGTGCCATTTCTAAGTTTATTACGGTATTTAGGGACACCTTGAATTACAAATGGAGTTATAGTCCTACTAGCCAGTGGGACCATCCAAAGCTGTACACAGAAAAACCTGGGAAGCATCTGTGCGTGTCGCGATATGAGCTGAGAAAGCATAGAGAATATCTTCACAAATTTGAGGAAGGGGTGGAAGGAAGAGGGCAGGGAAGGACTTTGAACGAAGCCAGTATGTACTCAAACATGAATTCTCTGGAACAGACAATAACCCAAGAAGGGGGAAAAAAAGCAGGGCACGGTGTCCGTGTAACAGGTGGGTGCCTGTGTGTGTTTACGCTTCCTCCTTCCCACCGGGTAATGAAGTTGTGTCCAGATTTGCAAGATGACAGGAGGAAGGCCTTCAGAAATTTTTGGTATTTGATACTTTCTGTTAGTCTTTCCTGGAAGAATCGCTAAGAATCTGCTAAGAATGTGTTCTTAGCAAAGACCTCCAATCCCCTTCCTTCTTTCAACCCCTTTTGTCAGAAGCAGAACACAAATAATTCAGTTTTGAAAAACAAAGCCCTTCTAAACTCTGACTGCCGGTGGAGGACTTGAAAGCCCTTCTTGTTTTGACAAGTCAGGCTCAGGTAGTGTTTGCGGGCAGGACAGCACGGTTGGTTTTTATCTGCATCCAGACATCTTATCCCAGGAAAAGTTTGGTGCCCCGAGTTTCAAAAGAAACACTGTCTGGAGTTTTGACAATGCTCTCTGCTGATCATCCTTAACCAATTAAAGAGGACCCACCAGAGACCTTGTTCATAAAAGATGTACAGAAAAGTCACAGTGCAGTTGAATTCAAAATGAAGAGTGTAAAAGATAAGTGAGCATTTTTGAATAACAACGTATTCAGTAAAAGACAAAACATATCACCTCAAAATACGATGGAACAGCCTTAAAAGGGATATCTTGGGAGACATTTCTCTCCCCTAACAGCTCTTAAGAATAAACAGATTTCTTCGGGGTTACTTTGAAAGACTAAAAGCACGAACTAGGTAATTGGGTCCACAATTGCCCTGTTCTGAGACAGCGCTCCGGGGATCCACACACCCTGCCCCCAAGCAACAGCATCAATTTGGTAGTTTGACAAACAAAAATGTTAGCTTGATTGTCTCTTAGCTGCACTGACAGCAGTAGAGGGAGAAGCTAGTTTATGTCTAAGAGGTATTGCATATGAAGGCCTCGGTTCATTCCACTCGCCGCCACCTGGTAACTGTTAGCTTTTAGAATTTTGCGGGACTTTTGCAAGATTTGATACTTTAGTTTCTTTTCCGGTTGGGGGCAAAGGCGCTAGGATATGAGTCTGTGGCAGGAAATAAGATCCGCAGATTCATAAAATATTGGTTCTGCGGGAGAGAGCCAGCGAGGAAGGAGAATTAAAATGTGTTCAATTCCCATTGTACGCCAGGCATCGTGGTAGGGTGCTTCATAATTTATAGTCACCGCATCAGCCTCGTAAAACATGTAGTAATATCCCTAATTTGACAGATGCGAAGAAGTCAAGTCGTTTCTCCAATGGCACATAGATACTGTGGTAGCAGAAAAAGAGTTCCAATTTCAGGCGCTCAAATCCCAGCATTGTGTTTTCTCAAATTCACGAGGCTGATTCATCAGGGAGGGAACGTGCCATATCTCGCTCAGATGCTAATGTGCACATAAGTCAGCCGAGGGTCTTGTGAAAATGCAGGTTCTGAGCCCCTGGGCCTTGGGTGAGACCTGAGATCCTGCATTTTTTCAGTAGCTCCCAGATCATGCCGATGGTGTTTGGTTGGGGGGCTGTACTCAGAGTAGCCAGCCTCTAGTTCACCTCACGAGTTCTGTCGTGGAAACCTAAGGCTTAGACATCAAAAGCCTGGGAACGCATAACTAGATCATGGCAGAGCTGAGTTTGAACAGGTCTCAATGCCAAACGATGGTTTGAAGGGCACCCCCCTGTTACCCATCAGCCCCCACCAAGGTAGACCCATAAAAATGCACATGTATTCGCTCTGCAACTCGGGAGGACAGCCGGAGCCCCCTTTTCAGTTCCGTTGCTGTCCTTCCCTTGTGTGTGGAGTTCTGGAGTCGAGCCTTTGTGTTTTCTGACTTTCAGTTGATGCTTTTTTAGTGTAGCTCAAGTATAGCGGTTCAAAGCCTGAGAGACAAATAAGTAATGGAAGGAGACCATGACGGGTCCTCCACGGTGGGGATCAGAAGCGCAAACGTCCGTGGCCGGGCAAGTAATGTGAAGGAATAAGCAGCCCCGGGTGGGTGCCAGCACACGGAGAGCGTGTGTCCAGACCCAGAAGGCAGCCCTGCACAGCTCCCGGAAGGGCAAGGAAGGAGGCAGGACTGGGCTGCCATGCAGAATCGGCAAAGGCCTCAACCAACCCCATGGAGACCTTTGAAGCCAGGATCACCATGGCGGTGTAGGTTGGTTTCCAGGCCAAACCAGGAGAGATTCTAATTAATTCAGAAAGGCTGATTGAGCCTAAACTCCTCGACAGCTTAGTCGAGTTTGGATCTCGCTAAACAACGCTGTTTGCATCTTCTTTTGATGATTAATTCCTCTGAGAACAGGTAGGATCCTCTAGGGAATTAGGGGTGGTGTGATGGTGGAGGATCTCCCTGTAGTTGTAAAAGATCAGATGATTATGTGTCTCTGGTGTTCCCGCTCTTTATTCACTTCCAGCACCAACATCTGGATAAACGAGGCCCCCGAGGCAGCAATATCTACTTAAATGCTTTTATAAAATGACGGGTGCTTAGGTGGCTCAGTCAACTGAGTGTCCAACTCTTGATGTCGGCTCTGGTTGTGGTCTCACTGGGATCGAGCCTGAGTTGGGCTACGTGCTGGGCGTGGGGCCTGCTTGGGATCCTCTTTCTCTGTCCCTCCCCCGCTTGTGCGTACGTGCGCGCGCTCCCTCTCTTTCAAAATAAATAAATATTTAAAAAATGTTTTTATAAAATGAACCAGATCTAGCAGAAGAGGTAAACAGGTAAATAGTATCATGAGTTTTTTTCTTTTTCTTTTTTTTTTTTTGCATATTACTTTAAACTGCCAAGGATGCCAGATAATTCAAACAAATTATCTTACAAGATAGGTGTGTGTGTGTGTTTGTGTGTGTGTGTGTATTTAATTACCCCAAGGGTAATAATCCCTAGTAAGTGGCTTTAGGTTCTATAATCACGATTCAAAATATAGACTTGTCCTCTGTGCCTCCAAATATCAGAGTCAGAGATTGAGTGAATTTATTTTCCGTGGCTGTAATTTTGTATACAAATTAAAGTTTTAGAAGCCTAGTGTTATGAACCGAATGTGTCCTCCTCCTGTTACAATTTGTGTTGAAATCCAGTCCCCAATTTAATGGAATTGGGAAGTTGAACCTTGTGGAAGTAACCAGGATTAGATGAGGCCGTGAAGGTTCCACTCAATTAATTAAGGTGTTAATACCCATAAAAGAGTCACAAGAGGGCGTGGTTCTACTCTTCTGTCCTCCCTGTGAGAGGACAGCAGGAAGCCTGCCATCTGGAAACCAGGGAGCGGGGCATCACCAGATCCTGGATCTGCGGGCACCTTCTCCTCGAACTTCCCACCTTCCCGAAATGAGAAACAGGTACTTGTTGTTTAAGCCACCCATTCTGGGGCTTTTCGTTACGGTGGCCTGAACTATATCCCCTAGTAACCCACCAAGAACATGGAATATTGACCGAACAGCATAATTTGTTAAGAGAATGTGGACACTTGGGGTTATCACTTTACCTGGGATCTAATTTCTTAAGAATCTCGTGAAGATATTGGAGGTTATCTGGTGTCCTATCCGATTTAGAATTTGCGAACCTTATAATTTACTGATACTGCTGAAGAAGGGGAAAGAAATGCAATGCCTGATTCCCGAAGAGCAAAAGTAACTGTAGCGGTTGCAGGATAAGCCTGGATGTCAGAGGTAGAGACAGGTGACATGTGCCTGCCACTGACTAGCTATGTGGCCTTCTCTCTGAATTATGACTCACTTCTCTCTTAAGCTCAGACTCTTCATCTCCAAAATATGGGAGATCGACTTGGGGATCTCATTCGTGTATTTCATTTTTAAAACGAGAATCCTGCAAACCATGTTTTATATTTACAAAGTGAACTCTAATGAGCTCTCACATATTATCAAAAAGACAGAGAGAGAGCTAGAGCTGAATAGAAATACTTTTTAAAGATTCTAGCAGGGGAAGGCTTATCATGGAAGCATCCGTGATCTTCCTTTGTCCTATTTCCACACCCAGTGGTGGTTACTTCCACGTCATTAAGGGGGAGTGATATTTCTGCCTCTTCTATGATTGATCAAGTTTAGATGATGCAGGTTTTGTATCTCTCACTGTACTTAAATCACTGCAGTCATATTATAGCTTCTTTCTTGGTTACTTATAAACATTTATGCCTTTGTTTCTTGTTTAATTTCCTACCGACAGTGTTCCGATTTTCTGCTTTGTGAGATGAGACTGTTCATCTCCCTCTCCTTTATTTGATCTTTCTTCCCCTTTCCATCGCCCATCTTCTGTTATTTCTATTTAATCGTACTGTTACCCATGTATGCAAGTATACAGTTAGTCTAGTCTTTAACCGTATTAAAATTGTGTGTGGTTCCAGAAGTTGACATGATGATTCCAACCCTAACACTAGCTTCTCTAGTTCTGCGCACACGTTCATTCAAGGTGTGTAGTGTGCGTGCGTGTGTGTATGTGTGTGTGTGTGTATGTGTGTCCTGTTGTGGAAGGAAAAGCTAAGGCTTAAATGATTCTCATAGCTGAAAATCAACAACAGTGCTTGCGTAATTCCATTGTTATGTGGGGAGGCAGATCAGAGGGCAGTAGAGGTAAGCCTAGGGCATCGGCCTTGTGGCCTCCTACTCCCTTTTAAACGAGGCTTCCTTTTATTCTGCCCTGCTTGGCAGGCTGGGAATGGGGTGCGTGTGTGCGTGGCAGGGAGCTTGCGGAGGGGTCTATATAGGTCTGCTTGTTTTTAAGTCTACATTTCGCGGGTGCGCTGTCATTCCTGACGTTTCTGATTTCTTCCTCTTTTTAGAGTTTTGGGAGCACGCCAGTCCTTCTACACCACATCTGCGCATAACCTCCTTCACTCTACATCTTTTGACATCGCTCTTCCGTCTTCCAAATTTCCAAAACCTCTTCCACTTGTCCCCTTGCGTTTCCTTTGATACTATGGGCTTCCTTCTCTTCCTCTTCCTTTTTAAAGTCATTTCAAAGTAGTAGAGGGAGAGGAAATGAGCATCTTGACTTGTAAGCTCCTGAAAAGGTCTTAAACATGAAGGGGGTAGGAGAAGCCAGTCTTTGAATACCAGGCAGCAATTGAGAAATAAACCAGTCACCCGTAAGTGAAATTTCACATGTTAAGTAAGCGGGCTCAGGAACACATTTCTTTGAGGCGCTTCCTGCTCCGGGTTTCTTTACCTGTAGGGAGGGATGCAGTGGGGACGAGGAAGGGAAGTGTGCAGGTGTGCACGAGTGCCATCTTGGCTGTCCCAGGCAGGGAGCTGGCGCCACACCTGTGTGTTCGTGCAGTTTCTAGCAGCATATGGAGGACAAGGGAATCAGGGTGTAAGGAGCCCAATAGGACACAAATGGTGGCCGTTGAGAGTACGTGACCTCTATCAGATACACTTGCCCAAAGATACTCTTCAGAATCTAATTTCTTGCTCCGGTCTAGGTAACAATGATAATCCCAGCCAACATTTACTGAGCACCTTCTGCGTGAGGCACTAAATACTTTAGACGAGTCCCCCAAAACGGTCCCGTGAGGTAGTTACTATTGTTGTCCTTGTTCCCTTTCTACAGGCGCAAACGAAGGTAAGTTAATTGCTCAACAGCCTGCAGCTAATAAGTGATAGAGGCAGAGTGTGAACGCAAACAATCCGGTTCCAGAGTTCTTCTAAGATGGGGTGTGTGTGTGTGTGTGTGTGTGTGTGTGTGCGTGCGCACGCGCGCGTGCTGCATATGCTACAGGATCTCAAAATGCTTCTGGCCAATGGTGTGCTAGTAAACAGTTTCTCCAGAGGGAAAAACAAGTCCTAATTAGTAGTGTTTGCTGACAGGTGTGGTATGCCTGCTCCCACCCTGGCTGATTGCAAGGTATTAATGATGGAACAGTTGGCCCCACTGGTAAAAGTGGGATCCAATATATTGCTTTAGCCTCACTAGAACTGAATTGAGGGAGCTTCGATTGTCTGATATTACTTTTATTCTGAACTCATCTTTGGTTTAATTTTCATTTGGCCTTAATTACAATGAGCAGAACAAAATAGGAAGGCAAATGATTTTGGTTTTACTTAGGAGTGGAAAGTATTTTGACACTGATGGTGGTGAAGGGTTTTACCTAAGTTAGAAAAAAATAAGAGATAGATTGCTAGCAATTGGAAGGGACTCTGTTTTTCTACATCCACGCTTAGATCTGATTTTCTCATAAATATTATGTCACCATCCACATTATAGGAACCACATTTTAATTAAAGAAAATAAATGAGCAGGCACATCTAATGCAGCATAGAAAGGTCCCAAGTTCAAATCACTTGACCCATTTTTTCGTGCACGGTCCATGCATTAGAACTATAAATAACTTCCTGTCCCTTTAACTCAGAAGCAAATAAGTTTGATCGTGGCAGCTTTAAGTTCCATTCGATCCATTTACTTTAAAAAAATCTTTTTTAACATTTATTAATTTTTGAGAGACAGAGCATGAGTGGGGGAGGGGCAGAGAGAGGGAGACATAGAATCCAAAGCAGGCTCCAGACTCTGAGCTCTCAGCACAGAACCCAACGCAGGGCTCAAACTCATGGACCTGAGCTGAAGTCGGATGTGTAACTGACTGAGCCACCCAGGTGTCCCCCATTATATTCATTTTTTATTTTGATTATTTTATTCTTCAAATGGGCGTGCACTCCATTGGCACATTGCTGGCTGAGCCTGGGTTGGGTAGGAAAACATCATATGGCACATATGAGCCAGAAGCAATTATAGTTTTTTGTAGACCTTGTTATCTCATTTTAACTTCTTAAGACAGGGGTTGGAATTATACTGAGTAATCATAAACAGCATAATATTCAAGAAAACAAGTAAAAATTTTAAATATGTCTTTTTGGAAGCTTTTTCAAAGGTCTAGGATTCTTTTTTTAAAATGCCAGTAAAATGACATAAATAGGTCTTAATTTATCTTCATAATTATAGCATCCAATTAAGATATATATTTATATGTCACCAGTTTTTATTCAAATGAATTTAATGAAACTGTTAAGATACTAAATGACTTCAATTATGTCCATAGCTCCAAATTCAATCACCAAGCATCAGATGTAATGACACTTTAAAAAGGAGTTCAACAAGGAAAAATGATGGGCTTGAAAAGTATATTATACTCTGTATAATATCTCAATTAAAATACATTATGCCTATTTGCCTTCTGAAACCAAAAGCAATCACTTGAGTAAATGCTGGTGTTGGAAATAGACATGTTTTTTTTTTTGTTTTTGTGTATATAGTGTACATGTATATTTCTAGCAACTTTAGGTCAGTATCCTAGAAGAGTACTTCAAGATCTATAACAATTTTAACAGGGAAGGACTCTTGAAGTATCATTTATCTATCCATTATTTGGTATGTGTTATTCAGTTGTACGCCTTGTTATAATTTGAATTATATTAGTTATCATCCCTTTGATTGTTTTCTTTAAAAAAATGTTAATATCTAGGGTTGTAGTTGAGATTCCTGAGTAGAATTTGATTATTTCATTTAAAGAAATGATAACATCTAGCGTTTCAGATGGGATTCCTGAATAGAATAAGGAATCTTTTTGAAATTTTATCACAATCACTTTAACATTTTTTGCGTGAACAGCTTCAGACGGTTGTCTTTGGCCTTTGTAAAACAATTCTTTAGAGTCTGCATTTGTGAAACTACATTCCTTGTCCTTCAACTTAACTGCAGGTCTATAATCATTTACCTCAAATAGACAACAGACAGGGAATAATAACAAAATAAGGGATTTCCTACTAATAACTGTTGACAGAGTGCCAAGAATTGTGAAGAGTTGGAGATCTCATCCTACTTGACGGATAACAAGGTAGCCTGCTAATTTCATGGAAGCTGGCAGAAGACAAGAGATACTGGGTCAGAGACAAAGGACTTGCTTGCTTATACAGCACAGCAAACAGCATGGTCTTCCTATTCAGGTCCCTCCTAGGTCCGGTGAGGGTACAGAGAGCAGTGGGCTTGGGTGGGCACAGCACACAGTAAGGCTGCATCACAACTGAGGAAACTCAAGCTCAGGAAACCCTCATTTTTATAAGGAGGTTGCAAGCAAATCTGCCTAACATTTGCCTTAAAAAAAAAAAAAAAAAAAGAGATTCTTTTTATTATGCTGGACAGCAAGCAAACTGCCCCTTGCCCGGGAAAGGGACACTATCTCAATCAAGGTTTTGCTTTAGAAACGTTGAAAAGAATAGTCCAGAACAGAAGCCAGTGCTCTGCCTGCCTGAGAGGGTTGTAGTCAGTGCATGTAAAATATCAAAACTCACAATACTCGTATTATCTTCCTTAATCAGTTTTTGGTAGAATAAAACGACACCACACATAAAATTGTTCAGTATTGTTCAATGCTGAATCGATGCAGGCTATTATTTATTTATCTATTTTTTAATGTTTATTGTTTTTAAAAAAATTTTTCGTAACTTTTTTTTTTTTTTTTGAGAGACAGAGATGGAGCACAAGCAGGGGAGGGGCAGAGAGAGAGGCAGACACAGAATCCGAAGCAGGCTCCAGGCTCTGAGCTGTCAGCACAGAGCCCGACGCGGGGCTTGAACCCACGAACTGCGAGATCACACCCTGAGCTGAAGTCCGACGCTTCACCGACGGACGCCCCCCCCACCCCCGCGAGAGCCCCGATGCAGACTATTATTATATAAGACTCCAGCCCATAGTCACATGCAAGACCTTCAAAACTTGAGCTTTCTTCCTTGTTACTGAAAACAGTATTTGCATTTTGTTTCCTTTCAGACTTCAATTTTTTAGAGCAGTTTTAGGTTCGCAGCAAAACTGAGCAGAAAGTACACAAAGTTCCGTTAACAGCCCTTTCCCCACACAGGCCCGGCTTCCCCCTACTGTTGCACGATGTTGCGCCCCAATACCTGGGGTTCGTTGTTTCTCCGCTTCGAAGAATGAGGAGGTGGACACTATTAGAGTACAGGATCAGAAAAGAAGAGTAGGAACATTCTCTTTACAAAGAGGGGGATTTGAAGGTGAGTACTCACGAGTCTAGGCAAGTCCTGGTTTTCTAAGGTCGGCACCCCCTTCCCTTCCCTCTCTTTCCTTCTCAGGTTCTACCCCTATTGGCTTGACAGTGCTAGGGGCTGGGTTGCCCATTCCTGACTGGCTCGATTCCATTGTATGGGGGCTGGTCTATGGCCATATCATTCCTTGTGGGGTCAAGTGTTCTGTGGTCCACTACTTATTTTTTTTTTTTAATTTTTTTTTCCAACGTTTATTTATTTTTGGGACAGAGAGAGACAGAGCATGAACAGGGGAGGGGCAGAGAGAGAGAGAGGGAGACACAGAATCGGAAACAGGCTCCAGGCTCCGAGCCATCAGCCTAGAGCCTGACGCGGGGCTCGAACTCACGGACCGCGAGATCGTGACCTGGCTGAAGTCGGACGCCTAACCGACTGCGCCACCCAGGCGCCCCTCCACTACTTATTTTTAATCAGGTCTTTTGTCAAATTCCTGAGGAGAACCTGTGGGGCAGTGGGTGGTGTCTGTTACATTCTCAAGAGGAACCCTACACCTGGGGGGTTTGCTGTGCTCAGACCCTCCCAGCGTTGTTCCAACCTAGGTGTTTTTCCCCACCCTGGGACCTCAGGTCCTGACCTTTCCCTCTCGGCCTGTTTCATCCCATCTTTCCCTGTTTCATCCATTACCGTCAACATTTGCAGCAGGATGGGACATTTGTTACACCTCATGAACCGACACGGACACGGGTCTGTCACCCAAAGTCCAGTAGTTTCCATGAGGGTCACACTTGGTGTTCTATGTTCTGTAGGTTTGGACAGATGCACAGTGACCCGTGTCCACCACTGTAGTATCATGCGGAGCAGTCTTACTGCCCTGAAAATCCTTTGTTCAGCCTGTTCACCCCACCCTCCTCCCTAATCCCTGACAACCACTGATCTTTTTTACCGTTCCCATCCTTGTGTCTTTTCTAGAATGTCATAGTTGGAACCAAACTACACATACAGTCTTCTTAAACACATAAGGGAATTCTTAACAAAGCCATCCATAACCTTCCTCCCCAGCAATGCCTTTGACTTCTTGATTAATTTCTAACCGATATCTTTCTAGGTATTTTTTGTGTGTTTTTTTTTTAACTCCTTTTGTCTTCTAAACAGTTCATTTGTAGTAAGTTTAATAACCTCCATAAAACTTTTCAACTACTTAGGCATATTTTACATATCAGTCAGAAGAAGGTAGTTTGTTCTGGTTCACAGTCACAAAGGCTTATTTCTGTCTGTCTTTCTATATCTATCTATCTATCTATCTATCTATCTATCTATCTATCTATCTATCTAT
>NW_024412412.1:8489529-8508181 GCF_014898765.1 Herpailurus yagouaroundi
TATCTATCTATCTATCTATCTATCTATCTATCTATCTATCTATCTATATGAGTGCGAGGTGGGAGGGACAGAGAGAGAATCTGAAGCAGATCCCACATGGGCTCAATCTTACGGGTGAGATCATGACCTGAGCTGAAATCTAGTTGGATGTGTAACCAACTGAGCCACCCAGGTGCCCCTGCTGCCCCATTATTTAAAAAAAAAAAATATTCCAGGGATTAATCAAAGTAAATAAATGAAGATGCAATTACCAACATATTTATTACCTAGTTGTGGCTAAGGTTTTCCTCTTTACCTGTTGTGCTAAAAAATACCAAACAGCTGAGTCTTGTTCACCTAGGGTAACAATCAAGAAACTTTGAGACAGTTGACACCATAATGCTTTGTTTTTCTGATGGCTGGTTTTTTTTTTTTAATATTTTTTTCAACGTTTATTTATTATTGGGACAGAGAGAGACAGAGCATGAACGGGGGAGGGGCAGAGAGAGAGGGAGACACAGAATCGGAAACAGGCTCCAGGCTCTGAGCCATCAGCCCAGAGCCCGACGCGGGGCTCGAACTCCCGGACCGCGAGATCGTGACCTGGCTGAAGTCGGACGCTTAACCGACTGCGCCACCCAGGCGCCCCTCTGATGGCTGTTTTTAAACTGAGCTAAGGTAACGCCCCAGTTAAAGCCCAGGAAACTCCTTTGTTATGTTAGAAACCTTACAGGAAAGGAAAGCTGAAAGTCAAGAGCGGAAGAGGCAGGAACAGAATGAGGTGGTGGGAAGGGTGTGTGTAACTCTTTGTATCCACACAGTATAGAAAACCTAACGAAATCCAAGTGGCAGCGTTAATGTTCTCAGAAACACTTAAAGGTGACTAATCGTGTGTGTGCTAGGACAATTTATTTTCTCCTAAGTACTAATAGACAGCAATAGGCAAGGAATAGAACATTTTCTGTGGGGTCAAAGACAAAACAAAAACAAAAAGCCAACCTGGCAGAATGGAGAGGAAAGTGTTGCAGTCTGATCTTACCTTGACCCCAAGCACCTGATAGCCTCGCACCTACACAGAGGCACAGCCAGGATAGATGTGACGCAAACCCCCGACTACTGTTTGCCATAAAAAGTTAGGTCATGATGAATGTTTCCAGGGTTGCCGTCCCACACACTTTCTCGCTTTCACCAAGTTTTACCAGTTCTAAGTTCCATTTATGATTGGCTCACGATTCTCTCTTCAAACTGTGCTATTGTACTAGTTTCCCACGTGTCTTCCCTGCAAACCCCACGGAACGCTGCTAACCAGAAGCTCATCATCAAAGAGGTGAGCTCCCTCTGTGCACATCACCAGGGACAACAAAGCATTTCTAGCTTTTCAAAAGAAAAGATAACACATCTGCAGCATTGAAATAATACGGTATTCAAATCTAGAACCTAAAAATAGTATTTCCAAAGCTAATTCTATTTCTGTCTTTCTACATGAGATATACAGGGAAATTATTTCCGTCAGGAAGAAGAAAAGTGAAAGAGTAAATATATATTTTTTAATATTTATCTCTGAGACAAAGAGAGAGAGTGAGAGAGAGAGAATGGTGGCAGGTGCAGAGAGAGAGGGAGACAGAGGATCCGAGGCGGGCTCTGTGCAGAGCCTGACATGGGGCTTGAACTCACAAACCATGAGATCATGATCTGAGCCCAAGTCAGACCCTCAACCGAGCCACCCAGATGCCCCGAAAAAATACTTTTTAAAAACATAAGTGGGTTGTTTTTATCAGCTAAACTCCTAATTTGCTGGGGAATGATAGGTCATAAAGACTTCCCATTTTTCTTTTTTTTTTTTTACATTTTTTTTAACGTTTATTCATTTTTGAGACAGAGAGAGACAGAGCATGAACGGGGGAGGGTCAGAGACAGAGGGAGACACAGAACCCGAAACAGGCTCCAGGCTCTGAGCGGTCAGCACAGAGCCCGACGCGGGGCTTGAACTCACGGACCACGAGATCATGACCTGAGCTGAAGTCAGACGCTTAACTGACTGAGCCACCCAGGCACCCCAGACTTCCCATTTTTCTGCTGGTAGCACCTGGCTGCCTAAAATGTGAACAGATAGCCACCACACAAAACAGGGGTCCCACCTTAACATAAACATTCTGCAAGTTTGAATCTGGCATCCTTTCCCTGTTCCAAGGCTCAATGTTAGGTTTACACAAATCCCCATACCTCATGAGAACCGTCAAAAGTTAAGATTTTCTCTTCTGGTCTGTGAGTGTAAAGCTGTAGGATTATTTCTCTCTTAGTTTACAAGTTCCCATTAGTCGCTGCTAATTCCAGATTTCAGACTTTCATTTGTAAAGACTCTGATCTGGTGGGCTAGTGTCCCATGAAAAGGAGGTATTTGCAGAATGACCTCCAAAAGCCAAAGCCACCATGAGACCGAAGAAAAAGGCCGCCAAGTCCAGCTTGACAAGAAATGGTTTATTGAGGGGACTTAGGGACAGACTCATATCTTGGGAAGCTGCAAGATAAGCAGAGGTTCACAACCCCACCTCCTGTAAAACTGCTTTTTACAGCCCTGGTGGCTGGGGGGAATCATCCAGAAGGAAATGTTTAAGCATCGTGGTCCCATCTCCAGAGCAGATCAAGGATGTTTTGCCCCAAGGATGTACTTTAAGGTGTGACTATAAAAAAGTGTGTGTGTGTGTGTGTGTTGGCGGGGGTGGGGAGGGGGCTGGGGCTGTGTTCCAGAAGTCTTCAGGTCACACACAGGTCCTCAAGGCAGATCGGTTCAAGATGCCGTTAGGTTCTCACAGCTCGAGCTGAGGGTGTTTGTGAAGAGGTTCTCCAGGCAATTATACAGGCCAGGTCTGAGAACAAGTGACCTGAAAGCATTCTGAAAACTATAGGTTTCTAGCCCTAAGTAAGTTATAAAGAACACTGCATATTACGATGAGTGCAGAAAAAGATCAGAGCAGATATACTACGCTTTGAGAAGAATATTGTACATACAGGTTTAAGAATGACTCCCGATGTAAAAGATGATGATTTTGAAGGAAAAGATGATGCTAGAAAGGCACATGTGCACCTCTCTTGTTGTCAGATAGTTGACTGAATACTGACGAAAACAATACCAAGCTAGATGCCATTTTAGTGCCTATTTCTTTTGTTGTTGTTGTTGTTGTTGTTTATTTTTGAGAGAGAGAGAAAGAGCAAGCAGGGGAGGGGTAGCAAGAGGGGGAGACACTGAATCCGAAGCAGGCTCCAGGCTCTGAGCTGTCAGCAGAGAGCCCGACGTGGGGTTCGAACTCATGAACTGTGAGATGATGACCTGAGTCACAGTCAGATGCTCATCCGAGATACCCAGGCACTCCATTGCCTGTTTCTAAGTACCATCACCAACCTCTACACATGAGATTTGTAACACCATAGTATCAATCAAGTGCCAGAAAACATTTTCAGAACAAATTATCATACTAGATATCAGTAGCTAAAAGATCAGAGATTTTTCTGGAGAAAAAACTTCACACGCTAAGAACTCCATCAGAGGGGGGAAAGGAAAAGGAAAAGAAAAAGAAAAAAAATTAACACAGTTGCTCATCAGAAGACTGCCCAATATTTTCGAATACATGCAAAAATCAACTTTATTATTAACAGCATTGTTTCCTCTTCCACTCAGTAGGGAGCATTATGTAAAACCGATAATCAGTGATAAGAGACCCATCACTGTAAGGTAATGAAAGTGAATCAGGACTAATCATGCTGTGATTCATTGTTAGGTTGTTCTTAGGGTCTAAAAACTTGGGTATTCTAATTACTGTAAGTATCCAAACACCCATTAGTCCTTTTGGCCTCAATATGTCACTATGGAAATTAATCCCCAAAGTTGCAATGTCTTGAAACACTGAGCAGAGATCCAAGTATCACTTAAAATTTAAACATACAGAAAATACACACACACACACACACACATTCATGTTCAGGGCATATACAAAGCTTAGATAAAAAGATCATCAAAAACGTTTCCGATGTAGAAACCGCAAGTGCTAATTCAGCGCACGTTTATTTTTGCGCTTCTCTTACACAGACAAGGTAGGATACACGAGGCACGTGAGCTGAGGACGGTGCGTGACCTCTTCAGCCTTTGTTTCTTTCTTCTTTAAACAGAGATGGTGACAGACGAGAAGGATTAGATGCAGTCTACTTTTTCTTCACTCGGCTGAGTTTTTAGAGAATTATAAACCATGAAACTAAACTGAGTAAAGGTTGCAAGTTTACCGCAAGCGGCACCTGGGGCCAAGAAGAGAGAAAGTTATCCGGGTAAACAGAACGCACGTGAGTACGGTCAATACACATGTAGCTTCCTCGCCTTGCCGGTGGCGGCCATGAACCCAACGCAAACAGAGCCACGCAGAAGCATGCTTTGTGCACGGACTAGCTGGCGGTCCGTGAGAGAAGGCCATCTCTTTGAACCTCAGAATACAGGCTGATCTGGGACTCTAGGCAGGCACGCGGTCATTGCTACCACTACTTTGTTTTCATATCCTTTTCTTGGCAAAAAAATAATTTTTTTTAGGCAAGGGCTTCACATTTTATTTCCCTAGCCACTAGGACGTGACCATGATCCATTCCTAATCCTCCCCTCCCCTTTCTCCCTGCTCTTTCCTACTTTCCTACTCCCACGCAAAGCGAGACGAGCTCTTTGTTAAGACCCTCTGTGTCTAATCCAGTTAGCCTCACTGACGCGGTTCCCTGCTGCCCTACCAGCCACACACCCCTATGGCAATAGGGGGCTTCTTCCCCTATTGCCCCCCCCCCCCCCAAACACCTTGCAGGGGCCTCTTCTAATGCCAATAATTTAAGGAACGAGTCAATTTTAAATTCATCTACCATTATATAATTGTCATTTTTACATCTTGTTAAATCCAACTCTGAGCCTTCTACGTTTCTTTCTTAACACCGAATCAATCAAACCGACTTTAAATGTAAAGCCTTCTCCCCCGCCCCCCCCATAACGTCTATTGACTTTGGTATCTCAGCACTTAAAAATGAATAAGGAATTCCTCAAACAAGTTTTTCAAATACAGAACTGTGGGAAGGAAAAGATCAAAGAACAATAATAAGCAGTCTAACCTAATAAGTTATATTGATCAGTAAGCTGTATCTCTTCCCCATCTGAAAATGCACTAATGAGAAGCAGCAGTGGTTGATCTTGAAACACTCTGAAACGGTGATAGGCTCATATAGAAAGTTAATGAAGCAAAGGACATGCCTCAAATGCTGTGCAAAAATAATTCTGCCAACTTCTTTGGTTTACTAATTAGTAATACATTTTGTATCTTGGAGCCCCAAGAAGGTCTAAATGACTGAGACATTAATATAATGAATGGAAAAGAAGCAGGGAAGATAATTTGTCCCTATCGACCTCGAATGAATAAAAGCATCTGACTAGAGTTAGCCCATCTCAGCATGTACTGGAGCTGAAGCTAAACCTGACGTAGGACCAATGTCAAAGATAAGAATTAAGAGCCAAAGAGTAGGTCATAACCACTAGCAGTCAACCAAGGGGGGGGGTTTAGGTATATTTAAGGACTCTGGAGGTCTTGACGGATCAACAATTAACATTTACCTGGTGCCTGCCCGATAGGTCCCTGTTTCCATTGTATTGCAGCAAAAATACACCAGAGTATTTTTTAGCATATGTTTGCAACAACAGTTACAAGTTCACACAAATACGAATTCCACATAAAACTTACCATAACTTCCGGTCACGTTGGCACATATCACAGCCCCAAAGAAGTTTGGAAAATACTTCTGAATTCTTGAAACCACTTTCCGGCAAGCTACGGTCGGATCTTCTCCTCCTCTCATATACTCTACAGCCTGGTAGCTGGTTTAAACAGAGGCGAAACTTAAGCATCACAGAACAAAGTCCAAGGGTGTTAACGCGAAGTTAAGACACCTAAAACCATCCGAGCTGTCACATGTGTGATGAAATACATACAGAGAAGTTGGTAGCACCTGTGAAAGCATCAACACGAAAGGAAGTAAACCTTGACCCCATGTCTGTCTTTTCAGCTAATCTGTCCCTCAATTTCAGATGAGGACTATTATCTTCGGCTCTGGCTGAGTAACTGCTACCCAGTAACAACAGCCAGAAGTGATAAAAAAAAAAAAAAGGGTTCTATTTAAACAGGAAATGGGGCTACAATCAGTGGGGGAAGTACTGGGCATGTGCAAAACATCCAGTCGTAATGATCATCTTTCAGTAATTAATTGCACACCGTGACTGACTTCCCCGCTTTTATCGCCAATTATCACCCTTCCTTTACTCAGTGGCCTTGCATAAATTATTTAAATGCATCATAAGTGTTCTCATCTGTGAAGTAAAGCAAGAAATATTCTATTTCAGAGGACAATGATTACTTAATTTAAATTATCATCAAAAATGATAGGTGGAGAGTGTGGAGGTAGGATTTCTAAGCAGGGCTGGTACCCACAAAATCAGACTGCGTGGCACAAACCATCACTTTCTGTCTTGACAGACAACATCTCCCCTAAGGATCTCCAAGGGTCAGAGATGTGAGGACTCACACCTTGGTAGAAAGCGCATCAGGATGTCCCCATCCCCAGTGGCCGCGGCTGCTCCTGCGGTATCATCGGCATAGGCACCAGCTCCAGGTATCGGTGAATCTCCGACTCGACTGTGTGAGGGCACAGCACAGTGATTTAGGACAGGAGACCAAGAGTGAATTCACACACTGTTTTATGGGAGGTTTCCACAATAGGGGATGTTTCTAATTTGCCACTCAGGATCGTTTTAAGTAAATTCTTCATCAGAACACACAGATCAAAGGTTTTCATTAGTTTTTCAGCTAAGGTTTCCATAAACCTAATTATGTAAGAATTGGATACCAGTTGGTTATATATCAGGACGGCACAGATTTACAGTGACTGTTCAATTATTACTATCCTTTATCATCAGATTTCTGGATTATCTCAATAGGTTCAAACTGGTTTTCCTCATCTATAATCTACTCCTGCTTTCTATCTGATGTGCCAAAATTTTACCAAGGTTTTTCCTTGTAATAAACCTTCAGTGTTTTTCTGCTATTTTAAAACAAAATCCAGAAATCTTTAAAGTGACTCAGGACTCTCTGAAATCTGGCTCCGGTCCTCCTCCCAGGTACCGGACATTCATGCTATTTCTCTCCCCTCCAGGGGGAGCCCTGATCTCGAGCGTGTACTACTCAAGCTCCCTTCCCCTCCTGAGGCTCAGGCTCAGCCCCCAGGATCTCTCTGCTGGTCTCCCCAACTGCCTGCCCTGCTTACTCAGGCACCACTCCCATCCCTGAGCTCCGCAGCACTAGCTGTGACGCCCACTCCTGTGGCACTTAGCACGTACTAATTTATTTTCGTTCACATTTACTTATCTCAGCTGTGAGGGTAGGGTTGTGCTTTATGTTTTGCATCTCCCATTAGCACCTTGCACATATTGGTTTACACTCAATACATATTTGCGAGATCTGTTCTTTTCGAAACACTAACCCATGTATTTTGAATTTTATACCATTTGTAGATGTACCAGCAGCAGTACGCCCCATCTTATGGACTACAACCATGCCTAGAAGTTAAAAAAAAAAAATCATTGCATCAACTCTGAGGTTTACCTCAAGTATAAAGAAATAATTGAACTGTTGGTAATATAAATATCCTCATTCATTAATTTCAGGTAGAAGAAAATAGGAAGCTCAGGAATACTGAAACTTATACTGGCTGTGTCATTTGTACTGTTTCAAAACCCAGTGTCAGCATCATTTGGTAGACTTTCCATATCCTTACTCTTCAAGTTACTCAGTTACCTTTAAAAGGTAATTCCAAAAAAAATCACTGATATAGAATAAGGGAAATTTTCAACATTATAGCTCAGATATGGCAAACAACATAAAATTATTAAAGAACTAACTACACATCAAATAGGGGCACCTGACTGGCTCAGTCAGAAGAACATGTGACTCTTGATCCAAAGGTCCCGATTTTGAGCCCCATGTTGGGTAAAGAGATTACTTAAGTTAATGAATAAATAAAAACTACAAAAAAAACCCAACCAAATATCAAATAAAGATTTAAATATCTACAAGTGGATAATCACTAGATTTTAGGAGCCCTGTATAAAGTAATTTACCAAAATGTAAATAGATGTGATGAAAAGAATGTGTGTGCACGCTTATTTAGCAGTTAAAACAGTTAAAATCACCATCTGGCACTGTAAATAGGGATAAAGAAGTTAAGAACTACAGGAAGGCCATTAAAAATGGCCAAACTTTGGGGCACCTTAGGGGCTCAGTCAGGTAAGCCTCCAACTCTTGATTTCAGCTCAGGTCATGAGCCCAGGGTCGTGGGATCGAGACCTGCATTGGGCTCCGAGCTGAGTGTGGGGCCTGCTTAAAATTCTTTATCTCTATCCCTCTGCCTCCTCCCCAGCTCACATGGTCTCTCTCTCTAAAGTAAAATTAAAAAAAAAAAAAATGGCTGAACTTTAACCATAAAAGTTATATAAAAGGCAAATTACCAATTGTATCATGACTGTAATTATCTCCTGTCTCTTTATAGGTAGGACCATCTTGCTTTAAGATACTAGGTGGTTTGTAAGGTCCACAGTATTTTGAAGCATCTGGCACAACATTCTGCAAACAAGATTTAAGTTTTATTTTTTAGGAAAGTTCATTTTAGAAATTGGCAAGCAGTTCCATACAATAACTAAACATGAGCAAGAAACCAAAAGGATGTCTGGTAACAGAAAGCTATGAATTGAAAACCAAAGATTAGCTGAGTCTTATGTGAAAAGATAGATATAATTCTATTTAATACCTAGTCTTATCTCAGAATTACATAACGTAGAATAATAGACACCTATGTCTGGAAACGATCCCTGATTTTTCTCTCTCTACGGCTAAAGTTCTCAGCACAGTGGCAGATACAAATGAAGATTTTTTTTTTTATTAGATCTTAATCCTCAAAGGAATCAGGTACACAGCCCTACCTTTAAATTTCAGAATCTGTTCCCTGGCCAATGAAGAATTCTGAGATTTAAAGGAAAATCTATTTTAAAAACCTTTATTTCTGGGGCTCCCGGCAGCTCAGACGGTTAATTAAGCATCTGACTCTTGATTCCAGCTTCGGTCACGATCTCATGGTCGTGAGATCAAGCCCTGCATCCAGCTCCATGCTGATAGTGTGGAGCTTGCTTAGGATTCTCTCTCTCTTTCTCTCTCTCAAATAAGTAAATAAACTTTAAATAAAAAAAAACCAAAACCCTTCTTTATTTCAAAGCTACGTTTGTGTGAACATATTCTAAGTTGTACTTGTAGATTCCTCTGTGGATCACAAAGACACAAGAAAATAATCCAAATCCATTAATTTAGGTTGTATATGTGGATTAGTATTTGATCAAGAAACCTACTACCTATGTCTTACTCATTAGCACACTTAGTGCCTCCCCTGACCTGGTTTTATCCATTTGCCGCTTTTAGATGCTAACTAAGCCCAGAGACTTCTTAGTTACTCAAACGTAATTAGAATTTGGGGGAAGAAACAGATGAGACCAAGGCAGTCCACAGAAGGGTTCTGGATGGCAAAGAAAACCTGAGTTATGCTCAAAGTCCCAGTGATTTAAGGATAAATTATCCCGGCAGTAACACACTAGACACCAAATAGTATAGATCCAGTCAAATAAGGGTAAGATAAGGGGTATACTCCACATAGACAAAATGTAAGACATATTCTAGATGAATGATTTCCAAACTTTGATTTTTTTTAGACTTGGAACCTTCTGTCACAAGGAAATACAAGCAGAGCAGGTCTGACTGAGGATGCCCCCTCTTCCTGCGGCACATCCGTCAGTTTGAAAGCTACTGCAAGGAACCAGGAGTTTTCCATCAGAGATGTGCATGAGAAGCAGCTAAGGAACGTTCATGAACATCCATGCCCACAGAGTCACCTTCAGTCATTGTTTCTAAAGTGCAGCCAGGGTGATAACCAGCACCTTAGGCAACAGAGGGCAGACAGGATGTCACTGAGTATTTTCTAATGATCTGCTTGTAAGAATTATGTCTACATACCCTCCAGTAATTTGGCTGGCAATTCCGAGCAAGCCAATCTGAATGAAGGGCTCGGGAAGTATTGGTAGATAAATCCTCACTGATAAAGCCCATACTCTCAGCAAACTTGGTGGCTGGAGATTAGGAAGAGAAGGAAAATGTACATTAGTTAAGCACGGTTTTCTAAACAAAACACATGTACGTGGAGTGTTCTCAGCGTTCTCTTAAGTGGGGTATACCATCCTGGGTCGCACAAAGACTTTCAGAGCAATATTCAGACGGGAACGGTGTTAAGGCAGTTTCAACTGATCTTCTTGAGACCCTGGGGTGCGTATGGTAACAGTTGTCTGTTCCACCCCCTTCACGATCCACCTTCCTGTACATCACAAAAGCGAAAGCACCCCGCTCACCGACACAGAATCTTACTGTTCTAACTAGGGCGCCATACCCAGTGTTGAGACCCCACACAAGGGGCCAACTGGATTCTATGTGTGAGTAACAAACAGACCTTTTTGTTTGTCAGGCAGTTTTTAATTCTGGATTTCCGCACAAGTGAAGGACGCCTACTGGAGTTATTAGCTAATACAACATTAAAAACCGTATTTTGGGGGGCACCTGGGTGGTGCAGTCAGTTAAGCATCCGACTTTGGCTCAGGTCATGATCTCACAGTCCATGAGTTCGAGCCCCATGCCCAGCTCTGTGCTGACAACTCAGGGCTGGAGCCTGCTTTGGATTCTGTGTCTCCCTCTCTCTCTGCCCCTCCCTCCCCCCCCCTCAAAAATAAACATTAAAAAAATATATTAAAAAAAGTATTTTGGTGGTGCCTGGGTGGCTCAGTTGGTTAAGCATCTGACTCTTGATTTCAGCTCAAGTCATGATCTCACAGTGAATGAGTTTGAGCCCCACATCGGGCTCTGTGCTGACAGCGTGGAACCTTCTTTGGATTCTGTCTCCCTTTCTCTCTGCCCCTCCCCTACTTGCTCTCTATATCTCATCAAAATAAATAAAAATAAACTTAAAAAATGTTTAAAAAATTTTTTTAAAGTGTATTTGATTATAGATCATGGTATGATTTTTGGCATATAACTTGGAAGACATTCAAGCAAGGGACAAAAATACACTGTGGCCCATCTTTTGATGTTAAGAATGCTCTGCGCTCTGTGCAACTAGTTTAGGAGGAGAAATGATGTTGACTCATATTTCCATCCAGCAATTATCTCTCCATACATAATGAGCTAATTTTTAAAACCCTATTTTACAGATGAAGACAGTGTGAATTTAGAAGTAACTTATCTGATGGTAAATAGATGTTAAGCAAAACAGCTAGAATTTGACCTTGCGTTGGCTTTTATCTACTATTTTATATTTTCACAGTGAGGAATATAGACAAAGGACTAGATGAAGTTCCAGTGTAGCTAAAATATACCTGATTCTCCCACTAAAAGCGTGTGTGCTGTATGTTCCAGAACTTTCCGTGCCACACCAATAGCGTTTTTAATTCGTCTGAGACCTCCCACTGCTCCTACGTTCATTGTAGTGCTGCAAGAAAAGAAGCACAGTAAGATTTATTAAGGTACTTTCTCAGGTTCACAGATAAAAACTACATTGATTTACTCCAAGCAATAGCTTTGTAGGATAAACTCCACTGTCTTAACGTAATGATGATACCACATCCATGAAGTGCATACAAATTCCCATGATCAGATAAATTAAGGAATAGCAAATCAACCTACAGCATACTCCAACAGCACCACAATTCAAAGTTCCTCCTAGCTTTTTTGTTGTTGTTACTTTTGAGATAGCGGAAGCGGGGGAGGAGCAGAGAGCGAGGGGGACAGAGGATCCAAAGCGGGATCTGCACTGACAGCCCCAAGCCCCATGTGGGGCTTGAACTCACAAACTGCGAGATTATGACCTGAGCCAAAGTGAGACACTCAACTGACTGAGCCGCTCAGGTGCGCCCCCCTCCCCCCACTACCTGACTTTTAAACATGGCTTCTAAAGAGTTTTAAGGCTTCAGGTCATGCAAACCACACCGTACATAGAAGTCAGTTAAGTGATTGTTTACCACGTCTAGAGACGTATTTCTGTAGTGTGGGATTCTATGTGTTCTAAGGAGACTACTGCATCCATGTGAAATTTCTATTATTCTAATGACTTTCTCTTAACTTGTGTTTGGAAAGGCTGGGCACCATAAGCTAGGGGTTCTGACCTGATGAAACTTACGTATTCGTCCGTCTTGCTCTCAGTAGAAGCAAGTAGATCAGAAGACCGATCAGTGTGACTCAACATGGGGTGAAGATTTCTTACCCGTCCATGATCATGGCATCCAGTGTGGTCTCTCCAAGTTCATCAGGACTCCCTCCAAAGCCCACGGTACCGTCACACTGTTCCCTCTCACACACAGCACAGCCCTGCTCAACTGCATCCAAGGGAGAGCCTCCAGATGCTAACGTCCTCCACGCTGTTAATCAAATCCCAGAAGTGCTGGTTTATATATTGATTTTTTTTCCCAATGCCAAATGCAACAAACCAGAAATGTTTTGAGCACTCATCTAAAAAAATATTTTCATGTTTACCCTTAAACAGAATTTTACTTTATTAAGTAAATGAGTGATACAGACAAATTGTATAATGCAACTATTTACTGTGAAGAATTTAAACACTATTGATGTAAAGTGAGGGTTTTTTATTTTTTACCTACTAATATTTCTATGCTGTGTAAGAAATGTCTTCTCTCCTTCAATTTTATAATTGAAGGCACTAAAAGGCAGTTAAATTGAAAGTTCATTAAATCACGGGCTTATAAATTTCTTCTATATCATTAATTATTAAAAATATACACAACGAGGACTTTTATTAAGGTAACATCAATCATGGCAAGTCTCAATAACCACTTCCTAACAGCAAATAATTACAATGTGGGCTTCACAGCGTTTAATCCATTTAATCTGCACAATAGCTTTTCAGGTAAGTACTGTCCAATTAGTCTCCTCACTTTAAGTTGGAGCAAACAGACCCAGACAGGTTAAGGAACTTGTTCAAGGTCACACAACTGGAACAGGATTCAAAAGCCATTTGGGCACTGCTTTGTTCTCTGGAGCCCCGTACCTTGGCAAGGGGTGGAAAGATCTTTGGTGGTCAATGTCTTACTAATAAAAACAGAACTCTTTGAAGGGAAGGTGCTACTATGGGTCATTTTTAAGCATTAGCTACTGGACCTACAGAATTGAAAGTGTATTTCAAGAAGTTCCCCCTTTCACTACAGAGAACCTTTGTATGTCCCCTGCGCTGGCCACTGCACTTTTTCTCTCATCATGGCTTCAAGGCCAGGAATTTCTTTCTCACAGCCTGTTTCCGCCTTTTCTGAATCAGATGCACTGCCTCTAACACCCAAACTTATGTCCGCCAAGCTCTGGAGCCACTTCTGCCCCAGTGAGTTGTACCAGCAGCCTCAGACGGCGCGGGGAAAGGAGTCGGAAATTACTCTTGGGGTAGTAGGTCTTGGAATGAATGAGACAAACATATGCAATCCAATGAATAAATGACAAGTTCATGGCATGGACAGGATTGAATGAAAGCACAGTAGATAGGCACCTCACGCAGACTGGGCATTAAGAGCAATAAATCGCGAAAGAGGTGATAGCTTAGTGGTTCTCCATCTTAGCTGCAAATCAAAATCACTTAGAAAGCTTTAAAGGAAACAAAATAAATGTCTTGTTGCCAGCAGTTAAATCAAAATCTCAGGAGGTAGGGTTCAGGCACGGGAAGTTCCACAGATGATTTTAATGGCCAACCAAGAATGAAACTCTACGGCAGGTGGCAAATACACAATGTCAGCACAGAACACCAGAAAGTAAATGTAAAAAGGGTCTGTATGGGAAATTAATAGCCGTTTGCAAAGCTGCACTTGAGCTCATGGTATTGGGGAGATCCGAGGGGCTAGAAAGGTGAAGTAGAACAGTAGACAAGAGACAGCCCCCCCCCCCCCGCCGTGACAGCAGTATGGATGTCAGGCAAGACCGCGTAGGAGCCCGTGGAGGAGTCCCAGCAGAAAGGCCCTAACTGCTGCGGGTCAGGCAGCAGCAGGGCGGAAAGCATGGGGGCGCGGGGCTGAACAGAGGCGGAATGCGAAGTGGGGACGTAAAAAGCGGCTGCGGGCAGGGAGGACTCCGTAAGGGTCCAGTGCAAGAGGCGCAGCGGTGCAGGAGGTGCAGGAAGGCCCGGAGGTGAGGCTCCGGTCCCCGCCCAGGGGTCAGCCCGCCGGCCGCAGCCCCCGCCCCCGGCCGCCGCCGCGCACCTGCTTCGGTCGCGTTCCTAAAGGGCCAAGTGTTGAGGACCAGGGGCAGAGGGCTGGAACTGCGCGCGAGGCCTGGGCCGAGCAGGAGCGGCACTAGGAGCAGAGGAAGGCTCCACTTCCGCGCCATGGCCGCGCGCCCGGCGGAGAGAGGCCCGCGCGGCCGCTGAGCCCGCGGGGCCGCGCTCGCGGAGCTCGTGATCGGCCGCGCCCCGCGCCCCGCCTCCCGCCGCCGGACTCGGCGGCTCCCTCTGGGGCGCGGTCAGGGCTCCCTCTGGTCTCGCGAGATTGGCCGCCGCGGGACCGCCGAAGCCGCGGAAGCCGCGGCACCCCCGGAGGTTCCTGGCCTGGGGGCGCTGTGGCTGGGTGCTCGGGGACCCTTCAGGTCCTCCGGGGTTTGTGTTTTCTTCGAGTTGACCGAATGATTGCCGTCCCCGTTGGTAAAGGCAGACTGAGTCCTGTGTTGAGAAATCAGTATGAAATTTACGCAGCCCGCGGTTGCGTGGCCCTGGGAACATTTTCATTGGCTTTAACCTTATTCTTTACATTAAAAGCTGAAGTCGACAAATTTCCAAATTCAAAATGTACTCCAGGATCCCTGGCCTCAGAGATCTGCGGAGGCTATGGCGTAGGGGTGAATCACGCTTGCTGAGAACCACAGCTCTTTGCAGGATGTGCTGTCATAAGTCGCTGAGCCGGAAGAAGCGGAGACGAGGGTTCACCGAAGTGCACCCTCCCCGGGGTTCAGGGCAAGAAGGGCTCCCGTTTCTAGTGTCTTCCACCTTGTGCCTGACACCTTTAAGTGCTAAATGCACGTTTGAATAAAGGTGGAATGGAGACTTGCCATTGTTAAAAGAGAAACTGAAAAGGGGTGCCTGGGTGGCGCAGTCGGTTAAGCGTCCGACTTCAGCCAGGTCACGATCTCGCGGTCCGTGAGTTCGAGCCCCGTGTCGGGCTCTGGGCTGATGGCTCAGAGCCTGGAGCCTGTTTCGGATTCTGTGTCTCCCTCTCTCTCTGCCCCTCCCCTGTTCATGCTCTGTCTCTCTCTGTCCCAAAAAATAAAAAAAAAGAAACTGAAAATAGTAAAGATTTTGAAAACTATTTTTAAGTAGACGTGCTATAAAATGTATTGTTGAAAAGTTCATTGGTAAAGTTTTACTTACATCTTTTTAATAGGGGAGGCTTGGGGGATTGATAAAAGGGATAGGTGGCCTTTGAATTGTTTCTGGAGCCGCATTTCTTGTCAAGACTTAATTTGTAAGACAGGTACAGCTGTATTTAATTCCTCAAAGACTTGGGTTGCATCCCGAATGAAGTCACTTGGCTGACCCACGCATTCAAATCTATTACGGCCACTTTGCATGTTTATATCAGGGAGAATATTTTCAGTTGAGATGGAAATCAAAGCATTCCTGTCTTCTAGCTTTAGAGCTGTGTGTCTTTGCAATGTTTTAGTAAATGCTTCTACAAGGGCTTCATAATGTTTTTTCTTTCCCTTTGGGTACGTAGCTTCATTTTAGCTTAGGGGACAAGGCCTTAAAAAGTTTTTTTTTTTTTTCAGTTTATTTATTTATTTTTTGAGAAAGAGAAGGCTTGCAGGCACTTGCAAGCATGAGCAGGGGAGGGGCTGAGAGAGAGGAAGGGGCTCAGCACAGAGCCCAAAGCAGGGTGCACACCCAGGAACTGAACCGTGAGATGGTGACCTGAGCCAAGACCGAGAGTCGGACGCTCTACCTACTGAGCCACCCAGGCGCCCCACCTAAAAAAGTTTTTATCAAACTCTATCAATTTCCAATTTGGCCACCTTCTGACTTTAAAAAGCATCCTTTTGAATATCTTGTCAGGCTTCAGGTGAGACAAATAGTAAATGCTCCCTGAAGGTATGGAACAACCCTTTTCATTTAAGAGGCGTCCTCAGAGAAGGTTTAAAAGTTCCTACCCTACCAAGAGCAGAGCCACTCTCAAAGATAACCGGGAGAAATAAAGACAATTTTCCTGAGGGCCGACAGCAATCAGTAGCACCACAGGCACAAATGGAGTGCAACCCCCATTTCTGCATGGCCATATTTCTGGGCGCCCAATCCTGACAGGTGCCAAGCCAAGTTCTCCAGACACAAAATGAGACAAAGAAGAATGCAACAGCTGTCCCTGGGAAAGAAAGGATTGACAGCCAGAGGGCACCTAAAAGCAAATTCATGTGTCGCAATTCAAAGATCTAATTCTTCAAATGTTTTTTGCCTGCCAATCCGAATTTGGAAAGGAAGGGACAGAGTGGACTTTTACCTTCCTCTCTCAACCAGACACCCCAGACGGAGGTCTGGGAGAGCTGACCCTGGTAAGAATTCTTGCCATTTGCCAGCTGCTGCCAGTTTTCCCGGGATCCTGTGTGTAGGCTGCAGAGGGAGTGGGGTGTCCTACAAGTCTCCTCCTGGTCCCCAGAAACTGTAGAGGAGGAAAAATAATTTTCCTCCCCGCCTTATGGTAGTGTTTCACCAAGACCCCTTTCATTCTAGGGCACTTCCTAAAATGGGTAAGTTTATCTAAAGTGATTTAAAGTTCTCCATGGTGGCCACTGTAATTCAAGATTAGTTTTGGTAAGTTTAACCTGCTTGTTGAGACTTAAAATTTTACTCACCCTCACCTCACGCTGGACCTGGTCCAGCTTATGCCAGACCCACAGCACTCCGGCCAGTTTAGGACCTGGCTCAGTTTCCGACTCAGACCCGGTCCGGTTTCACAGGAGCACCTGGCCCGGTTTCCGAGTCGGACCCGGCCCAGTTTCTAAGGAGCACCCGTCCTGGTTTTTAAGCCAGAACCCATCTAGGTTCTAGGTCAGACCTGAGCGGGAAAAACAAACCAGCAGATGAAGTCTGAAAGCTCCTAATGCAAATGCTGCCAATCCCAGTGGGACCCAGCCAGCACCCCCAGATCCCAGCAGGACCCAGCCAGCACCCCCAGAGGCAACAGGAAAGCAGCGAGCTCCCGGGACTCACAGGTACCTTCACCTGGTTGCTTGTTGCTCCCTGGGTTCTCTCTTCCCGCCCCAGAACTGTTAAGACAGAAACAGGCCTACTGACAAATTCAAGAGTTCCTTTGAGCAAAGTGGATTCAAATCGGGCAGCATCCAATCTAGCAGATAGAAGGGAGCTCCACGGAGCTGCACAAAATGAAAGACTTCTATAGGGAGAGCGAGACGGAAACAAGGAAGTTACAGTAGTCCAAACAGTGGGTTAATTCCTACAAGATTACTACTTTCTTTTTGGGGGTTGGCCGGGGACCATCAGGCAGATTACCTGCTCATCATGAGATTCCTGATTGACTGGTTTAAGGTTCTGTTTCTGGGAGAGCCAAAACTGTAAGTAAGTCTTGTCTTGGTGACTAGGCCTTAGCATAAACAACTCCATTTTTAGATCCGTTGCTTTGTTTTTAGCATCATGCATGGTAGACGTTGCTTATTTTTGATAGTGTAGTTGTCTGGGCCCTATGCGCCAACACGAACCCATAATCCCTTGGGGGCTCTGGAGTACCTGATCCTGTTGCCACAGGAAGCCCCGTGATCAAATGCTTTTGACAAACATTTTTACAAATTTCTCCATACTTTTAAAATATTCACTTAGTGGGAGTTGTGAAGTTTCCAAATCTTCAAGGCTTCATTGCTGTGAAATAAGACACAATTTAAACAGCACAAAATAGCCTGGAAGAATTATTGCAAGGCAGGGAAGTGCTGTTAATTAAAGGTAGGTGCAATTGAGGAGAACTGATGTAAACTTCTGTGGGATTTTTTGGGGGGGGGGGGTGTTTTTTTGTTTTGTTTTAATTTTTTTAATGTTTATTTTTGAGGGGGGGGTGCTGAGTGTGAGTGGGGGAGGGGCACAGAGAAAGAGGGAGACACAGAATCCGAAGCAGGTTCCAGGCTCCGAGCTGTCAGCACAGAGCCCCACATGGGGCTGGAACTCACAAACCGTGAGATCATGACCTGAGCCCAAATCAGACACTTTACCAACTGAGCCACCCAGGTGCCCCTCTGCTATGTGATTTTGGAGGAGGAATAAGTCATCTGTGCTGGTGTAATCAGGGTAAATGTGAAATTTAAAAGAGGGGATGAAACAGAATAAGAAAGCAAGGAAAACATATATCATGCATTTATTAATTTTCATTAGCACCCGAACTGAGCCTTAGTATTTTTGATACCTCAGGAGCCAGGGCAAGACTTCAGCAAAAAATTATGTAATATAATATGTTATATAATAATACATAATATATTATATAATATAATAA
>NW_024412412.1:8508581-8577999 GCF_014898765.1 Herpailurus yagouaroundi
TGTATATAATATTAATAATATATATTATATATGATATATATGATATATATGATATTATATTACATATATATTATATATACCGTATAATATATATTATATATATAATATATATTATATGGTATATATATGGTATATATATGGTGTATATATATATAATATATGGTATATATATAATATATGGTATATATAATATATATTATACATGGTATATATAATATATATGTAATATAATATAAAATTGTGTAATATAATACATGAGAAGTCGGCCCACTGCTGCCTGTCACTCCTCCTTTGTTCTTAGGGCATTTGTGTTTCTTGTAGCTGAAAGAGCCTGAACTTTGTTACCTCCACTAAGTCCACTCTTTTTTCCATTTGAAAAAATTCTGCCACTTGAAATCAATTCCTGTCAGAGAAATGCAACACAGCTAAATTATACTATAATGGGAATGTCTGAGAAAAGATTTCAGTAGGTCAGTTTCCCCAAGGATATTTATATTTAAAATAATTAATATGCCACCCCAAAGAAATCAGACTTATTTGGTGGCTTCTTAGCATCTATTAAAATACCCATTGGGTCCACCATCCAGTTAACCTAAACTAAATGTCCTATCTGCGGCTCTATCATAAAGGTGGTAACATGCTCTGGGTATTTGCATTTCTAATGGATTAATTTTTCTTAGACTAACATTTGAGAATAGTTTGAGTTTTAGTCTTGGAAGGCCCCTCATGTTATTTGTAGGTTTTCATAGAACTAGAGGCTTATGCTTTAGTTTGAGGTGAATCTGAATGAAACGTCTGTTGATCAAGTAGGTAGTGGACCTTTAAAAACAAAAAATTGTGCCATGACTTTCCCAGCATCCTGTCCAATTTTTCATTCCCTTAAATCATTTATTATGCATAACAGCAGAGATAGGTAGCATTACTGAGGAAAGAATTAGTTATAGATTATTTTTATTACAATGTGGACAGCATTACATAATTTTCTTTGGTAAGATTTTCTTTTGGTAAGATGTTTATGTTCCTAAATAGAACTTACTTCCTTATTCAATAAGATAGAATAGAATCTCAGGGAGATTCTCAAGACGTGGATTTAAATTTTTTTTTTTTTAATGTTTGTTTATTTTTGGGAGAGAGAGAGGAGACAGAGCGTGAGCAGGGGAAGGCAGAGAGAGAGGGAGACAGAGAATCCGAAGGGCTCCAGGCTGTCAGCACAGAGCCTGAGGTGGGGCTCGAACTCACGAACCCACGAACTGTGAGATCACGACCTGAGCCGAAGTTGGACGCTTAACCAACTGAGCCACCCAGGCACCCCACAAAACATGGATTTTAAAACCTAGGACAACAACCTGTTGGCCATGATTTACCCATCTAATCTTCCCGGGGCACCCATTTTTCTTTATCTGAAACACGGAGAACATGAGTGTTCTTAAAGTTTTGTGAGTGAGGATAGAGTGCTATGCAGACCAAATACAATTTCTTTTGTTTAACTGGCGTTTAGCCAGCAGCCTTCAAATGATGTCAGGGAGGGGGCGGTCCAGAAATGTACAAAGCAGCAAAAAGAAATCAATTTGAGATTCAGAAATTTCTACAGGAATTATAAAGCGTAGGCCAGCTACCTATAATGCCTTTTAAAGCAAGCACTTAGAATTTCCTCGACTATCTTAAATAGAAATTAAAAATAAAGTTGTCCACCTACTTTGAGCTGTCTAAACTTTACATGTTTATAAACATGGTCCATCGCAGGGCTGTGAGATTTATGAATGTCTTAAAACATCAGCCTCAAGTCTTACCAAGGCGACAGCCTGAAATGGAGCCTTAAGTGATATTACAAATAGAGATCTCCTGTGCGGGGTGGGGAAGGGGAGGGGGTTCATCAGGCTCCAGGCCCCCCTCCATTTCCTCTAAACTTCATGGCTTTCAATTTATCAGTCTCAGAGGGATGAAGAGTTGAGTCTCTCCTGATAGCATTTGAAGCTGTGGTTCCACAGAGGATTTAACGCTGGAGTTGCAGGGAGTCTCGGTATTTCAAATCTGAGGCTTAAAAAACTAAGCCATCCCCTCCGGCTCTTGCACTGATGCTGTGAAATCCATTTGAGAAACATGCCCATGTTTGGCTCCTTGTTCAAAGCTGTAAGCGTGACTTGGCATTGAAATAATAATTTCTTTTTCAGAAACTCCCCGCTGAACCTGGGTTATCTAAATACAAGTTATTTGTTTGATTGGCATTTGCCCTTGTCAGTTTCGAAAACTAGAAGCAGCTGTTGTTGCTAATGTTAGAGGGTTGTGGTACCGCGTTTCTAATTTCAATCTGTTTTTACGTTAATCTGTGAGCACGTGATGTTACTTTCTGATTGTACGTCCTGCACGAAATTAGCGTGTGTTTCATTATACAGAAGTAAGTGCTACTCTGTAAATGAGGAAAGAAAGTATTCTTCGTTTCTGAAATATTTTTTCTGGTTTATGACCCTGAAACCATTTGTCACATCAGTGACAGATTCAGGTCACAAACTTGTTTTTGACTTTTTAACCTTTAGAAGTCACCTTGGTGACTTATAGGACCGTGTAGTGGAATACTGGCCTCTTAAGTGATTTCTTCTCAAAATAAACTACATACAATATATTTTCAGGTTTTTTTCATATTAATACCAGCCAGCGCTACAATGAAGGTATCATAACAAGGAGATAGTACATCATGTTACATAGTGTAATCTGTTCTTTACGACAGTTGTTTATAATGTTATGATGCCTTCATGAATGTGATCCATTATAATAATAAAGGTCTAGGGTAACAGAACACGCTTCATGATGTCTTCCTACCATTTTAAAAATCACTGTGACATTGTTAACTAGTGTCACAGATTATTTTCAGTAAGTCATTGTTAGTGAGTCCTGTCACTATGTAAAATAAATCTTATGTCGATCATAAGTTAAAGGGGAAAACGTAACGGTGAACAAATGTATCTTGTGTGTGACTATCCAACTAGTATGTTACTTCCCAATGGTTCATACGAAGATTATTTTACATATGACTTAGTATTTACTTTTTTCATTTTTTAGAAATGTGCTTCTTCAACAATCTCTATGCTCACTGTCACAGAAGATCACATACCTCTTAACATTTTGGATATATCTGTTTGGAGAAAAATCTTAGCATCGTGCACATTGTTGTGTAACGTGGTTTTTTATCTTTAACCTCTTTGCATGTCATTAATATTCTTGATGCTGTTTTAAACCCCTTATATTGTAAAGTACATTGTAAATCTAGGAAAGTCCATAAAACAAATAGGCAGCTTAAAGAATTTTGCATAAAATGAACACCCATAGCATCACTCCTCGTGCCAGCAAACATAATATTTTGAGCATCCCCGAAAACCCCTACCTGCTCATACAACAACGCTTTTAGTGGAGGTGTAACATTCGTTTATGGCTGAACAAAAATGTGTCGTTTTCTACTGCCTTTTAAATTGTAGTTCTGGGGGCGCCTGGGTGGCGCAGTCGGTTAAGCGTCCGACTTCAGCCAGGTCACGATCTTGCGGTCTGTGAGTTCGAGCCCCGCGTCAGGCTCTGGGCTGATGGCTCAGAGCCTGGAGCCTGCTTCCGATTCTGTGTCTCCCTCTCTCTCTGCCCCTCCCCTGTTCATGCTCTGTCTCTCTCTGTCCCAAAAATAAAAATAAAAAACGTTGAAAAAAAAATTAAAAAAAAAAATAAATTGTAGTTCTGTATATATAAATAACTTCTCAGAGTTAATATGTCAGACATTACACTGAGTTTATACAATTGGCTGTAGCAATTAAAATAGTGCCGTGCTGGGTCATGAGTGAAGGTCGACAGTGGGAATCCAGGACTGTTGCACGGCTCAGGTGATGAGCTGTGAGGTCGTCTATTACTAATAGTTGGGTTTCCTACGAATCAGGGCAGATTTGGAAATTAGGCAGGTCTCGAAATTCAGGGCAAATGCAAGGAGTCGGGTGGTTTGAAGACATGATTATCGCACGAGGTATTACTCTGAGGAGAGGGTTTTTGACCCTCCCACCATCTTTATAATTTTCATTGCATCTCAAAGCCCTGATGGCACTTGGTGGTTTAGGTGCCCTGATTACCGCATGGCTCTTGTAGTGAAGGCTTAGATCATACATCTTTGAAGGCTGAAATTCTTCGGTGTAGGGTTATGATAACTGTGATTGTAAACTTTCGTAATTTTGTGTCACTTTTAAGTGCTTGCAGTACCAAATAAGAGAAAACTTAGTGGCTCAAGAAAAAAGAGATTTGCTTCTTTTTTTTTTTTTTTTTTTTTTTTTGTACCAAACAGTAAGTGTAAAACTTTTGGCGTTGGTTCAAGAGCTCTAAAATGTCAGAACTTATTCGTTGCCTTATGGTCACAAGACAGCTACTGTGGCTCCAGACTTAGCACACGCAAGCCAAGTCAAGGGTCTAATAGCCACACCCTACCCTTTTGAGTAGGAAAACGGAAGCATTCCCCAGATACTGCCAGCAGAATATGGCTTCATTCTCATTGGCCAGAATTATGTCGCTTGGCCTTTTCGCTGAGCCCTACAATGCTCAGCAACATGTTTTTTCTTTTCTTTCCTTTTTTTTTTGTTTCTTGTTTTTGTTGTCAAGGCTGGATGTCACTTCTGGTTCGGTGTAGTACATCATAGGAACAATACATACAGGAAGAGGTCAGATACTAAGGCAGCCTTGAGAATTCAAGACCTTTCTAAATTTCTAGAAACTTTTTGAAGGACTTGAGACTTCAGCAGAGTGTAAATATGGAGTTTGAGCCAATCTTATTTAGATCTCAGGGATCAAAGACACCTCATTCAACGTCCGAATTATGACTGGTGCTCAGTGGGAGATTGAGAGGAAAAGGGCAGTTCTCCCTCTGGGATAAAAAGATGGTTATTTTTGAGAATAAGAGATTAAAGGAAAATGGGGGACTTACCGCCTGATAATCTTGATCTTTTCTAGGAGTAGTGGAAATCAGCTGCCAAGATTATAGCAGGTTTGAAATGGAACTGGTGACGAGAAATTGGTGAGAGATTTTAGAGGATTCATTACGGGAAGTCTCATAAAGATGGCAATAATTGAACAAGAAAGATTGTGGAGCATAAACAAAGATCCATTTTTAAATCAAATAGCCAGACATTAGTGAATCCTAATTATCACGGTCTTTTGCCTTGCTGTAGTATCATTTCAAGGTACCTCAATTATAATGTAAAAAGTGAGAATTATCCCTTACTGGAGAGAGAGTCTACTTGGTTTGGTGGGAAATTTATTGGTGTAGCTGATCATGGCAAAATCCACTGTGCTCCTGAACCCTGGGAGTGTGTGTGTGTGTGTGTGTGTGTGTGTGTGTGTGATGGAGAGTTAACACACGGTCAGTGGAAGGTTTTGAGAGACTGGAAATCCTAGTGAGGGCAGACTGCCTATTTTAGTGGAAGTCCAAGGCGAGAGAGTTCAAAAATAAGGAGGGTGTAATAAATTACAGCAGTGCTTTTCACTTACTGCTGACTAGTACATTCTGGGCTTTTAAAGGCAGATTCAATCCTCAGAGTGAAAAAGGGGAGACTTACAACCTGGGCGTGTCCTTAGTGGCTGATACCTTCCTTTTTCTTTCCTTTCCTCATTCTCTTTTTCCTCCCCCCTCTTCCCTCTTCTCCCTCTTCCTCTGTCCCCCATTCTATCCCCTTCTCCTTCTTCACTTTCTTCTTTTCAAAAGTGTGTATTAGTTGCTTACTCTGTGTCAGACATGTTTTTATGTGTTATAGATACAGTGGTGAGCAGACCAGACATAATCCTCCTGTTGGGACTTACCGAAAGCACCAAACTCAAAGACTGTACGTTGAAGAGCAGTGGAAAAGGAGGCAGATGGTGGGATGGCCCGTGGGGAGTGGTGAAGGTGACGAGAAGTGGTGAGATTGCAGGTTTTCATGGAAGAGTGTGCAGGCTTACTCTGGGTTTGGTGTGTCCCGTAAGAGGGAGAAAGGACTTAGGCCTGTCACCGAGGTTCCACTAGCTCTGTCGGACCATGTGACCGGACATAAGTCAGGATGACAAATGGGATAAGGAATACATTTTTGCCTTTGGATGCAGAGCGACCTTGGCATTGATTTAATTACTCTAATGCTCTGACGTGTTTCTGATCCTAGGAGGGTGACATCTGCATTGCTCCCAGTGGTGTCAGGAAGGCACTCCCGGGGGTGGCTCCTGGTGTGGAGGGATGGACTTCATATGCGCAGAAGTCAGACAGTCCTGCAAAACCACAGGGTCCTCCTGAGGAGAGGAACCCAGACCCTGGCTGACCCAACATGGCCGTGTCAGTCGCCTGGAGGAAGAGAAGGAAAAGCTGAGCGAAATTAGGGAGGGATCCTTTTTCCTCACTGCGCCAGCTTCTTTCCTGCTGAGGGTATTCACTGAGCCCTTGGCCTCTCTACTCCTTTCCCCTGAGCGGCTATTCCAGTGACAGATTTGGGGAGACTAAATTGGACAGGGTCACCTGTGCCCTTCACCCTCTGGAAGCCGAGTGACAGGCAGGATTGTCATTCCTTGCCCCTGCTCGTTCCTGCCTGGCTGGGTTAAGTTTGGCCAAATCTGGGTTTAATGCGAGGAAGCCCATCTGACTCTCAAAGTAAGGGATTTCCTCTGCCTTAGCCTTTATTAGTTCTCAGAGTGATTCGCAGGCGTCTGTCGACCACGCCTGGATCTTCTATTTTAGTTCACTCAGAACAGAGGCGAGGGAGAGGAGCACCGTGGAGGGGGTGCCCCAGGGAGCGAAACAGCGATGATGCTCACCCCACCTTCTTCTGTTTCATAGAAGTTTCTGAACACACTCACACAGGCCATCTCATCGATGGCCCCCATTTTGCAGGTGAAGAAATTCAAGTTTATAGCAGTTAAATAGCTAAAAGTTGCAGTGAGATAAGATATCCAGGTCTCCTGCCTACTAAACAAATGTTTTGTCTTTCTTGTATCTTCAACTACGTTGGGTGTATATTAAGGATACGTTTCCTCTGCATCACCGGGGTGAGTCATACCTTCATCAAAGTTTGCACAGCCCCGCAGGGAACCTCAGTCAAACTGTGAAAAAAAAAAAAAAAAAAAAAAAGCTCACCTCTATATATCTTAGGAGTTAAAGCCTCGCACATCATTCATTCATCACTCAAAATAGGTCAGATTTTTCATTCTCGTCTGAAATGCAATCAAACACATTTCCGTTGCGGGCTGCCCTTCGCGCAGTTTTGCGTTTGTTTGTTCAAAGTGCTGGATTTTGGTATTGGTTTTGTTATGTTTGTCATCCGGTGCTATTTGTGACTCTACGAGGAAATGAGTAGTCAAGTCCGCAAACTGTTGAAGAATTTCGACAGCAGCTGCTTTCTACCAAGTACCTTTTAATTCCTCCACCTTGGCAGAATGCAGTGTCTATCAATTGTCGCAAAGCCTTAGAAGTCTCCAGCTCCGCGGTGAAAACTCTGTTGTGCTTATTTTTATGTGAAGGGAAACCTAACATGGTGAGCACCCAGGAGAGTCCTTACGGGCAGATAGCACTGGAACATTGCCACGTGGCAGTAAACTCTTATCTCCAGCCAAGACCCATCACCACAAATAGAAGGAATGCGAATTAGCCGCGGAGGCTGTGCATTTACTATTAAGAGCAACTGTGCAATCTAGTTTTCAAGACCCACGCTACCCAAACACATTTTTCTGCATTACATAATGTTATCATTTAAATATTGTCGTTCGAATGGGAAGCCCAGCTGTGCATATCAGGACACAGCTGTCGGGTTGAGGTGCACACAAGCCATCTGGTGCTTGGTTCTGGGTGGTTAAATTCTAGCCGGGGATTTAACTTCATATCCAGCTGTGATGAAGTAAATTGAAAGCTGCCTATTATTCTTCAGAAATCGCTCCTCTGGGACAGTCCTCAGAAATAAATTTTAGCCAGAGGTATCATTGACTGGTTCTACACTTTCGGTTACGGCGTTGGCCAAACTAAAGGCAAACAAAAAGTTGTTCGGTCGTTTCATTGTCTTTGTGGGAAATAAAGCAGGAGAGCTGAAGAGAACGGAGCTGTTCAGTCTTCTTCAGATTATTTGTGGAGGGGGCCGCACCTGCCGTCGAACGGACTTTCTTCGTCTCTCTGGGCGCGATGGGAGGAAGAGCCAGGTGATGTGTAAAGGCCGAGTTGGACAACAAAGGCAGTGATCGTTCTGTCGGTAGCCATGAGAAGTAGGAGGGAGCAACAACATTTTTCACAGTAGTCATTGCCGTGCTCAGGTCCACCCCTTTCCCTCTTCCAACTGTGTTCAAGGGGCGGATCTTCAAATGCCACCTTGACCTTTTGTGAGTATGTTTAATCACGAAATCTCGAGAAAGAAAAAGACCTTGACAAATTAGACTGCTCCGGTGTCTTGAGGCATTTCTGTGTATCACTCCCTGTATTACGGAATTAATCCCTATCGCTTTTTAACATCTTCAAAGGAACAGACTTTTATTATAACTTATTGCAATATTTTACTTACTCAATGCCTCATAGATCATTTTCTCCAAAGCAAATGGCACTGATATGTATTCATTACTGAGCAGGGTAGAGTTATGGTATATATTCATGTACGTTAGCTGTCAAATAATTTAGCTGGCCTCAAGATGAAATGGCTTCCTCTTTTTTTAAAACAATATACTTTATTCTACTCCGTGTCTTCTAATTGGAAAAACTCACCTTTTCTCTCTAGATGGAACTTTCTTCTGAGAACCACAATTGCTTTTTTCTTTTTTTTTAATTTTTTTCAATGTTTATTTTCACGAGAGAGAGAAAGAGAGAGTGAGAGCGCGACCATGAGCAGGGGAGGGGCAGAGAGAGAGGGAGACACAGACTCCGAAGCAGGTTCCAGGCTCTGAGCTGGCAGCGTGGAGCCCGACACAGGGCTCGAACTCACGAACTGAGATCTGACTGAGCCACCCGGGCGCAATTGCTAGTTTAAACACAGAAAAAACTGAAGGTGGGTGTGTGTGGAGAAGTGATTCAGTAAAGACCCTTTGCTTTATTTTCTTTTCAAAATGTGTTTGGCGAAAATCTTTTGTCGGATGATGTGAGTAACTAGAACACACGGAGAAGGCTACGAATGCAAACATCTGATGTGTATACATTAATCAGGGTTCTCCCGGCAAACAGAACCATGAGGCTACAGATAAGTAGACAGAGATAAAAAGAGATTTATTATAGGCATTGGCTCACATGGTTTTGGAGGCTGAAAAGTCCCACAGTACTAGGCTACAGGCCAGAGAGCCCGACGCTGAGCCAGTGATCTTACTCACATCTGAGGTCAAAGGCCGAGGACCAGAAGCTCCACGGCGGGAGAGCAGGGGAAGGTGGACGTCCCAGCTCAAGAAGAGAGAGAGAATTTGCCCTTCCTCCTCTTTTTTGTTCTTTTTGGCTCTCCACACATTAGGTGATCCTGCCCTTGTGGATCTTTTAGCCCTACTTAATCAAATGCTCATTTCCTCCGGAAGCACCCTCACAGACATTCCCAGAAACAATATTTTACCGGAGTCCGGGGGTCCCTTAGGCTAGTCAAGTTGACACAGAAACTCATCACCGCAGAGTAGTTAGGTTTGCTGGTGTATTTTGCTTTTGGTTCTAAATACAGAGTTTAATAATAGGGAATTAAGTTTAAGACCTGTTTCTAGGGGCACCTGGGTGCCTCAGTTGGTTAAGCATCTGATTTCGGCTCAGGTCACGATCTTATGGTTCGTCGGTTCGAGCCCCGCGTTGGGCTCCTTGCTGACAGCTCAGAGCCTGGAGCCTGCTTGGGATTCAGATTCTGTCTCGCTCGCCCTCACTCTCGCTCTTGCTCTCTCTCACTTTCTCTGCCCCTCCCCCACTCATGCTCTATTTCTCGCTCTGTCAAAAAAAAAATAGAATAAAAAAATAGAATTGATCTCAGGATTATATATTCATTAGTGATTCCTCAAAAATAGCCATTTTAAAAACATGGTTAATACTTTGAATACCTGATAAAGAAATCCATCCCTCAGATTCTACAGGTACCCCACTCCATACCGTATTCCCTGGACTAAATGGGGCCGATAGTACCATTTTAAGCAACTCTGTGCAGCATGAAGGGCTGACCTTGACATGGTAGAAACATGAGACAAAAAGGAGTAACAGCAAGGAGAACAGGAAATTTACAAAAATTCTAAATTTACAAAGATTTGAGAGACATAGTATGCATCATATTTTATTCTCAAATTTAAACTGTGGACGGTTGTTAAGTTTTAGACTGTTCTTTTCAGTTTGAATACTTTAAAAAATAATTTTATTTCATGCTTCGGTACCTCACGGTGTAGACAAATGAAAACTGAAAATTACCTGTACTTGGTGTTAGAGGTTTCATTATTTGACCTAGAAAATTAATTTTACCAAAGTCACCGTGATGTCTACAAGCCGTCCAGTGATGGTAAATAGCCCTTCTTACAGCAAAAAGATGATAGACTGAGAAAAGTGTAAGGAAAATTAATATTTAGTGACTTTGGCTTTTCATCTTGTGTGTATTATTTCTTTCAAAAATGGGATGTGGGCGTGACTCTCTTGAATGAGTGAATTTTAAAAACACTTGAAATGAATATGGATATTTATATAATCCCTATGTTGTATTGTGAAACTGTCTGGGAAAAAATGAGTAGTGGTGGAAATGACTCAAGACGGCTTGATGTTTGTATGAAGGGACCTGTTGTGGGGTCAGATGCTCTACAATAGAAGGAATTTGTTGTTGTTGTTTTTAAATGTTTGTTTATTTTGAGAGAGACAGAAAGAGAGAGTGTGTGACTAGGGGAGGGGCAGAGAGAGAGGGAGAGAGAGAATATCCCAAGCAGGCTCCATGCTGTCAGCACAGAGCCTGACGCGGGGCTCCATCCCATGAGCCGTGGGATCATGACCTGAGCCAACATCCAGAGTGGGACACTTAACTGACAGAGCCACCCACGGGCCCCTGTTGTTGTGTTCTCACTTGTCCTGACTTGGACGTGAGCTTCGTTTCCAGGCAGGAAATGGACTAGCACTTGTGGCGCTGATGGTGCCGAAGCATGTCGGTATGTTCTGTTCTTTGTGCAGCAGTGACTGTGATGATGAGCAGCTGCCATCTATTGCGTGCTTACGGTGAACCCGGCACTACGCGCAGTGTTCCCTGTGTTAATTTATTAATCCTCTCAACACTATTATTACCCACACTGTGCAGGTGAGGAAAGACCCAGAGGGGTTAAGGAACTTGCCCAAATTCTCCTAGCTAGTAAATAGTACAGCCAGAATACAAATCCGTAATGTCTGGTTCCGGAAACTGTATCCTTTTATCCTAAATTATATTGCCTCCAAATTCTGATTTGATGTTGTTTTATAACATATTATAGAATATATTTGATTGGGATCTCATAAACAACCAGGATTCAAAATATGCAAATATGTAACGCACATGTCGTCTCTTTTTTTATTTTTTAATGTTTATTCATCTTAGAGAGAGAGAGAGAGAGCGAGCAATAGTAGGGAGAGGCAGGGAGAGAGGGAGACACAGAATCTGAAGCAGGTTCCAGGCTTTGAGCTGTCACTACAGAGCCTGACGTGGGGCTGGAACTCATGGTTAGTGACCTGAGCCAAAGTCAGATGCTAAACAAACTGAGCCACCCAGCGCCCCCCACCCCCCCCGCCCCACCTCTTCTTAAATAACCAACCAAAGAAATGATGGTATTTAGAATATGTTAAATATGCTAGATTCATAATTCCCCAGGCTCCCAGGTTTTTTGTTTTGTTTTTTTTTTTTTTAAGTCAAAGCCTTTTCATATTTTGGAAAGAACTTGAGGAAAGCAATTCGGAAGATAATGGAGTAAAAGGCAATAGAATCATTTAGGTACTAAATCATTAGTTACTAAAATGGGTGCTGGAGTATAGAGAACAGAGTGGTTTCGACTAGTAACGTTACCTCAGTTATACTGAAATACATTTAAAAAAAGTTCTGAAAAATGAAGGACACAAGTTTCCACAAACTGTGTACCCTGAAGATGGTACAAGAGGAAATCAGTTTTGCTCACAAAAAGGCAGCTCTGGTTTAGACGGAAGTAAATCTTTCCAGGATTCTGTGCAATAGATCAAAGCTGTAGAGACTCACCTGGCCTTGCTTATCACAACTCAGGTACCTATTAAATGTTAACTGGATCCCTAAGATCCTTCCACCTCTGTGATTGTGTTGAACTTGACCAACAGTTGTGCTGTGCCCCCCCTACCCTTTAAACTGATGCAACTTAATTATAAGGGCTATGGTGTGTGTGTGTGTGTGTGTGTGTGTGTGTGTGTGTGTATATATGCGCATGTAGACCAAAGATGGCTACATAACCATTGGGAAAATGGTATCATCAGCATCCTTTAGGAGCTGAATGGTGGTGTTTTTCAAGGCATTTTCAAGTCCTTCTGCATGAGGTGAACTTGTTACCAAAATCCAAGTTTGACTGCCTGTCACTTAAGAGATGAGTTTTAATCGGAAAGGAATATGAGGTTTCTCTAGGAGACTGGCCCAACTGGGGACAAGGCAGACTCTTGTCTAAAGGCCAACTTTAAGGTTTGTGCCTGGCCCAAGGATTTTTAAAGATGTCTAGGGCAGTTAATCAGTAAAGGATGTACATGGTCTATAACATTTCTGGGTGCCATGCAGACTCAATGGTGCCAGTCCCAGATGTTATCCCAGGGCTCCAAGATTGCGCACGGGGGTCTGGTTCATTAGCGCCTGGGAGTTGTACGAGGTCTGGTTTCTGTTTCATGACATGAAGTGCTCTGTTCTTCCCAAGAAATAACGCATGATTTATAGATACCCAAAGAAAGGTTAGTTAATCACTTGTGTGGTCTAAGCGTACTTGGAAAAGCTTAAAAACTACTGGGTTGGCCAGACAGGCCAAGACATCTTCCAACTCAATTCTTACCAAACAGGAATTAGTTATTCAAGGGTTAACCTCTTCATGGATTAGAGGCCTCTAGCCAACTCGTAGTTTAGGTTAAGAGAAAACACATATTCTTTCTAGGAAAAATTGTAAGCATCAAGATTACCCTGTGGTGAAAGACGTGATCTTCTCTGAAGGAAAGATGTGAAGCTGGAGGTTTAACTTAAAACATATACGATGGCTTTATTACTACTCATTTGGAAAGAGGAACAAAAGAAAGTTTGGGGCAAAACCGAAATGATCTGAAAACACTTACTTGAAGTTTATGCAAATAATACATTTCATGAAGTACTCCTTGATCGTATGTGCTGATCTATAACTTGCTAACCCTATAATCATCATGTTGCTATTAACTGAACTTTCCACAATTTCTAGGCCCATTATTAGTTACAAAAGTTATGCAATTGGTAAAATAATGCTCTCAGGAGTATAAAGGATCACTTCATCATTTTTGCTTGTTTTTTATTTTTTTACTTTTTAAAGTTTACCACTTTGGGGGGGGGGGCATGAGCAAGCAAGGGAGAGGCAGAAAGAGAGAGGGAGAGAGAAAGAATCTGAAGCAGACTCCACACTGATAGCACAGAGCCTGAGGTGGGGCTGGAACTCAGGGACCATGAGATCATCACCTGAGCTGAAACCAAGAGTTGGATGCTTAACCGACTGAGCCACTCAGGTGCCCCCACTTATTTTGTAAAAATACAGAGATATAGGGGCGCCTGGGTGTCTTAGTCGGTTAACCGTCTGACTTTGGCTCAGGTCATGATCTTGCGGTTTGCGAGTTCGAGCCCCGCATCAGGCTCTGTGCTGACAGCTCAGAGCCTGGAGCCTGCTTCAGATCCTGTGTCTCCCTCTCCCTCTGCCCCTCCCCTGCTCATGCTCTGACCCTCTCTGACTTTCAATAATAAATAAACATTGAAAAAACATTTAAAAAATACAGAGATATGACTTTGCAATACTGACCAAATCTCAAATATATACTTTAACTCATTTTATCTTCATAAACATCTTTTAGAAGTTATCATTACTTTAACACTTCATTCTAGGGGCGCCTGGGTGGCGCAGTCGGTTAAGTGTCCGACTTCAGCCAGGTCACGATCTCGCGGTCCGGGAGTTCGAGCCCCGCGTCAGGCTCCGGGCTGATGGCTCAGAGCCTGGAACCTGTTTCCGATTCTGTGTCTCCCTCTCTCTCTGCCCCTCCCCCATTCATGCTCTGTCTCTTTCTGTCCCAAAAATAAATAAACGTTGAAAAAAATTAAAAAAAAAAACAACACTTCATTCTAGGTCACTAAAATTTTGTACCATCTTCCAGCATTCTTCATCCTTTTTAACACGTTTGGTGAAATTTCAAGTTCAATAATTATTGAGGAGACTTTGGGAAAAAAATCTGGTTAAGATGAAACCTAAAGGATTAGGTTATTTAAACATGAGGTTTAACCTGAACAATGAGGTTATTCAATCTTAGATATTAGGATAGAAATTACCCTCTTTGATTTTTTATTACAGACATTCTCTTTTATCTGACACGAAGCAAATGTAATAGTTTCAAGAGCTGCGAATGGACTGGATGACCTTAAAAACTCATTCCATGAACATAGGTATTACCTACACAATACTGGGCATGAAGTGACTGGAGCCACTCTTCCCAGAGTGAAGAGATTAGTTAATAGTGACAAGTAGGAAGTGTCATGACACTGGACACTTGAGTGTGCCTGCTGGAAGTGTCGTAGGTGACACTTCCCATCACAGTGATTTTGAAAGCCCAAGCCTCCCACCGTATGACCCGGAAAAATGCAATTCCTTTGAGAAATTAGACATCCAGAACTCTGGTTGGAAATATAGAGCTAAAGCACACTCCCGTCGTATTCAGGGCCTAACCAGAAGAACAAACATTACATATACGTTAGTTGATACAGACGCATGCTTAAAAAATAAATCTGAGAAAGCACAAGCAAAGGCTAAGGTTTATGAGTAAAGGAAGTCAAAAGTCAAATGCATATTCCTGTGTCTTTTTGCACAGGAAGCAGGGACGAGTGGTTAAGACTATACCCTGAACTCAATCTGCATGTGTCTGAGGCCACTGTGTAAACGTCACCGTTTGTCATGTAGAGCTGTGTATTGCTAATCGTAGAAAGGTTTCATTTCTGGCTGTGAATTTCATCTTCTTCGGTGGATTCATTCACCATCTTCATAAAAGGCAGAGGAGATGTTCTGTCATAATAGTTGATATCTCTTCTGAATAGTCCAGGTATCCGTTCTAATTAACTAATGCTAATGCATAAAAATTAAGTAATTTTAATATCGCTCTTGAACCTAAGTCTTTATTTTATAGATACTTGATTTGGTTGCTCAGGATATGCAACCATTACGTATGTGTATGATGAGGTATCTTCAGAAAAATCTATACATGAAGCCAAACTCTTTAACACTTGTTTTTTCTTCTAATGATGACTTGGCTAATCCTATATTATGACCATTATTAACATTTTCAGTGTATTGAGGTCTATAAATTATATCTGTAGGTATAGCTTCTACATATTTCTACAGAAGACTTTTAAGTATGTCATATATGCATGTATCTATATGTATAAGTGCATAATCTATATATGTCCATATATATATGTATAGGTGCACAAATATGGGGTATATAACTTGGTGAATTTTTACGTATAAAAATGCATCCATATCACCACCACCTAGATCGAGGTATAGAACATTTCCAATAGCTGTCCTTATCAGTTCACACCTCCTTCCAAAAATAAGCCCTCCTATGACCTCTGTTGCTGTAGAAGAGGTTGCCTGTTTTTGAACTTTGTGCAAATGAATCCATACAGTTTGTATGCTCTTGTGTCCGGCTTCTTTTTTTTCAATACCACACCTCTGAGATTCATCTGCATCATTACAGGAAGCCATAGGTTTTTCGTGTTCATTGGTACGTAGCACACTGTTCTATACTTTATCCATTGTAATATTACTTGCATTGTTTCCAGTTTGGGGCTAGCTGCGACTAATACGGCCACACAGTTCTCTGGTAGAGTTTAACACTTGTTTCTATAGCGTGTATACCCATGACTCATTGCTCTTAGACAAGGCATGCCAAAGAAAATACATTTGTCCATTTCACAGATATCTGCATATCTCCCTAAAGGGAAATTAACTAGCAATAGAAAAACATCTCCTTAAAGCCTCTTTGTTTATGAACCATTTCCTTGGTCATTGGATATGGCACTCTCTGTTTCCAGTAAAATCTGTGCCTTGCCAAGAAAGCAAAACCACGTTGTAGAGATATGCCATGAGTTGGACTCCAATGAAATGTAAGTGTAAGGTCTAACGGGATTATGCCAGAGGCACAGATGTAAAAAATTAATTTTACCATAAGCTCACTCTGTCAGCTCAAATTCTCTGCCCCAGAAAGTGTAAGACAGACCGTTCAGAATATTTCTGTCATGACCCGCGGCAATTTCTAACCCTTCCCTACAAAAACAAAACAAAATGAAACAAAACCAAAACCACACAAAACATGCATAACTTCCTTGTCATAGAGCATCCCTGAGCAAGACCAGCTCTGCTCTGGGCCTTACCTTCAAGTGGAGGAAGGAAAAGCAGTGTGAGTTATGTCTACACATGCTTAGGAATTGAATTTGATAAAACAGTGAGTTGCAAACATGGTTTGTTTGGTCTCAGGCTCAAAGCTGACGTAGCTGAAAGCTTCGAAAGACTTGAAACCTAGCGCAGTGAGTGGCACCCCCTTCCTCCAGTGGCTCAGACTGAACACCTGGGATTCAGCCTTGATTTACTTTCCTCAAACCCATCTGCAACCCATCAGCAAGTCCTAGTGACTCTTTTATAAAATAAATAAATTTATTTATTTTGGGGGGGGCAGTGTCAGAGAGAGGGGGGAGAGAGAATCCCAAGCAGGCTCCATGCTGTCAGTGCAGAGTCCCACATTCCTCACAAACCATGAGATCCGGACCTGAGCCAAAATCAAGTCAGAGGCTCAATCTACCTACTCACCCAGGCGCCCCCTAGAGACTCTCAGTAAAACATTCCAACTGCAACCACCTGCACCATTTCTCTGTGCCTTCTCTTCCCTGCCATCCCCTCTCCCCTCCCTTGCCCTCTCTTTCCTGCCATCCCCCCTCCCTCCCTTGCCCTTCTCTTCCCTGCCATCCCCCTCTCCCCTCCCTTGGCCTTAGCAGCCCATTAGCAGGTGTTTCTTTTCTGTACACTTATGGCTGCTTTGCATCTGTTTCTGCATTCTGCCATCTTGCTGCAGACAGAATTATTTTTTCTAAATATAAAGTCGATAATGACATTCAATTAGAAACAGAAACAAATAAAACAGAAGCTACCTGGGGCTTATCATGAAACCTAGACCCAAATCCTTTTTGGCCAAAACATCTCTAGATTCTCAATCTTGACTGCACATCGAGAAAGTTTGAAAATATTAACTTATGTGGGCACATGGCATTTTACAGCTCCCTGAGGAGGTTCTAATGCTCACCCAAGACTAAAAAACTCCTTCTCTCACCTCCCTTCTCCTCTCTCCCTCTCTCTCCCTCTCCCCCCACTTCAACTCCACTTGTCTTCTTGCTGTTTTTTGAACAGACTGAACTCATTTCTACCCCCCAACATGGATCATTCTTTGCTCAGATTCTTGGATAATAGATTCTTCCACACACTTAGATCTCTGCTCAAATGTTAACTTTACACATCCATTTTCCTCGACCAACCTGCTTAGCCACTCCCTGCTTCTTTATGCTCTGTGTTTTTAGCATTTATATGAAATTATGTTACTTTTGTTTTTGCTTGTTTAGTGTTGCTCTCCCTGGGAAAGAATGTCTGCTTCATGAAGATGAACGCTTTGTCTTATTCACCAAAATGTCCTTCACTCAGCATGTAGTATGACTGTCGCTAATTCTCCAGTTAGTGGTTTTTTGTTTTTTCTTTTCTTTTTTTTTTTTTTTTGAGTGATTGAAAGGACTAATCAAAATTTGGGATCAAGAATTTCTATAATTAAGGTATTGTAGCTTATAGAATTCTTCATCTGAAAGGCTGTTGTTGTTATTCTATATACAGCCTTAGACTTTCCTTGTGGAAATAGTGAAGGAGACCTTGGCTTTATTTGCTTAATTATGTTGCTATTTTTAAAAATGTTTATTTATTTTTAAGAGAGAGTCTGAGTGTGAGCAGGGGAGGGGCAGAGAGAGAGAGAGAGAGAGAGAGAGAGACAGAATCCAAAGCAGACTCCAGGCTCTGAGCTGTTAGCACAGAGCCCTACACGGGGCTCAAACTCATGAACCCAGAGATCGTGACCTGAGCTGAGGTAGGCCGCTTAACCAACAGGGACTCTGGCTGCCCAGGTGGCCCAATTTTGCTATGTTTTTATGTTCCACTTACCTAGTGAGATCCAAACCATGTGGTTGGACTTTCAAGTGAGTTGGCTGGCTCCAGGACTAGGATTCTTTGCTAGATTCCTGTCTACTGAGAAAGCAGTATCCACCATTCTCCTAGGAGAATGGCCTCAGTGGTGATCCCTGCCCTGTATGCTGAAGGCCACCCTCCTCACCCCCTTTATTCCTGTGTCTCCTTTCCACCTTCTCCCTTCCTGGTCCAGTGATGCTTCTGCATTTACAGGACTTCAGCAATAGACATTGTCCTTCCACACATCTTCATACCCCGGCTTAGGGCTGGGTCCCGGGCACTCACATAGAAGTCCAAGATGGCTACTTTCCAGCTCCAAGGCAAACGCTGCAAATCTTTCTCCTGAGTTAGAATGTAAATGAGAGCACTCAGGGGTCATGTAGCCTCATCAGGAAGAGAGCTGAACTTTGAACTTGTTATTTGGCCACAAGAACAGCACACTCTACATTTTATCCTGCTTTTCTGAGGCTAAGCGAAATTATACTGAGAGAGTAGAAAGCTTGAAGAAGCCCTACAACTAAATGTAGAAAGAATAAAGAGCAGAGTGAGAGCTATTTTGCATTGGGTTGGTGACTAGAAACCCATCTGGCTATTTTAAGCACAAAGGAATTTATTATAGTGAATTAAGTGCCAGTAGGAACATAGATATAATTATGATGATACAAAAGTGGGCACGATAATTAAAAAAAAAAACTAAGTGGTGAGAAAAATCAAAGAAATTCTATGTGTCTATAAGCAACATCCTTTTTTTGGTAAGAATGATTCTGAGCCACCAAATGTGAATTCTGCAGCATATGAGCAACAAACAGAAAATAAGAAAATGATTGAAACAGGAAGAAAACAGAAAGAAAAACCATCTTCGACTGTATACAAGGCATGGCAACGCAACATTGCATGAGTTCATTAACACAGAGTTCTTAAAACGGTTTCTGCCTGCGGGGAGGGGTCAGTAAGCACTAGCTACGAGAAATCATGAGGACGTGCCAACCAACAGAACTTGGTACATGCTAGTTTCAAACCCCACTCTCTTCTTCCATTGTCAAAGTGAAAGGCAAGGCGGGCAGCCACAGAGGGCACCAGATTCAATCTTTGGTAAGGTGATTGCAAGCACATTTGGAAGAGTTAAGGTTGGTGGAGCCGCTTCTGCAGATTCTTTTTGTTTTCCTCTTTGGTGCTTTTTAAAATTACAAACCATAAGAGACTCTTAAAAACTGAGCATAAACTGAGGGTTGATGGGGGGTGGGAGGGGGGCGAGGGGGGGTGATGGGCATTGAGGAGGGCACCTGTTGGGAGGAGCCCTGGGTGTTGTATGGAAACCAATTTGACAATAAATTTCATATTAAAAAATAATAAAATAAATAAAATGAAATATTCCCTTGGGACTGTGAAAAAAATAAAATTTTCAATATAAAAAAATAAAATTACAAAAGTAATATATACATGATATCACACCAAACAGCAGAAATGTATAAAGAGAAAGTTGAGAAATGCACTTAACTCAGTTTCCCTAATTCCGTTGACTAGTGTTAATGGCTTTGTGTCACTCAACACATTTGTAATTCAAATGTTAGTTGTTTATTTGGGGAAAAAGTTAAGCAGAATGCAGAGTAGAATAGCCTGCCTTCAAAGGGAGGTCATTTCAGAGATTACTGTCTTTGTACAGTAAGCGTAAATCCTTTATGGACTTAAGAACCAAGGGGCTTGGGAAAACCAAGTTACCTTTTTGATATTTTATTAATTTAAAAAATATATTCTCATTGGAATTATTCTGGGGGAAGAAAGAATGCTATCAGGCAAGATGTGAGCTCCTTAGGGATTAGTATTATCACAAAACCTAGCAAAGACCCTCACACAAGGTGAGGATTTTGTAAGTGTTAAAACAGAAAAAAGGAACATCTAAACCCTTTTGATATAACAGGCTTTAAAAAATATTGTCAACAGAGTTCTCATTTTACCTATTGTAAATACTATTTTTCTCTGCACTATCATTAAAATAACATATAAAATGGATTTATTCAATTGATTAATTTGTTTCATACTTTTTTTATTTACTTCTGACTCTTGTACTATTTTGGAAAGTCCTATGCATTTAAGAGTTTACTACATATTTTTTTTAATTTTAAAAATTTTTTATTTTACTTTTAAATATTTATTTTTGAGAGAGAACGAGTGAGCGAGCGAGCCAGCAGGAGAGGGAGACACAGAGTCCGAAGCCTGCTCCAGGCTCTGAGCTGTCAGCGCAGAGCCCCATGTGGGGCTGGAACTCAGAAACTGTGAGATCATGACCTGAGCCGAAGTCAGCCGCTTAACCAACTGAGCCACCCAGGCGTCCCAATTTGCATAATAGTTTAAATAGATTTTTTTTATTAGCTTGTAGATCCTCAGCACCACTGATACCCGTGTTTCTGTAAGAAAACAAATTCCAAATTCCAAATAAAACCATGTTTAGAATTCTAAACCTGCTTATAACTTAGGGACCGCCTGTAGTGTTTCGTGTTAGGGTTTTCATTCAGAGTACCAGATGTGCATGAAACATACATTAATGGCACAGAAAGGAAAGGAGATATCTGCTTTCAGGTACCTCTGAAAAATATCTAAACAATTCCATACAGACCGCAACGCCTTCTTCCTGATCATCCCTAGGGAGCGTTTTGCCATATGGGTTCTCGGTAAATGGCTTCGTTCCAAACTCCTCCAAACCAGCCCAAGCTGTACGTAACAACTCTACTTCACGTCTGGGTTTCTTCTTGCTTTCTTTCCCTTCTTTACTCTCTTATTTATCAGGGGATCAGGCCCCACGATTGGGGATTGGTGTATAGTTACTGAGATGTGGGTATTCATCCTTTCTTCTCAGTCTGAGGCTTATGATTTAACTTAAATAATGACCAAATCCACAGCTCAACCAATTGGTTTTTAATGAGGTTCTTGCATATTTGTATTTTAGTTTGCGTAGGGAATACGATTCTTATACATCATCAACTACGGAAAGGTTAAGGAAGAGAACATCAGAAGTAAGAGTTTAAAAATATATAAGGTTAATTGAAATTTCAGATTCTTTTGCAGTGAAGACAATTTTAATTCAATTTGGTGACAATGAGACATGCTTTAGATTTGCGTTAGTTATGATTTTGAAGAGCAGATTTTTTATTCTGGTCGGTTCTAATTTTGCTAATGATACCAATGACTTAGAAAAGAAAAATCCATATCTATGTGGATATAGTTTCTTGAGTAAAAATTTGGAAGAAAATGCCAGACTCTAATACGGGATCTTTCTTCTTTTCCTTTCTAAAAGAGAGATGGCTGATGACTGGAGTAAAACATCTTGATCTGAAAAATAGAGCTTTAATTAAAGAAATGTCTTTCTTCTCCTGCAAGAAAATAAAACCGTATCTTTCAACGTAATCTTGTGTGGATGGTTGAGAGGTTATAATAAAGATTGGTGTATTATTATTACTTCCTTTTTATATGCATTAAAAAAGTAAAATGGGTTATAGTTATTATAAAACACAACTAAATATATCAATAATGTGCATTTTATATTGGCTTCTGAATTTTCTAGCGAATGCTACACAACACAGGGATATACTTCTAATTAAATTAATACAGAGGGAAACAGACCTCATTAGCCAATTGTTGTTGGTGTTTTCATGACCTTTTGTATTATCATAGTGTTTTTTTGTGTTTCATTTTTGTTTTTTTAGTTTTATGAGCTAGAAATTTATTGTCATTGTTTGGGAAACAGAGCTATGAATTAATACAAAAGGGGGCAGCTAACTAGTTGATATTATAATAATAAATAGTGACACGACCTGAATCAGATTCTAACTTGGCCACTTACTTGCCGTGCGACTTAGGGCAAGTTATTTGACTCTGTTTCATTTTCTATAAAATGTTTCTGTTTACGCTTATGTAAATTGGCGTTAAAAATTATAGCTTTTTGTGAGAATTGAGTTCAGGCGTATAAAGTACTTACAACTCATACTTGCAATGTGTGTTTTTATATTTCTATTTAACAAAAGTTATGCTTTGAGCCACTTGCTTTTCCTTAGCAGATGTATCCCAGTCTACTTTGCCCCCTTCCTTCCACCTAAGGACTGAGTGTATATTTTGGGAACATTGAGAATAACAGGGCTTTGGAGGGGTGCTGGGGAGAGCGGGGCCGACCTTCATGTCTTTGCCTGTACGGTCGTCTGCTGAGATGAGCCGTCCATCATGCTGAGTGGTCTCTCCTGTCCAGGTTATTCCTGATACATGTCTTCTGTGTCCTTTTTCCACCTGCCTCTGGTCACACAGAGAAACTGCGAGGCTGTTTGAGACCCCACCTACCCAGATAGCCTGTGCCTGAGTTCCTGCTCCAATCCTACTGCTGGCCCCAGGCTCTCTGCTGGAGCAGAACCCAGGCTCCCCATTCTGACCCCACACATCTGTCAGGCAGTTTGCGTGTGTAAATGTCATGGATGGTGGCACAAATTTAGAAGCACATGTTATCTGTGATATTTATCAAGTTATTATTTTGAGCAAGGTCTTTTTCGTGGGATGGGGGGAGAAAGATTAAAGATGTTATTGATTTATCACAGCAGCTAACTCAGAAAATGAATGACAAAGCCCTGGCACACTGCCATGGCCAACTGCTCTGTCCCCACCCAGGGGGCCTGGACAAGTCGAAAGCGTAGTTCCTGGCTGGGTTTGCCAACAGTGTTGCCAAACAAACTCAGATAAACTCGTTGCAAGAGAAGCCAATGATGCAAGAGATGAAGTCTTGGAAAAGAGAAAGGGAGAAATTTATTTCGGGGGTTGGCAGCTGAGGAAGGTGGCAGGCTCAAGCCTTAACAACCACATCTCTACCGGTAAGATGGACGCCTAGAGTATTAGAGGGAGAAGTCAGAGGGGTACCTGCAAGTGATTATAGGTGGGGTTGAAATGTGTTTAGGATCATGGGTAGGGGGAGAGGGACATATGGTGTGGGGTCCACTAGGCATTCCATTACTATCAAGGCTTTTCCAGCCCTGCAATTGGAATGCTGTGGTCATTGTAAGACATCTTTGTCAGTGTTGCAAGAAAGCATGATGGGAAACAAGAACAATAGGTCTCAGACATAGCATGAGGTACGCGCTCTGGTCTATATCTGGTTTTAACTTTTGGGGTCTATCCTTGAGAGAGGGCTCGCGAACAAAGGCAGTAATTAGAATATGGAGAGACAGTACCAATAATCAAGGGCTCTTATTCAGTCCGAGATCTTGCCAGGAGATTCCTCTAGATGTTAGATCAGTTGACCTACTGTCCATTAAATGAGAGAAACCGGTGTGAGCAGTCTGTGGCTCTAAGAAGGGACTCTGTGGTATTTAGCATCATATCGTCAATACCATACATTAATGATTTTGGTCAGATTGCAAAAAAAAAAAAACACACCGAAAGGGTTAGGAGGGAGAGGTCACTTCTGGTTAGTGACTCAGAAAGGGAAGAGAATGGAAGAAGAGGTATTTGATTTAGGCCTGGAAAGACGGGTGGGGTTTTCAACAAAGAAAAAATTTTCAAGGGTGTCTGGGTGCCTCAGTTAAGCATACGACTTTCACTTTCGGCTCAGGTCATGATCTCGTGGTTGTGAGATCAAGCTCTGCATCAGGCTCTGTGCTGAGTGTGGAGCCTACTTCAGATTCTCTCTCTCCCTCTCTCTCTCTCTCTCTCTCTCTGCCCCTCCCCTGTTCGTGTATTCTCTGTCAATAAATAAACAGTAAAAAAAAAAAAATTGCAAACAAAACCCAAAAAACAAAACTGTTCTTGCATTTTTGTTTGAATCAAAACTGATCTTTTTTTTTTTTTTTCATCCTCCAATTTAACAAATAGAACATTGTTTATGTTCCAAAGTCCATATACACTTTGGACCTATCAGACTCAACACTGTCTGTGAGTAGCTGGATAACCTTGGAAAATCAATCTCTAGATTTCTGTAAAATGATCTTGATATCTGCCTAACTGGGGTCAGAGGATCAAATGCTGAAAAGTACATAAAGCACTCAGGGTCTGGGGCCTAGCACCCTGTGACAACTCAATAAATGCTATTTCCTTTCCTCTTCCCCTTTTAACCCCAGGGCTTTAATGTAAAGTTTATTTGGCATATACTGGAGACCTGGGCTGCATTTCCTTTGGGAGCCAGATTCTGTAAGGAAGCACTTTATAACAATAGTCCACTTTCTCCTGGAAGGATCTGTAAAATGCAAGAATGTTACTGGCCATCATAGCTAAGCCAAATTTGTATAATCATAAAATATAATGAAATAACTGGATGATATACAGAGCCTAGTGATATACAGAGCCTAGAAAGAGAAACATATTTGATTTACAGGGTTTTGTTTTGTATTACTTTGTTTTTTAAACCACTAAATTCTAGTGGGGCGCCTGGGTGGCTCAATCAGTTGAGTATCCAACTCTTGATTTCTGCTCAGGTCATGATCCCAGGGTCACGGGACCCAGCCCTGTGTCAGGCTTCATGCTGAGTGTGGAGCCTGCTTAAGATATTCTCTCTCTCTCTCTCTCTCTCTCTCTCTCTCTCTCTCTCTCTCTGCATCTGCTCCTGTCCCCAGTTCATGCTCGCTCGCTCGCTCTCTCTCTCTCTCTCTGAAAAATAAAAAAAATAAAAATAAATTCTGCAGAGAACTTTTTAAAAAGGAAGTACTTTCTCAGAGCTAACATAAGATTTTGCAAGTGGTTGCATTTAGCAGAAAACATGGTTTTTCTCCCCATTGACCTCTTAAGAATCAGGTCACTGGGTCTACTCTGTTCCCCCAATTAGGCTTTGATAACACCTGATAATTGGACAATTAAGTTCTTTTGTAAGATCTTTTTGCTCGTGTTGTGTAAAAGCTTGCACCAATTCAAGAAGATTGAGAACAGTAGCGTGAGGGCAACCGCAAGGCATTACCGGTGTGGGGACTGGGGGACCAAGCAGAGACCAGGCTAACCTTACGGGTGTAGTATTCATAAATGTCTGAACAGAAGTTCTACGTCAGCATGGAGGAGAATTTCCAGCCTTGGTACTATAGGGAGAGGAGAATTAAAAGAAAATAAATCCACTATAAATGGAGAGGAAATAAAAACACTGGTCTATAAAAAGACAGTCTGATTTTGACCTTCTCTAAGGTAAAGCCCTTTATCGTTATTCCATCCAGTGATATGCCCAAAGTAAGTTTGAAATCTCAAAATGGCCAAATTTACAATAAAGGAAAAGCATCATGGATTAGCCCCGGATAAAGATATCCTAATAGAGCAAATAATCATATGTGAATAAATTACTCATTAACAATGCCTGCACTGCCCAACTGTCAGCAGTGATAGGTACTTCTCAGGAAAAAAAAAAATGGGGTTAGACCGAGTCTTGACTTGGTTGTTAACATAAATAATTCAAATCCATTTCTCCGCAGCACGATCTCTTTCAACAGGGCCAGGCATCTAGCTCCCTCTGCGTTCCTTGAAATGGCTCCTCCATCACCCGTTTTCTCATAACTGAACTATCCTTTTCGTTGAAATCTGACAGGTTGAATAGTTTGGAGGAGGGTAGGGCTGCACTGCTGTTGTTTTTAAGTTGCCCCTTCTACGAGCACCATTGAGAGTCGGTTCATGGTGCTGTGAATATTATTCTACTGGTTTGCGTTTCACGTCACCTGCTTTACTCTGATTCCATTCTAATATTCATTCCTTGCCTGAGAACACTAGATTGAAGGGGCTGTTTTCCACTGTGTTGTGTGTGTACTTTGGTGTCCTACTCTGTCCTCTTCTTCCTCTTCGACGTGGTACTCTTGTGAGTTATTTCTCTTATTACTTTACTCATTCCGATTCTGCTTGTATTGAGCAGATAGAATTGAGAATTCTTTGGTGGTTCTAATGGGTGATACTGTAATTATAGTTACCCTAAGTTAATATTGCATACACTACTTTACTAGAATATTCCATTAATGGCCAATAGAATTATGCATAAGATGATACTTTATGCAATTTTATTTATGCCTTCTCTGAGGTCTCCTGATAACTTATATTTCTTACAGTACCTTCTAGTTTACTATTGTGTCTATATATCATGTCTCTCCTACTAGTTACAAACACTGTATATGATTTCCCTAATGTCCTTAAAACTGGGTTGACAAACGGTGGCTTGTGGGCCAAATCAAGTCAACCCCAGGCTTTTGAACAGTCCATGAGCTAAAAGTCCATGCACTTCTTTTCTTTCTTTCTTTTTTTTTTTAATTTTGAGAGAGAGAGAGAGAGAGGGAGAGAGAGAGGCAGAGACAGAGAGGGAGAGACTGAGAATCCCAAGCAGGCTCCACACTGAGTGCAGAGGCACATGCATGGCTCATACCCACCAACCATGAGATTATGACCTGGGTCAAAATCAAGAGTGGGAAGCTTAACCCACTGAGTCACCCAGGTGCCCCTGAATTTATAAATAGTTGAAAAAAATCAGAAGAAGGAGATATTTTGAAACGTGAAAATTACGTGAGGTTAAAACTTCAGTGTCTTGTTAATTAAGTTTTATTGGAAAACAGCCACACTCATTTCTTTACATATTGTCTGTGGCTACTTTCATGATATAATGGACAAGCTGAGTAGTTGGGACCCAGACTGTATGGGTCCCAAATACTTACTAAAATATTTTAGTATTATTAGTATATTTAGTATTTTAGTATCTTTAGTGTATTAAATATTTTTGTAATATGGGCCTAAATATTTTCTATCCAGCCCTTTACAGAAGAAGTTTACAGATCCCTAACCTGAGGTATTAGAATAGTGTTTTTCATGGGAACATCCATAAAGGTCTCTAAGAACGAGTAAATAAGTGCATATTAAGTTGGGAGTCCTTATTAATACATTTAAGCAGCTTAGATAATGTATGTAAGCAATATAGATAATATAAAATAATAATTGTAAATAAAAATATATAATACATAAAATATGCTATATGTTATATATTATATATATTATTTACATATATGATATATAAATAATATATATCATATATATAAATACAAAATAAATAATAGAAAAGATAACATAAAATGAGAGATTTTCCTTTTGATTCAAAGCTAAGAGCTAAAATCAGATATGCTGCTGCTTTGTTGCTTCAGTATCAAGGGCGATAACTTTAGGGCACAATATGCGTGATGATGACCCAGCCTGTGAGATTCTGGAAAAGACTGAGAAAGGAGAGACTTTGGAAAAACACCAAAAATATTTCTTGCTTGGTATGTATATTAAAACTTTTAAAATTGAGAAAATTCAGACACCAATTGCAAGAATAAACCAGTGAAAAAATGTAGAGGTTTCATTTAGATAAGGTGAACTCTCAAGGATTTGAAAAATAAACAATTATGCTTTTAAGCAAAGCAGACATCATAATATAAAACCTTGCTATGGATTAGAAAAAGAGTGTGTGTAGAATGAAAACTTGATTCACGTGAAAAATATAGATAAAAGAAGAAAACTTCAGAACAACCCAAAATAAGAGACGTGCAGGATGAATTTTCTCTCTTCCTCTGGCAATTTTGACTCTTGAGAAGGGATGACAAGAATTGAAGGAGAGATACAAGACATTTCTTGGGCTTGCCTCCTTAACTGCAGTTTCTCACAATGAGGCACACTGAAACTGTTAGTGATTAGGGAAGGTGGGTTACCAGAAAGACGAATTTTCTTTATTTCTTTTCATATGTTGGCCAATGGTTTCTGGTATTCGTTGAGTGTTTAGGGAATTTTGGTTGTTTGAAATTTTAAATACAAAATGTGATTTCCTCTGCTTACCATAAGTTCATAAAAGCATTGCCATAGTTAGACTTTTTTCCTGAAAAAGTTCACAAATTTTAGTAAGTGGCATTTAATAAATACATGCTAACACGTAGACTCACTCTTGATTGCCAAGACACCCTTTTATTTATAGGTGTGCATTAGTGCCTATTGGTGATAAGAGAATATGTTAGCATCCCTTTTCCTACTCTTACCCTTGCTGCTATAATTAGTTTGAAGAGAACTAAATAAATATAACAAGTAACACATACTTCAAGCGTGGCCCAAAATTCTATATAAGCCCAGAGTAAGGGGAAATTCTATCTGTCCGAGGTAATCATTGAGTAGTTAGCAGATGAACAGAGTCTTGAAAGACATAATGGGTAAAAATTGGAGCAGAGCAATCCAAGTGGAAAGAATGGCAAGCCAAATCCATGAATGTAGCAGAGTATGACGTGTTTTTAGAGAATGATGTATAGCATCTTATATTATTTTGGGTATATAAAGGAGAATAAAGGGACTGAGACCCCACTTAAAACAAAACAAAAGCCAGGGGTGCCTGGCTGCCTCAGTCACTATAGCATGGAACTCTTGATTTCAGGGTTGTGAGTTCAAGCCCTGCTTTGAGTGTAGAGATTACTTTAAAAAAAATAAATGATGGGGCACCTGGGTGGCACAGTCAGTTAGGCGTCCGACTTCAGCCAGGTCACGATCTCGCGGTCCGGGAGTTCGAGCCCCGCGTCAGGCTCTGGGCTGATGGCTTAGAGCCTGGAGCCTGTTTCTGATTCTGTGTCTCCCTCTCTCTCTGCCCCTCCCCCGTTCATGCTCTGTCTCTTTCTGTCCCCCCAAAATAAATAAATAAATAAATAAATAAATAAACGTTGAAAAAAAATTTTTTTTAATAAAAAAAATAAATGAAAATATTGAAAAACAAAACCAAACCATTATAGCAGATGGCATGAAACAGAGTTCACCTGCTGTATTTTCTTGTTTAAAATCTATCCAGATTCAGCTTGGTATGAACATAAAACACTAAAATGACATTTCATAGTAGTTCTGATAGGTAAAAAAAGTCCAAACTCCTTCAGCCTCAGCGCTTGGAAACATGGTGACCTACATGCTTTCTTAAGACCTGCTCCATAGCACTAGGCTGGGAAAAGGGGTGTTAGCCAGAATGCACCACTGAGCATCCTCCCTGTTAGGTTCTCTCTGCCAAAGAAAAGGAAGTGACGAGTTGAGGCCTTCATCTGTTTGATTTAGAAGGGAAAATCCCTTTACAGAAAAGCAGAGCATTTCTGATGGGCCTGTACAGATTTCTTATCCCTTGCCTCATTTGGTAATTGCTTACAACTCCCATTTGCTCTGCCTGTGGGGGTCAAGTCATAGATATTTGGTTACAGACCTACAAATAATACATTTATACCACTTTAATTTGGGGATTTCTGAAAAGGGATGCCAGAGAGCAAAACTTTGGAGCAAAGACTCTGGGTATCAATATTATTCCGTACTTATTATCCATCATCGCCAGATTCATCTTTCTTATACAGTAATCTTTTTGCACATGGGACTCTCCACAGCCCAGGCTGTGATTGCCATGACAGCATATAACTTCCTGAAATTATAACTTCTTCTGCTGTGATAGGATGCTAAAATTATAAAGCCTTTTTGATAATGAAGAAGAAAGACAAAAGAAAACATTAGATAACATGATCTAGGGAATGAAATGTTGAATCCGTTTTTGAAAGTAAATCTGATTTGATGATGGAAAAAATGCCTATCCGTTTACTTTCATGGGGAATGTGCAATTTTTCTGAATAGTTGGGTCAAATCCCAAAATATCATCTGACTTTATACCACGAAAATGAAAACCATCTATTGTATTCAAACCATGTGTTCAGGCTAAAAGGTAACGTTAACTGGATTTCCTGAATCCAGCCTAGAAACTTTGATACCCTTCTGCGCCGTGTAAAGACTTAGAAGCCTCTGCCTATGGAGGATCAGACTGCCTTTTATCAGTCTGGGTTGCCCCTTATCCAGTTCTGTTCCTGTTAAGTTCTGTTGCAACCCCTCTGGTAAAGGGACAGAAGTTAGAAATTCTTTTCTTTCTGAAAATTTTACAGTGATGTGGCTCAATCTGTCCCCGAGTGTTTCAAGAATAAATAGATATTAGGGGCCAAGAAAAGAATAAGAACAGAATTGTGAAGTTGACCCAGCTATTAGAGAGTATTTTTCCCTATTAGCTGTAGGAAGAGCACCTACTTAAATCCTGCGGTTTTGGAGGCCGCAGGCATCCTAAAATACGATTCAGGTAATACGAAAAAAAAGATGCGTGCTAAAACTCGTAAAGCTCCACGCCGGCGGGGTTTCGTCTCTCCTGTCACCAAGCTAAAATGACCGCCACTCTCTTCCCGGTGCACAAGATGTAAACATTAATTGATGGCCGTTCTTCCTGAATTGCATTCAGTCCATTGGGGAAAATCCGGGTATAGTCAGTGTAGAAGTAGAGCGAATTAGAATGTCATGTCACCGATGGGCAATGACACTTTACTCCAGGCTTTCAGGGTACCCGACTTGGATTACAGTAATGCTCTGCCTACCGGTTCCGTCCAGGTGTCCCGCTGGAATATGATATTCCCACTGGAATTTCCCTGGAACGCAGCCCCTGAGATTTTAAGTCCGCAGTCTGCCCCACGTGCATGTCTGCTGGAGATTCTGCTTCTGGCCCCCAAATAGGTCCAGGTTGATTATACGAGGTCCGAGGGATGTGTTTTTGAAACACTGTGTGAATCCCAATGAGTTTGAGGGTCCCACTTGTCCAAGCCCAGTTCTGTTGAGCTGTAAAAATGTGGGGCTTTCATTTTTTCACAACTGCTATTGTAAATCACTCTGCCCCGTGGCTTTTTCAAGCGGTTGTGGAATATGTATTTTTCCTGGACAGATTCGGAATATCAGACCTGTCCCTGGATTCAGGTCAAGACTCAAGTGGCTTGCTTAATTTGCTTTCTGTCCACAATACTTTATTCTTGCCGTGTGTCTGGGCAGCTTTGCCGGGATTTTTCAAAACTTTAAGATCTTAGTATCCTGATAGTTAGGACTCCTGCTAGAGTAGACATAGTTGATACAGTCTTGTTAAACAGCACCTCATTTATATGCGTGCTCTGCTGTGCGTGGTAGATCGCAGCCGGGACTCCCACGGCTTTCTCGTTGGCCAGAGAGAAAAGCAAACACTCCGTGTTTTCCTTATACTATTAGTTCTATTGTATAGGATATTTTTGTAAAAATATAATTTTTCACAGGTATTATTATTATTATTTTTTTTAATGTTTATTTTGAGCAAGACAGCGCGTGTATAGGGGAGGGGCAGAGAGAGAGGGAGACGCAGAATCGGAAGCAGGCTCCAGGCTCTCAGCTGTCGGCACAGAGCCCGACGTGGGGCTCGAACTCACAGACCGTGAGATCATGACCCGAGCGGAAGTCAGACGCCTAACCGACTGAGCCACCCAGGCGCCCCCTCGCTGGTACTATATTTACTATAAATCCCCACATCATCATATTTGTGTCAGTCTCATTTGAAAGTAAATCATTAAAGTGTATTTCCACTTTTTTTCCCAATATCCGGACATGAAAATAGCACCAAAGCCCCTTATTTCTGAATACACTTGCCTGATTTTGTTTCTTTATCTACCGGCATTTTCCTGTTTCTTCTAAGCCTGTTTCTTCTGCCATCTAGACACGTGTTTGTCATGTGTATTTTAGGGTAATTATTCTCCTGTTTTACCTACTTGTCATATTTGGCATGTGATGGCAGTGTTATGCAAACTCAGTATCAGTGACGCCTGCTTTAAGGAAAGATCTTTCTTAGTAGTGACTAACTTACCTCAGGTTTTTCCTTCTTGACCAGGGATGTGCTTTAACTGTTTAATTGTAGGCAGCATGGGACAAGAGATAGCAATGAGACTTGAAATTGAAAAAAGTGGTGGTCACAGGTCACTCTGCTTTTTGACCTTTTCTCGTCTGTCAGAGACAGTTTTAGTGCACGCCTCATGTGGCTTTTGAAAGGATTAAAAGAAATATGAAAACACTTCAGAAGTTACAAGACTCTTTACAAATATTAGGATAATGCTCTGGTGGAGGAAAGCTTTTTTTTTTTTTTTTTTTTTTTTTTTGACCAGAAACAAAGTGTTTCGCAAGTGACGTCAGGATTTAATTTTGAAGCACAGAATTTCTTGTATTAACAGCTGACCTCCGCTCCACCCCAAACCTTTGGTTTTTGTTTTGTTTTATTTTGTTTGCTCTCTATTCTCGTCTTCTTTCTGGGTTTATTACTAGTATAAAACAGTGCATACGTGTGACCTCTACCTTGTATCTTAGTAAAAATCAGGTAATAAACAAAGTCCTTGAAGATGTGCAAAAATACGGCAGTAAATAATGGAAAGTGAAAATACGCTTTATTGAGGTCCTTTTGAAATACTTGACTCTGTAAGTTCATGATAATAAACACAGTCACTGTGTTTCTGAATACCCACAGAATATTCCAGTAATTATGTTGGGATTAATATACAACCCATTTCTATATTTTTCCTACAGTTTTGGAAAAGTAAGTGTCAGATGATTCTTTTGGGGACGCCTTGAGAGGCATTTGTGAACTTTTCAAGCTTCTCTTAGGAAGAGGACTGTGGAGTGCGGTGGGGAGATGCAGTCTCATTCCTGTCCTGGTTCCTGCAGCCTCTTGTCTGTTTTGTGAAATTGCCCTCTTTTTCTGAGAAAGAAAGAAAGCGTACCTGCAGCTTTTCTTCAGGAATCACAAACGAGCTCCTTTAATTCCGTGGGCCAGATCCTTTTGCAGTCCAAAGAAAGTAGTTAACCCAGCGATCCAGAGGCGAACAAAAGAGCATCTGTTCCCTTGGACCCTTTAAAGCTCTCAGGCTTCTTGGCTTCTTGCTGCATTGTATTTTCTCCATGAACTTTTCACTGTTGAATTTGTTCTTCTTTCTTTTATATTCTATCATAGCCAAACGTATAGTTGATAGTTTTTAAAAAGGAACATTCATGGGGGTGCCTGGGCGGCTCAGTTGGTTAAGCGTCCCACTCCTGATCTCAGCTCAGGTCATGATCTCATGGTTCGTGAGTTTGAGCCCCGAGTCGGGCTCTGCACTGACAGTGTGGAGCCTGCTTGGGATTCTCTCTCTCCCCCCCTGTCTCTCTGCCCCTCCCCTGCTCAAGCGCTCATGTGGACTCCCTCTCTCTCTCTCTCTCTCTCTCAAGAATAAATATATAAATTAAAAAAGGAACATTCATAAATGGGGAGACTTATTTCAGAGATGAGCCACTGATTCATGCATGTCTGCATAATGCTAACTCTACCTGACAGTGATTTTTGTGCATTAAGTGTAAAACCATTAACTATAAAATTCTTCTAACCTGCTGACTCCCTTCCCTGGGCTAATGGAAACTGAAAAGAATGCAGACAGTGAAAAAGAATGCCCCAGAAAATCCATACTTCCTTCCTCCCTTCATCCCTCCCTTTCTTCCTTCCTTCCCTCCTTCCCTCTTTCCCCTTTCTCTTTCTTTCTTTCTCTTCTTCTTCAGCCTTCTGAGTTTTGAGTTTGTGTTCAGCCTATGTTGGTTCATGCCTTACTTTCTTTTGTATTCCGAGGGATCTAAGGAGAGCAGTAACTGCATCGTAACGAATGCATGAAAATAATGGACAGTTGTCATTTAGTGAGCAACTTGTCTCTATTAGCTTTAAAGTTTCTATTTTTACTTCTATTGATTTCTACTAAGTTGAATTTAATTAAACATTTTAAATGTGAATTTTTTTTCTTGTCATATACTTTTTTTTTTTTTTTTTTTATTACAAGATCCAAAAAACTGAGTATGAAAGCTTAGGAGATTTCCGGACCTCTTCTTCAAAACAATCTCATGAGGTGTCATCCAGAACCAATTTATTTAGCTTTAAAAAAAAAATACAGAAGGTGACTTACAGCATGAATGCTAACAGCATAGTGAAATCTCTCAGTACCCCGGTGAGCTTCCATTGTTCCCAGATCACTTCCTTGCTCATAAATTACTTTGCCATTGCCCAGCTAATAACCTTCTGTTACAACTGGCACAAAATGGAAGTAAAGAGAAGCAGCTGGAAAATGCATCTAGAGATTGAATTAGCCATAATCTGGTTGTGTAACCAATTATCATCAAACCTAGAAGCTTGAAACAAACATTTATTCTTGCACAGATTCTGGGGGGTCAGGCATCTGGGTGTGGGGTGCCAGTGTGTCCCTGACCAAGGGTTGTCACAGGCTGCAGTTCATGGTAAGTCCAGACTGGGGGTGGGGGGTGGGGAGCACTGGCTTCTAGGCCCACCCACAGGACTACTGACAGGTCTCAGGTCCTCACAGGCTGTTGGATGGAGATAGTTCTGTGCTTTCCATAGATCACTTTATAACATGGCAAGATGGAATGACACTTCACTTACTAAGAGAAGAGACAACACAGAATAGGCTTTACTAGTGGCCGTCAGTCCCCATGGCCAGCAGGTGTCTGTGTCCAGGCAACATAGGGCCATTCCCCTGTGTGCACCCGTGCCCCCCCCCCCCCCCCCCCCCCCCCCCAATGGAAGGACCTCCTCACAGAGGATACACACAGTAGTCAGGTTGGTCAGGCACCTTATGATACACACACTTAAGCGGAGCAAAAGAGCATTTACTCAGCCTGAAACAAGAAATGAATGCTATTCCCACAGGAAGGAATAAGCCCTGCATATGCGATGTGGGCTCCTGATCCTTCCGTAGGAAGTGTCCCAGGCCCGTTCTTACGAGTCTCGTTGTGGTGAAAAGACCATGTGCGGGGGCTGCCTTTCCCAGGGTTTCTGTTTGTATGTGGTTTGGTGCTCCCACTCTGATTTGTGGATTTTCCAGATAGAATTCAGTTAAGACTATGGCTTTTGGAAGAGTTCTGAGAATCTCAAACATGATAGCTTCTTTGTCCTCAAGGCCCCAGAAGTATGATTCACAGAGTATTTTTACTCTTATGAGAAACCATGTTATGTTTTAAATCAGTCACGTAAAACTAAACTATGAGGATGGCTCACAAAATGATGTAAGGGGAAAAAAATGCATCTTAAATTCAGTATGGGTCACCAAGCTATGTCATTCAAGATAAAAAGTGGGAAGTACTGTCCTAAGACAAAGGGTGCTCTCATCTGATTTGGCCTTGAAGTATCAGATATATTTTTTGCCCAGATCAGTTCCATCAAACACACATAATTGAGGTTTTCTTGCCAATTAACTTAAGTTGTGTGGACTTAGAAAATTCTCTTTGAACCACATACTTCATGCGAACTATTTTTGAAGTGTATTTGGAAGAGAAAGTAATTTTTTTTCTCGATGGTTGTTTTTCAATTAGAATTCCTGTGCTGATACTGTGGCTGACCTCTTTTAAAACCTCAATTTAAATGAGGAGTAAAGAATTCCACATTCTCTTTCAAGGTCCATTCTGACTGCCATATTCTTCTGTTCTGTGTTTCAGAGAGGTACACAGTTGTTCTGAATTGTAATTACAGTGGCCATGAACTCTTGTTCTCGCAGAATGTAAATACTGGGGCACAATGTCCCAGCATCATTGTAACAACAACAACAACAACAACATTATGATACTGCATTCCTTTTGATGAACAGAGAAAGCAGAGACACTTAATCCTAAGAGATTTATTGGTTAAATTATTTTTTAATGATTATTTTGTTTTTATTTTTCATTTTTAAAATTTCTCTAAGTTTTTTTTAATGTTTATTCATTCTTGAAATTTCTAATAGAAGTATCCTTGACAAATAATATATCAGTTTCAGCTGGACGACTTAGTGATTCAACAATAGTATACTTTATGAAATGCTTACTGTGAAAAGTATAGTTAACATGTCACCACCTAAAGTTATTACAATTTATTGACTGTATTATCAATGCTGTACTTTTTAAAAAATATTTGTTTATTTATTTTGAGAGAGAGAGCGCAAGCCAGCAGGGAAGGGAGAGAGAGAGAGAGAGAGAGAGAAAATATCCCAGGCAGGCTCTGCACTCAATGCAGAGCCCAGGACAGGGCTGGAAGTCATGAACTGTGAGATGATAACTTGAGCTGAAATCAAGAGTCAGATGTTTGACCCACTGAGCCACCCAGGTGCCCTCTCCCGGGCCATATTTTCGACCCCGTGACTCGGTTAAATTAGGTTTTTTTAGCCTATACGGTAAGTGAAGTTTTGCTGGAAAGGATAATTACTTCTCATCTCTGATTACACTGTGTGCGTCCTATCAGCTCCTGCTCCCGAGTCTTCCCTTTTATTTGCGAACCCTTCTTTTAAAATTATCCTGTCTTCAGGGCCCCTGGCGGGCTCAGTCAGTTGAGTGTTTGTTGACTTTGGCTCAGGTCATGATCTCACCATTCATGAGGTGGAGCGTGGAGAGTGCAGAGCCCGCTTGGGATTCTCTGTCTCCCTCTTTCTGCCCCTCTCCTGCTCTCACTCTCTCTCTCAAAAAAAAAAAAAAAAAAAAAAATTTTTAAATAAAATAATCCTCTTTTCAAATGCATCTTCAGCCTTTCCCTCCCCACTAACCTCTTTTCCTTTGTCTGTACACATGCACACATCTCGCCTGTTTAGAAACAGAGAAGAAAATGGAGATTTTCCTTGGGCCGTGCTGTGTCCTCAGGGAACTGGCCTGTGATGCACTTTTGAAATAAAACATTTCGACCGAGAACATTTTTTCCACCCTCAGTATTTCAGTGTCTGCTCTACCCTGTGTGCTTTAACCCTCAGTAATCTGCCTTCTACCTTCACTCCCTAACAGCCGGTCCAATTCTCACGGGTCACCACCTGCACATTAACACAGGTGACAGTACCTTTTCATTCTCCTTGATAAGCTGGCGATATGTAACGCTTGTGCCCCCCATCCCTTTCGCAGAAATCAACCACCCTGGGTTTGCTTGTTTTTGTTTTTGTTTTTTTTGAACCAGCTTTGACAGACTTCTATCTTTCACTCTTTTATCAGTTACTGTTAATTTTTCCCCCTCTGTTATTCCACAAATTCTACCCTGGGCCATCTCTTCTGTGTCTGTAGCCTTCTTTGGGCCTTACACCCACTCTCCTGACTTTAATCACTTATCCTTCTACTGTTTGCCATTTTTTTTTTTTAATCCCTAGGTTTAATCTCTCTCCTGGATTCTACACCTTACACTTTTGATTTGGAGAAATTTCGACATTAAAGACTTCTCACTTATATTGGCTATGTAGTCAGGTCAACTATCAAAATGGAGAGATGGTGAGAATAAAAATCTCAGTGCTATCCTAAAGCTGTTTGCTTGTTACCTACACCTGAGTGCTAAACCCATTGGGTAATTTAGAAGCAGAAATCAACCTAAGAGACACATGACTTTCAGGGAAGCCTGGAACCTACAGTTTAGAGGGTCGCATTCGTGCCTGACACCTCATCAAAGCGGCTGTCTGGGAAGCTGCTGCCTCCACCACCAGCAAGAAGCTGCCGGGATAGGAGACCTGTCTGTCCAATCCAGTGTGTACCACTCCAGATTCCAGCTCAAAAGCACTGGGTTTTACCCTAAGCTGTGTCAGGTAAATGAGTAATCTGCATCTCCCCAGATCACTGTGGGGAGATCACGGAGAGAGAGAAACAGAGAGAGGGAGGGGGAGGGAGAGAGGGAGAGAGAGAGCGGGAGGGAGGGAGGGAGGGAGAGAGAGAATTTCAAGCAGGCTCCAATGCTGTCAGCGTAGAGCCTGATGCAGGGTTCGAACTCACGAACCATGAGATCATGGCTTGAGGTGAAAGCAAGAGTCAGATCCTTAACTGACTGAGCTACCCAGGTGCACTCAGAAATTAATTAAAAAAACTACTCAAAATCTTGAATGAGTTATTTGGCCACTTTGAATGACGCTGTAGGTTGCAGCCAGTCTGGAGGAAGCGGGTTGTTGTCGATGTTTTACCTCCAGCAGTGCAGGAAGAGGTGCTAGAATGGCAATAGGATTGGTGCTGCGTGAGCGAGTTCATATATTTGCTGTGCTCTTGGTCCAGTCAATAACCATACACTCCCCGCTTCCCATTCCTAAACTGGTGCAAAAACAGTAAGAGCTTTTCCCTGACCCAGTGCAATTCTTTATCACACTAATAACAAAATATGCTCTCTCCAGAAAGGAGATCCAAAGTCACATTAGTCCCTACGTCCATTTCTGAGTGATGTCCCTTCCTCCCTGCCATCCTCTAAGCTGTGGGCTAGATTATAAAGTCAACCACTGTTTACCAAATTGAAGATCTTATTGAAAGCAGTAGGGAAAAGAGAGAAAGGATCCAGGAGGAATATTATACACTTAACAGCAATTAAGAAACTATTGGTAGCTTCTAGAGTTCCATTTTACTCCAAGTTTCATGAGGACAAAAGAAGTATTCATAACTTCCTCTCCTCACTGCCTCCATTTACCAAGGTTCTCCAGCGAAATAGAATCAGTAGGACCAGGTTCTGTCATTCTGTCTATGTATCTATCTGTCTCTGTGGAGAGATTGTTACAAGGAATTTGCTGACATGATTATGGAGGCTGGCAGGTCCCAAGATGTGCAGTCACCGAGCTGGAGACCCAGGAGAGAAGATCTGTAGTTCTAGTCTGAGCCCGAAGTTCTGCAAAACAAGAGAGCCAAGGAATGGTGTAAGCTCCACTCCTAAAGCCCACAACCCCAAGACCCCAGAAGAGCTTATACTGCGGTCTGAGTCGGAAGTCTAGAAAATACTTCTGTCCCAGTTCAACAGCCAGGCATGAGGAGATCCCTCTCGTAACACAAAAAAAGTCAGCTTTTTTGTTTCGTTCAGACTCAGTGGACTGGAAGAGAACCACCCCCACAGTGGAGAGACCAATTTGCTTTACTCAGTCTACCCATTCCAATGATCATCTTGTCCCCAGACACCCTGACAGGCGCTCAGAATAATGTTTGACCCACTTTCTGGGCACCCTGTGGCCCAAGCAAGTTGACACGTAAAATTAACTATCGCACTGCTCATTCTACACTCCCTTTTCCCTCAGCTAACAAGCGAATCAGGGTTATTCTCTGTGGGTGACTCCAATCTTCATGGTCATAACTCAATTGGGAGGCAAACCAGAGGATCCCTGGTTTTCCAGATGAATTTCTTCCTATCTTTACAATACAATAGCTATTCTATTTCCCCATGAGCTGTGTTAATCACCCACGTAAACTTTTCCCTCTGCTGGTCCAGTGACATGTGGATCCCAAAATGACCGGATCTTTCCTGCTACTGCAGTGTGACCATTTTTATTTTCTTGGCTGAGAGCATTCCTCCCTGGGTACTGTTTTTACAATACAAGCTAACTTGATATGAAGGAGAACCCTCCGCCCCAAATATAGTGGCTCAAACAAGATAGTATTCCCCTCTCACAGGAATCCAGAGGTGGCAGGTGGCTTAGAGCATAATAGTATCTCTGTTTAATGAGAGTATCCAGGGGCTCCATCAATCTCGTCCTGTCTGGTTGTTCTGTAATGACTTAGGGTCTTGTCTGCCTGGTCACAAGAGGCTCACCTTCATTACAACTGTGAAGTTGAGCCCATACAGATATGAGAGAAAAGGAAGTGAGGCTCAAGCATTTTCCTTTATAAAGGATTTGGTCTGGAAATTGCACGCATCATTTTGCTCACCCTTCATTTGCTAGAATGTGATCACATGACTATAAATAGAGATGTAGTGGAAAACTAGAACTTATATTTTCTAACTGGGCAGCATGTGCTAAACAGATAATTAAGGTGTTCTCTTGTTTACGTGCAGTGGGGATAATTGGGCTTGGGGAAATGATCAGTCTATTTTATAGTACTAAGGTACGATTTTAGTACTATTTAGTACTACTATTTTATAGTACTAAAACCTCTAAGTTTTAGGGATGGGAAGCAAACGTATTATGAGAGAGATGTTAGCTAGAATAGGGAGGGATGTCACTTTCACTCCTTGGCTTCCAGGTCTGTGTATTTTCGCTTTGGGAGATTAGCATCTCATGCTGCATGACAGTGTGAAGCATCTCTCACATCCTGAAGGACAGTTCCCCAAATGTACTGGAATTAGTGCCCACTGGGAGGATAAATCTTCCCCACTGTTCATCAGGGCTTCCCTGATGGCCCTGGAGTGCTCTCTCAGCCCACTTCTGCATGGTTCCAACATATTATGTGTACATAAGCCAATGTCAAATGTTTTCTTCCTCAACCAATTGGTAGAGAATGTCTCCTAAGATTCCGTGAGGGACAAGAGGCACGGTGATAAGGGTAGACAGAGATGGTGAGAATTGGAGTCGTTTGTTCATGCAACCTATTCCTACTTTTACCCGGGTAATAGCACTTTTCAAGAATGCCGATACCTTACCTCACCAACGTATTTCCTGGTGTCTTCGTAAAGTGACCACCTTCTGGGCTCATAGAAGACGGAGTTAGGGGTTGGGTTGATGGGTTACTCATGAAAAACCTAACAGAGGTTCTTTAGTCTCCCTATTCTTTGCATTCTTTTTACATTACTAAAAAAGAAAAAAAAAGTAGCCCCTTCACCTCATTCATCTTGGGCCATGAGTGAATCTAGGTTTCAACCAACCAATCAAGTAGCCAGTCAGAACTTGCAGCAGGTGTTTGAATTGGCTAAAAATAAAACAGACCAATCTCAAGATTATGTTTCTCTTTCCCTGGCTTAAAATTCTCAGAATTTTAAAGACTGTGAGTTTCCCATCCAGACTGTCTAGTTTGTTTTTTTTTTTTTTAAGTTTACTTATTTTGAGAGACAGGGAGAGAGGGAAAGAGAAAGAATGAGTTGGGGAGGGGCTGAGGGAGCACACTGTCTAGCTTTGAGTCCTGTTTTTATACCAACTATGTGACTTTGATGAATGGCTTAACTTCCATAAGTCTTAGTTTCCTTATCTTTATTTAAAAAAAAATTTTTTTTTTCTCCACGTTTTTATTTATTTTTGGGACAGAGAGAGACAGAGCATGAATGGGGGAGGGGCAGAGAGAGAGGGAGACACAGCATCGGAAACAGGCCCCAGGCTCCGAGCCATCCGCCCAGAGCCCGACGCGGGGCTCGAACTCGTGGACCGCGAGATCGTGACCTGGCTGAAGTCGGACGCTCAACCGACTGCGCCACCCAGGCGCCCCTCCTTATCTTTAAAACAGATATAATACGTACCCATGGATTACTTAGGAGTACATTTAAAGAGGTGAGAATAGTGCGTAGCACAAAATGCGTGTTGAATAAGTGACCGTTCTTACTATTTTTATTGAATATAGGTCGAAATCTCTTGTTTGCTGATAAAAATCCTTCCTCCTTTTGCTCTGGCCTTGACTTCCACTGTTTCACACCAGCCACGTGTCTCGTTTTGGCTAAGCTGGACTACATCATGTTTCCTGACAAGGCTCTCAGTTTTATGTTTGACATCTTTTTCTGACATGTCCTTTCATGGGACACTGCTTATTGGATTCACACATTTTGTGATGCTCATTTCAAGTGCTGCTGCCATTGTGAAATCTTTCTTGATATTTTCCTTGTCTGCATGCAGTCTTTTCTCTCAAAAAACTTCATTGCAGGTCGTGTTTTCTTGTTGGTGTTTGTTCGTTTGTTTGTTTCAGGACATCTTATTAGTCACTTAACTGATTCGAGAATTAGATTCATCTCAAGCAAGTACCTACCATGTTTTTTTTTTTTTTTTTTTTTTTTTTTATTTTTTTTTTTTTTTGGGAAAGAGAGAGAAAGAGCATGAACGGGGGAGGAGCAGAGAGAGAGGGAGACACAGAAACGGAAACAGGCTCCAGGCTCTGAGCCATCAGCCCAGAGCCCGACGCGGGGCTCGAACTCACGGACCGCGAGATCGTGACCTGGCTGAAGTCGGACGCCTAACCGACTGCGCCACCCAGGCGCCCCAGTACCTACCATGTTTTAAGAAGACCTTTTCGCTCTACGAAAGGAGCTTACAAAATTGTACGAGAAGCCGCCATATAAATAATAATTTGAATATATCGACTCTATGTCATTAGAGTAGTGGTTAGCTTCATCTAAGAGTTCAGAAGATAGGTTATTTAACTCCAGATTGGGATGAAGTCTTTTCTGGAGGAGGTGATGCCAGAAGTAAGTTGGATAAAATGTGTGAAGTTAACCAGGTGATGGACAGCAGGAGGGCATAACATACACCTTGTTTATATGTTTGGTTCACTTGGAAATGCGGTGAGGAAGAGAATGGAAAGACCGACGCTGGAAAAGTAGGATCTGAGAGGACTATGTAGGAGAGAGTAAGGAGCTTGGACAGATTCTTAAGTGCTATTGAAGGCTTTTCAGCAGGTTTCTAATTTAGATAGTTCATCTTAGTAGTAGGGAGGTGGGGCTTTGGGCCAAAAAGACCAATCAAAAGTCTGTTGGCATCATCCAGGTGATAGAAAGGGTAAGAATCGTGGGAACAGAGGGAAAAGAAGGGAAAAATTGAACATTATCCATGAGAAAAATTAGGAAGACTTCAGGATCCATTAATCTGAGAAAGGAGGCAGAGCAAGGAAACAAGTATATCCTGTACGTTTTAACAGGGATTAACAGGGAGGTTGGCAATGCTCAAGATTATTACCTAAATCCGAAACTAATCTAGTACAGGAGACAGTGTGTTTAGTACGTGCACGTTGCCAACCATACAGCTGACCTGTGCCCTCCCACTAATACACAGAGATGTCACCATCTGAGGTGAAAACTTGAATACAAACGACAAAGGAGAATATATGTTCATGTATGTCCCACAGAGTCTCTGTCTAGCAACCACTTGTTCATACCATGTTATTTTCTCTTGATAGAGAACACTGCTAAGGTAGAAAACATTCATAATCTTAGAAAGAGAGAGATGGGCGCCTGGGGGGCTCAGTCGATTAAGACTCGGACTTCGGCTCAGGTCATGATCTCACGGTTCGTGGGTTGAAGCCCCACATCGGGCTCTGTGCTGACAGCTCGGAGCCTGGAGCCTGCTTTGGACTCTGTGTCTCCTTCTCTCTGCCCCTCCCCTGCTCATGCGCTCTCTCTCTCTCTCTCTCTCTTTCTCTTTCAAAATAAACATAATTTAAAAAAATAGAGAGGAAAAGAAAAAGCAGAAGGAAGGAGAGTGGGACGATAAGACGGATAGAAAAAGGAAAATAAAACACCCACATGGACACTGAGTATTCTTGAATATAAAATTTGCTGAATAATTGGAACTGGGGAATATGGTAACGTGTAGAGCAAATACCTAATTAGATAATGAAAAAATAGTTTTCATTTGAAGTCAACCTGATCTCTACCCTTGTTATTTTTCTTTTCTTTTTAAGAATTTATGTAAGTTATTCCAACTGTAGGTCTGTTTTTCCACATGTAGACATTAACAGCAGGGTGCAGTAATGGGAGATCTGTTGCACCGAGAACCCAAAAACCACCACTCGGTAGTGAACTTGGCCACACAAGTAACTGGGCTCTTGAGTCTAATCTCTTCATAAAAGTCAGAATGTTGCTTGTGTCCTCTAAAATCTGTATCTGTCCGATGCTTTGGTTTTTTTTTTTTTTTAATGTTTATTCATTTTTGAGAGACAGAGACAGAGAGCGAGTGGGGGAGGGGCAGACAGAGAGGGAGACACAGAGTCCAAAGCAGGCTCCAGGCTCCGAACTGTCAGCACAGAGCCTGGTGTGGGGCTTGAACTCACGAACTGTGAGATCGTGACCTGAGCCGAAGTTGGACTCTTAACTGATTGAGCCACCCAGGCGCTCCTAGACTTTCTTGATTGATATGTATATGTATATGTGTATATTTTTCTTTTTCAGTTACTCTCTTATTGAAAACTTCTGACATTTATAATCTGCTTCATGTGCCCCAGAAATATTTGCCGCCTTGTTCGAAAATGCTATGGAAAGAGAAGCAGTACACGGGAGCTGGGCTCAGACACGGTTGCCCATGAGGTTCTCAAACCAATCAATAATATCAAATGAGAGAAAGAGTGTAAATTAAGGCTCGGGACTGAATAACTTTAATTCCATCTCTGCTTGTATTGAAGGAATTACAAGGATGAAGAATGGTTAAGACTCCGTTAATAGTCTATTAGGGCATCTCATTAGTACGTTAAAGGGTTAAGACTTGATTAAAAAATAATGTGCTAGTCAACTCGAAGGGACAGAATGAAATTAAATGGAAATAGGTTACAAGATGGATATAATCAGAAAGTATTTTAAAGAGTAGACGTTTTATAAATATAGTTTGAATAAATGTATGAAGGACGCTAACATCTTGCCTTCCTTCTTGGCTCTGTATTCATATGAAACCTTTTTATTGTTACTAATGTTCTTCAGGTGTGAATAGTTGTATCTGCCCTTAGCAGAATGGCAGCCTGCGTCTCCTCTCCTCAGTCTCTCCTCCGTGATTCACATGTGAAGACTCACACGTGTAGGTGTGATTCCAGATGTATGAAGAGGCCAGGGTTGTTCCATGCTGGCCACCTGTTACTAACAAACTTGATTGGAGAGATCACTTCTCAGTTGATTTTACACTACAAGTGAATGTTGAGTAATGTTAGCTGAAAAACAAGTTTTTGAAAAGAAGAAATCCTTTCTTTCCAGGGGAAATTCATATTCACCGAGAAGAAAATAGTAGCTATACTATGATTTGCACAGCATAAAACACTTAAGCCTAGGGAGGACACCTGGGTGGCTCAGTCAGTTGAGCGTCTGACTTCTGCTCAGGTCATGATCTTGTGGTTCATGAGTTCAGACTCTGCATCGGGCCCTGTGCTGACAGCTCAGAGCCTGAAGTCTGCTTCAGATTCTGTGTCTCCCTCTCTCCCTCACCCTCCCTGACTCGTGCTCTGTCTCTCTCTCTCTCTCAAAAATAAATAATAATAAAAAAAACATTAAAAAAACACTTAAGAAATTCTTAGAAAATGGGTGGTGCCTATATATAACTGGCTTTCAGAATCCATTAAGTTGCACATTAACTGATGTGAAAATGCATAGAGAACTAATCCAAGGAAGAAGTAATGTGGGCGTTCTGTTTTGTGAGGATATGTGAGATTTTTTTGTTTTTTTTTTGTTTTTTTGTTTTTGTAGTTTCACATACAGTCCCTATAGATATATGGGAGGAAATAGACTGTTCACAAAACTTAAATTCAGTATGAGGACTGATTAGATTTTTAAATTTATGTGCAGTTCCTAAATAACTTTCCTCTTTCCAGATCCCTGTGTCCTTGAAAAGTTAATTTTGTTTTATCTCTGGATACAAGAGGCTTCACATGACAATGGCAGTTAAAAGCATCCCAGGTAAAGATCCTTCAAAGAATAAGCAACTCATGATAGGGAAGGATAAAAGTCAACAGTTTATACCACTCAGCTGCTTTTAAGATTTTCATCAAATGTGTCCCCTGCAGTTGAAACTTACTAGAGAAGCTTTCCAGCAGAGTTAAAATCATAAAACAATGACAATGTTACCTTTGTTTCTCTGAGCTTTCAGGCAGGAAAGACAGGGACCGAACTATGTATCAACTTACTTTCTTCCCCTTTTGGTGTTGAAAAAAAAAAAAAAAATCTCATACCCTGAGGTACCAGGCCTTTAAGCAAAAAGATACTTAGTTTTTGTTACCAACTAGAAAAATACAACTTTATTCTAAGAGTGTATTCCATGAATTCTGGTCTGAATATGCCCTGTCTTTACTCAAGGACTTTCAAAATCCTCAAATTACTCAAATCTTTCAAAAAAAGAAAAAAGAAAAGGAGTTCATTGCAATTTTAAAAATAAATATTAACTTGTGACTGAAAAGAATGTTTTACTAATAGCTTCTCATCAGATGCCTAGAATTTGATTCTTTCAAATCTGTATATATATTATGGCAGTCTCAATGGCAGTAGCATTTGAACGTAAGCATTGGCAAAAATTAAGGGAGCTGGGGCATCTGGCCGGCTAAGTTGGTAGAGCATGTGACTCTTAGTCTTGGGGTTGTAGGTTCGAGCCCCATGTTGGGTATAGAGATTACTTTGAAAAAATCTTTAAAAAACGACTAAGGGAGCTGTTCTTTCTTACTTCTGGGATGTTGCCCCTTATGACCCGGTGTTGACGTTTGCTCTACAGACTAAAGGCTCAGTCAAAGAAGGCTTCCCTCCATTCCTGCTTGGGTTTGATGTGCTCTGCCTTGGGAGCAAAGGTATGAGGGGAAGTACAGTTTTCAACTGAGAAGCTTTCATACAATCTACACTGTAGCTGTTTTACCAAAAAGATACAGATGCTATAGAAGACTTGCTTTATGTTATATTGTAAGCTAATAAAGGCTGAACTTAGTCCTTTCCGCTATTCATTGGGTAAAAGCTTTGCTGCTAAATTGCCTTTTTGAGATTCAATTTTAAAAACTCCTTGATGTTGGCGCTGAAGAGACACTGACTTACCATTCACCAAGATAAACCCTAGTCATCTGTGTCCATTTCATTCTGCGTCAATTACATTCTGCCTACTTACATTTTTCGGGGTATGATATTTCTCTTAATATATAGGAATGCCATATTCTGCTGAGTGACATTTAACATCTGTTACATTTCGTTTCTTCACAGTTTCTGAATTTTTAGGCATTGTCGCCACATCAGTTTCTGTCTAGTTTTGATTAGAATTAAATTTAAAATAAATTATGATGCCGTTTCATTATAGTCTTATTACTTGGAGAAATACGCCCAAGATAAGTATATTCTACTATGGCTGAATTAATTCTGAAGCTGCGTTTTTTTTTTTAATTTTTTTTTCAACGTTTATTTATTTTTGGGACAGAGAGAGACAGAGCATGAACGGGGGAGGGGCAGAGAGAGAGGGAGACACAGAATCGGAAACAGGCTCCAGGCTCTGAGCCATCAGCCCAGAGCCTGACGCGGGGCTCGAACTCCCGGAACGCGAGATGGTGACCTGGCTGAAGTCGGACGCTTAACCGATTGCGCCACCCAGGCGCCCCTGAAGCTGCATTTTAACTGTGATAGGGTCCCTTCCCTAAGGGAAGGAAAAAAAAAAACCCTCAAGGCAACCTGGCTAGAGGGGCAGAGATGACAACGTCCCTCACGACCTTGCAACGTGAGACCACTTAATCAGACTGCACGTTTGTGGGTTACCATATATAGGAGACAAAGAAGTAAAACATATATAAACAACTATGCCACGGGGCGTTCAGGGCTCAGTTCTTTGGGTACGAACCCAACTGAGTGGTGCCAGCAGGAATCAAGTTGCTTCCTGGAAAGAAAAGCCTCCGTGTCGCAACGCTCTGTGCGGGAATCCTGCTGCCTAACAATTTCTTGAAGAATGAGCCCTGGGTGCATTGGACAGAGGTAGTAGAGGATACACCCCCCGCTTTTCACTTCAATATCTTCGCCTCTGCTGCTTCTGAGAAAGTTCACATTCGAGGAAGCTGAAATACTCCACAGAAAGGACAAAAGATTCAACAAGGAGCTGGTTGGGCCCATCCACCCTTTTCGTGGTCTTCTGTTGGAAATGAAAATACCGCGTGGCCTTTTATAGTTACCATGGTGAGGTAGGAAATTAAGGTAACGCTCAAATGCTATGTATCTCCTAGAAGATGTTTACCAAGCGTCTCAGATTCTCCCCCCCTCCCCCGCAGCAATGCCACTAAATTGGTCAACTACGATGATCGCTTTTGGCATTTCTTCCCCAATAAGGTTTTATAAACCCTCCTTACACAGGGTACCCACATTGAGGGGGTCTCCGAATAATCCCTTAGATTCCCCGTCCATCAAGAGTTGACTGGGAACAGGGCAGGGAGCTCTAGTTCCCTCTCCTGAATGTCCCTGTCAGCTCTACAGTCACCTGAAAACCAATAGAAAAACGTGGACAGTTTCAATCCCACGGAGAATGTGCCTGGAGGCATCTTGGTAACACTGCCATTTCTTTTGATCTGTAGCATACACCGCACAAAGACGGTACACCCGCTTCTAAAATGTAACTTCAAGAGAAAGGCTCTGGCCTCTTTTTTTTTCCAGGCACTGTGATCTGGAAATTCTGCAGCTCTCATGCAGCTTCCAAGCGGCTTCAGGGCCAGTGGACATAACCAAGGGGAGGCAGAGCCAGAACGTGTGCACTGCTTCTCAGAAACTTAGGTGAGACCCTGCAAGACTTCCAGAGGTGGGGAGAGACTTTGAGGGAGGGTAGGATTGTGAATTCGGCAGAGGTGAGCAAGCAGAAAGCCAGCGGAATTGGAATTATCGCTGTTCATACCAGTGCTTATTAGGTAGAAATGGTAAGTGGTCCCTAATGCTGACATTCTGAGTTAACTGTCAGGGCGCCTGGAATGAGAAGAAGCGTATACTGAAGGGCACGAGGTGTTAGAGCAAAGGTTCTCGAACTTTATTTTTAAAAAAAAAAATTTTTTTTTCAACGTTTATTTATTTTTGGGACAGAGAGAGACAGAGCATGAACGGGGGAGGGGTAGAGAGAGAGGGAGACACAGAATCGGAAACAGGCTCCAGGCTCTGAGCCATCAGCCCAGAGCCCGACGCGGGGCTCGAACTCATGGACCGCGAGATCGTGACCCGGCTGAAGTCGGACGCTTAACCGACTGCGCCACCCAGGCGCCCCATAAAGGTTCTTGAACTTTAATGTGCATCGGTGTCTCCTGGAGGGCTTGTGAAAAGCAAAAATCATCAGGCCCCCGCCGGCAGAGTTTCCGAGTTAGGAAGTGTGTGGATGGGAATGTGTATTCCCAAAAGTTCCCAGGTGAGGCTGCTCCTTTCTGGTGGTCTGGGGTGAGCTTGTGAAATCCTCTGTTACACCTGAGACACAGGAAGCTAGAGCAAGGAACTCAACCCCTCCTCCACCCCCCAGTCCCCAGGCTTCCTGGAGGGGACCAGCAGGGAGGACTTTGTTCCTGCTGTTCTTCTCCAGCAAGAGCAGAGCCACAGACACTTTTCTCGCGATTGTTATTTCCGTTAATTTCGAGGAGGTAAATGAATGAGGGAAGTTGGAAATTTGGCTTTTATGGGGTTGAACAGGGATGGAGAGTTTACGACAGCATTCTCCAGTCTAAAGCGCCTGAATATGTTTAGCTTCTGCTACTGAAATCTTCCACATCGTGAGCTTCCTTTAGCTTTTATTTTTATTTATTTTTTTTTGTATTGGATTAAAAAATTTTTTTTCAGGGGATTTTTCAAGTTCTATGGGGTATGGACTCACTTGGGTTAATTAGGGAGATGGTAATTTGATGGCCATCTCCAAACAATAAAGACAGCCAGGCAAAACCTCATGGAGACTGGAAGCAGATTCAAGAAGTGCAAGGAGCTCCATGGCAGGAATATTCCTGGCGTCCCCTTCTCCGTGTTGTGGAGGCTGCTGTTTACATTCAGTGACTTCACATTGGTAGCTTTCACTTGTCCAGACTGGGAGTGTTTACACCATGGAAACTGACCCCTTGTCAAATGTTGCGAATCGGAGATCTCTTCCAGGCCCTGCCTGTTAACCAGTTACCAGTAAGTGGCTGCCTTTGTCCCCTGACTGCTTTTCTGTCATTGTTTTCATCTTTATCTACTTAACAGCGGCTGTTTTTCTAAGATTATGATTTCTTCTTCTTTTTTTTTTTTTAATTTTTTGATGTTTATTTTTGAGAGAGAGGAAAACAGAGTGCAAGTGGGGGAGGGGCAGAGAGAGAGGGGGACACAGAATCCCAAGCAGGCTCCAGGCTCTGTGCTGTCAGCACAGAGCCCGACGTGGGGCTCGAACCCACGAACCGTGAGATCATGACCTGAGCCGAAGTCAGATGCCTTACCGATTGAGCCACCCAGGTATCCCTCTAAGAATATGATTTCCTCTTTTGCACTGCTCCTTTCCTTCAACTTTAGCTCTTCTTGAAAATTATCATGTGATTTTTGTATATTCCAGAAAGAATTACAATCTGACTCTATTATGTTTCTTTTTCTTCCCCTATAACTCATGGGACAATCTGTGGGTAGGGTCTGTGGAACAGGTGCCCACCTTTAAATCCTATGCCTCCAAACTGGTGTATTTTATTGGACAAAAGACAGCTGAAGCCCAGATGTTTGGAGGAGACGCTTACAAGGGGGCAAATGTGGCGTGATAGAAACCGTAGTGATGCATTTAGCACCAATATGTTATTTCTTTCTCAGTTAAATATTCTGTTGTATTAAGCTCATTGTTTTAGCCTCTAGGTTTTTGTTTTGTTTTGTTTTGCATTTCGACTCTTAGTACATTTTTTTAAATGGTCCTATTTCATATGATAGAATTTGCTGTGTGTTTTCTGCCTCCATTGAAAGACACTGATAAAAATGATGACCAGGATGGAGTTGGAGAAAAGACACCGTGCTGCAAATGTAACATTAGTGCTGAATAAAGAAATAAATTGATGTAAGACTTTTTTTCCCCTCCAAATAAATAAAGCCTGTCTGTTTTACCTTGAGGATGGCTGTCTACTTAGACTCAGTACTATAGAAATAATTCGTAATCTTGCAGAGTTCAAGATCTAATGGTTCCTTTAAATTGCCTGACCAGAAACTCAACAATAGTTCTTTATTGCTAGGATCAAATTCCATCAGAGCTCGTACGACCCCAGTTCCTCCCTGTAGGTCTTCCTGTTTCCTTTAAACCATGGTGATAGATCTCAGCTAGGCCATCCGCACTCAGTTCCCCAGGCCATGTGGTACAGAAGATAAATGATGGTCCATTTCCACATGATGGTCATTAAAATGTAATTACAATGTAACTGTACATGCAGATTGCCTACTCATTACTTATAATCCTTGGATAACACAGAAATACGGCATTGGGAGTACTTGAGAGACTGTACCTGTAAACCAGAGGTGAGATTTGGGCAATGTGGCTTATCAAAGTCATTTGCAAGCATAACAGGTAAATAGGTCAAGGCTGGCTGGGGACTAAGATGTCCAGGGAGTTCCTTCCTGTTCGTGGCTTTCCGTGTCTCAGCATGTCTCCCCTCTGGATGGCTTGGAAGCCATCACTATAACCTGAGAGCATCTCCCAGGAGGGAAAGGGGTATTACGTTTACTGCACATACCTGGCCCGATGGCGTTTGGTTGTCTTTGCCAAAATCTCGATCCTTTGACCTGATTGCTTTAAAATGCAACTTATGGGGTACCTGGGTGGCTCAGTTGGTTAAGCATCTGACTCTTGATATCAGCTCAGGTCATGATCTCACAGTTGGTGAGACTGAGCCCTCCATCAGGCCCTGCGTTGACAGTGTGGAACCTACTTGGGGTTCTTTCTCTCCCTCTCTCTCTGCCCCTCCCCTGCTTGCACATGCTCTCTCTTTGTCAATAAAAAAATAAACATTTCAAAAGATGCAATTTATGTAAAATTTATGTGTGAGAATGCTGATTTTCAGCAAGCCCCAAAGTGAGTCTTCAGTAAGAATTAACTCGGGGCACCTGGGTGGCTCAGTCGGTTGAGCTTCTGACTTTGGCTCAGGTCATGATCTCGCGGTCTGTGAGTTCGAGCCCCGCTTCGGGCTCTGTGCTGACGGCTCAGAGCCTGGAGCCTGCTTCTGATTCTGTGTCTCCCTCTCTCTCTGCCCCTCCCCTGCTCATGCTCTGTCTCTTTCTCTCTAAAAAATAAATAAAAACATTAAAAAAAAAAACTCACCAGTGTGCACCTTACACCATAATTGCCGCACTTGGTCATAATCTATGTTTCTTCTGTATCTTTAGTTATTTCAACATCAATTTTAATAATTCTTCTCAGGCTCCTCCCAGTTGCTCAGTTTCCCAGGCTCTGTGGGCTTCTGTTTGTGTTTCATACTGTCAGAATGCAATGTCCACCCTTTGGACCTCAGCCTTTCAAGACACTGCTCAGGCTCTGAGGTCTCCAATTAAGCTCAGTCCTTTTCTGTCTCTCGGTTCCTTATCTACCCAACCTTCTACACTGCACCCCAAATTCCCAACTCACCACTCCCTTCTCACAAAGACCTTCAACTTCTAAAACTTTCTTGCTCTGTCTAGGTGTGAATGCTCTTCTGGGCTCCCTTTTTATCCTAGGTGGAGTGCACATATTTTGCTTTGCCCTTAAGGTGTCCAGACTCTTTTATCCTTCCCTATTCCCCCACCCCTTACACCCTTTTATTTACTTGAAACACTCCTGTGACTGCACTTCAAACACACTTGAGGCAGGCGTAGAGCATGCATTTTGCTCATTCTTGTCTTTTCTGTTCCGTCTGCCACATGATACCCAGAGTCCTTCTGTAGACTGGGTCTTAGAATCTTCCCACCCCGGAAAGTCTTCTTCTGCACATTCATTCATCTGCTCTCAGTGAAATTGTAGCTCATATCCTATAGACCTCAGTTACTTAATATTTTTTTCATTCAGAGTAAAATAAGCATCTTCAAGATGCATATCAGCATAATTCATAAGATAACTAACTCTGTAAGAAAATGCACAATGAAGCAAACGTAGGAAGTGTGATTTCCTCACAACCTTATACCATAATCATTTCTTACCTAATTTGATTACCCTAATATGGTTAGTATTTTTTTCTCCTCAGATCTTTGTACCTTTTAAAGTGTGGCATAATTGCAATGACATGGATGGAGTTAGAATGTGTTATGCTAAACAAAATAAGTCCATCAGAGAAAGACAAATACCGTATGATTTCGCTCAAGGGTGGAATTTAAGAAGCAAACAGGTGAACATGGGAAGTGGGGGGGTGGGGTGTGGGGGAAAGATGGGAAAGAAATGATGGCTCGAGAACAAACTGGGGGTTGATGGAGGGAAGTGGGTAGAAGATGGGCTAGATGAATGATGGGCATTAAGGAGGGCACTTGTTGTGATGAGCCCTGGGTGTTTGTTGTATGGAAGTGATGAGTCACTGAATTCTACTCCTGCAACCATATGGCACTGTATGTTAACTAACTAAAATTTAAATTAAAAAAAGAAAAGAGGAAAAAAAAAAGAAGTAAAAAAAATACACGAAGAGCGATGATTGGGTGTACAAGCATTGTAAAATGGACCTTGTAAGCCAACATTAATTACATTTTTCTGTGCAATTTATTAGATGGTAGCAGGTCTGTTTTCTCAGTGGCATTTTAGAAACAATTAAATGTATTTAAAGTCCTTGATCCCCTTAGCAATAAAGATGCAGGGAGGCAGCCCTGAAAAAAAAATTTGCAGAATAATACGCTTTGAATATATTTTTAACACAATTTTTTAATGTTTTTAAATGTATTTTTAGTGAGACAGAGCACAAGTAGGGGAGGGACAGAGAGAAATGGCATAGAGCCTGATGCAGAGCTTGATCTCACCGTAGGATCGTAAGATCACGACCTGAGCTGAAATCAAGAGTCAGACACTCACCAGACTGAGCCACCCAGGTGCCCCTGAATACATTTCTAATCCAAGCTGACATTCATGGAATGCGTGTGCAGAGAATCAGACTATTTCAGTAGACTGCACTGAAGTCAGTGGTGGCACAATATCCTTTTGTATAGGATTTGGAGACACCTTTTGTGATTATTTATAATAACCATCCAGGGGCGCCTGGGTGACTCAGTCAGTTAAGTATCCGACTTCGGCTCAAGTCATGATCTCACGGTCTGTGAGTTCGAGTCCCGTGTCGGGCTTGGTGCCGACAGCTCAGAGCCTGGAGCCTGCTTCAGATTCTGTGTCTCCCTCTCTCTCTGCCCCTCCCTCGTTCATGCTCTGCCTCTCTCTGTCTCAAAAATAAATAAAAACATTAAAAAATTTTTTAAAAATAACCATACAATATTTATAACTTCAGATGTAGCGACAGTACTGATAGTTTGTATACCTGCTGGTCACATAGATAAAAGGAATGGAATAGTACTCTTTTATAAGTTGATAAAGTGATAATTACATTTTGGTATTAGTAGGAAGGGAGGCAGTAATGGTGGGCGTTTTGTGTCCAGATTGGGGTTGATACTTGTTTAGATTTCTTTGTTTGTTTTATTTTTGATGGACATCTCTAAAAAATTGGCAGTTAGTACTTTTTGAGTCATTTTGCTTTTAGCACATCTAAAAATTGACTTTCCGTCTTTGGAAAGTGGAAGAAAAAAATATCAACCTAAAGTATGAAATATTTAAAATATGGTTTATATAATTTAGTGTCCCCAGTAATTAACATCTTTATTTTTAAAATATGAGTTATTTGATAGTATGAAATATTTTAATAGGATATTTTCTTTAAAATAAAAGACATTTTTGGGGGTTCCTGGGTGGCTCAGTCATCTAAAAGTACAACTTCCGTTTAGATCATGATCTCATGGTCCATGAGTTCAAGCCCCGCATCGGGCTGTGTGCTGACAGCTCAGAGCCTGGAGTCTGCTTCAGATTCTGTGTCTCCCTCTCTCTCTGCCCCTCCCTGCTCATGGTCTGTCTCTTTCTGTCTCCCAAAAATAAATAAACGTTAAAAATTTTTTTTTTCTTTTGAGAAGATATAAAATTCTGGAGTAATAGGTACACTGGGTCATTTCTTATTCAGTTAGCATCCTTCCTAGAATTATTTTCCACAATTTAAATCAAACTTATTTCTATCAAAATAACCAGCAAATTATTATCAGTCAGCAAAGAGGGGAACAGAGATGAAGAGATTACTTTAGTTTTAAAGAATAAACACGAGAGGGAAAATTATATCCTAAAGACACCATAATATAGATATCTGATTATTTTAATTTTTAAAAACTTTTACATAGGCTCCATGCCCAACATGGGGCTTGAACTCCTGACCCTGAGATGGAGTCCCATGCTCTACTGACTGAGCCAGCCAGGCACCCTGATATCTGACGATTTTAAATAATGAACCCGGATTTCACCAGCCAAGGCCAAGAAGAACAAAGAGACTGATAGGTTACTACTAAGGACTCACACTGTTACCATATGAAACAGGACAATAACGAAAAGCCACACAGCAGAACATTGAATCGACTTGAAGCCTGTGGGAACGTGCTAGATTTGGTTACCTAAGATAATTGCTTTTTCACATGTGTTTAGTTGAAACCATTTACTATTTAAAAAAAATTTTTTTGGTAACATTTATTTTCTTATTCAGAGACAGAGACAGAGCATGAGCAGGGGAGGGGCAGAGAGAGGGGGAGACACAGAATCCGAAGCAGGCTCCAGGCCCCGAGCTGTCGGCACGGAGCCCGACGCGGGGCTCGAATTCACAACCTGTGAGATCATGACTTGAGCCGAGGTCAGACGTTCAACCGACTGAGTCATCCAGGCGCCCCTTTACTGATTTTTTAAAGTAGAAAATCAGAAAATTCTTACAGTGCCTATGATAATTTCTTCTCATTAGACAAGATTCTCCTAATTTTAACATATAGGCTTTTTACTTGAATGACCCAGACTTAAAGAATTCCAATAAATCATACAACTTCAGAGAAACAAATTTGATTTGATTCCAGAATTTTTGTGATAAAGGTTACAGACACAGTTTAAATCACTTATGTACCCATAAAGTTTCTTGCAAAAGTTAGCTATTCAATCTCAAAGGGCATTTATGGACAGATCAGTATTTCATGCATCAAAGAAAACTTTTCCAAGCTCCTATTATGGGCAAGGCTGCTCGCCACGTGGTAGTCAGGATACAGAGTTGAATAGGGCCTGGTGGCTGTATTCAAGGAATATATGGATTTAATGCTACAGCTAGGACAGAAAATTGAGCCACTGAAATGCAGAATTACAGTTTTAACCAAGTGTTTCTATATATTTAATTTGTAAGATGAAAATAGCCTAAATTGATCCACTACATCTGGAGCCTAAATCCGGACAGACACATCTTTTAAATATACAGGATGAAATAGCAATTTTTACAGTTACTTAAAACAGTAAATCCGTTTTTACATTCTTAGATCATGTAACTTGGGACATGGCCGTGCAAGATTGAATTTTCTGCTGCTATTGAAAGTCATCCGTAAGTTAACCACAACATAATTTGAGTCTAAAACAATTTCGATGCATTCTAGATAACCTGAAAATGTTCAGAATGAGACTTGAACAAACATTTTTGGGGAGGGGTTAGGCCGCAAAAGAACCTGTGGTCACTTGGTAGCAGGAAGGATATGTATGGCAGAGATCGCCTGTGGGTTGTGTCCTCCCAGGGAATGGAGAGGAGGAGGAGGTATGGTTGGTCATTGAGGTAGGAAACCTCTAATAGGAACAATACGGCTGCCATTCGGAGGGGGTGAAAATGAAGCCATAATTGCCGTCATCCAAGCCCTGCCAACCCTTCTTACAATATTGTGTTTCTGTAACCAGGCAGTGATGCCCTGGATTATCTGAAATCAGTGGGTAAACATCGTGTTTCTTCCTCAAAAATTACTATTATCGCAAGATTTGGCGGGAAAAGATTTTAAAAATGAAACGCTCATAGTTTGCGGGAAAATGCACCGTTTGCATAAAAGATAACAATTAATTCAAAAACCTCAGAGAGGGGCGCCTGGGTGGCTCAGTCGGTTAAGCGGCCGACTTCGGCTCAGGTCATGATCTCGCGGTCCGTGAGTTGGAGCCCCGCGTCGGGCTCTGTGCTGACAGCTCAGAGCCTGGAGCCTGTTTCAGATTCTGTGTCTCCCTCTCTCTGACCCTCCCCCGTTCATGCTCTGTCTCTCTCTGTCTCAAAAATAAATAAACGTTAAAAAAAAAAAAAAAAACCTCAGAGAAATTTCACGCTCATAGTGGCACTTTTCCCTTTTCCGCTTGATTCCGCTGGGCGCACAGGTCACTCCTTTACTTTTAAAGGTACTTGGCTGAAATGTCTGAGAAGCTCTGACCTGCTTCATTACTTCATCTTCACAATGACCCTGAGGTATTGATCTTGCAGGGTTGCAAAACAGAGACTCAGGGGTGCCTGGTGGCTCAGTTGGTTAAGCGTCCAACTTTGGCTTAGGTCATGATCTTGTGGTTTGTGGGTTCAAGCCCCACATCGGGCTCTGTGCTGACAGCTCAGAGCCTGGAGCCTGTTTGGGATTCTGTGTCTCCCTCTCTCTCTGCCTCTCCCCTGCTCATGTTCTCCCTCTCTCTGTCTCTCAAAAATAAATGTTACACAAAATAAAAATAATAAAAGAAAGAGACTCAGAGAAGGTAAGCAATTTGTGGGCCTTCTGGGCTGAGATTCCAGCTCCTTCTTTGACCCACTGCTTCCCTACAATTTTAGAAGGACTTCACCTCTGTCACTTTGCTTAAGTACTGTAACTACTGTTGAGTAGGTATGGGTATTATGATCATTTCCATCATATAAGAGGTCGAAATCAAGGTTGGTTATGATCTTAGAAGTATTAAGTGTCAGGGCTGAAGTCAAACCCAGGGTCCCTGACTCCCAGGACAGAGGCTCTTGTACCATAGTGAAACAATCGTCTATAACCTGACGTTGACTACAGCTGCTTCCGTGCTCAGTTTGGAGACACAGATCCCTGTCAACTGACCATGCACAATCCTTGTGCTAGTAGTAATAATTGTCATGGACCTTAGTTTGGTGTTTTACACCTTCCAAAGATCATTTTGTATATCTTAGCTCGTTCAGTCATCCCAGTAGCCCCTGTGGCATAAGAGTTCTGTTCATCCATCCAAGAAATAGTGGAGGACTTTAATGTTGGTTTAGCTTCTACTGGGTGCCATGCTAACGTTTACGGATAGGCGATCTCGTTTCCTATGCATAACCTCATCATATTGTCACTATGACTGTCATTTGTTGAGAAAATGGAGGCTCAGAGGAGTTTATCAGTGTGCATTCATAAATCTTATAAAACTAAAATCAAGTAAAATTGAGCAAAATTCTTTTTTTTTTAAATTTATTTATGGTTTAATTTACATACAAGTTAGCATATGGTGCAACAATGATTTCAGGGTAGATTCCTTAATGCCCTTACCCATTTAGTACCCCCCACACACACAACCCCTCCAGCAACCCTCAGTTTGATCTCTAAGAGTCTCTTTTGTCCCCCTCCCTGTTTTTATATTTTTGCTTCCCTTCCCTTATGTTCATCTGTTTCTTAAATTCCTCATAAGAGTGAAGTCATATGATACTTGTCTTTCTCTGACTAATTTCGCTTAGCATAATACCCTCCACTTCCATCCACAGAGTTGCAAATGGCAAGATTTCATTCTTTTTTGACTGCTGAGTAATACTCCATTGTATGTATGTATGTGTGTATATATATATATATATATATATTTATACACACATATATTTGTATATATATACATATATATGTATATAGGTATATATATAAATCTTCTTTATCCATTCATCCGTCAATGGACAATTGGGCTTTTTCCATACTTTGGTTATTGTCGATAGCACTGCTATAAACATTGGGGTGCATGTGCCCCTTTGAAACAGCATATCTGTATCACTTGGATAAATACCTAGTAGTGCAGTTGCTGGGTGATAGGTTCTATGTTTAATTTTTTGAGGATCCTCCATATTGTTTTCTAGAGTGGCTGCACCAGTTTGCATTCCCACCAGCAGTGCAAAAGAGATCCTCTTTTTCCGCATCCTCGCCAACTTGTTTTTGCCCGAGTTGTTCATTTCAGCCATTCTGACAGGTGTGAGGTGGTATCTCGCTGTGGGTTTGATTTGTATTTCCCTGGTGATGAGTGATGGTAAGCATCTGTTCATGTGTCGGTTGGCCATCTGGATGTCTTCTTTGGAGAAGTGTCTATTCATATCTTTTGCCCATTTCTTCACTGGATTATTTGTTCTTTCGGTGTTGACTTTGATAAGTTCTCTGTAGATTTTGGATACTAACCCTTTACCTGGTATGTCATTTGCAAATAGCTTCTCCCATTCCATCCATTGCCTTTTAGCTTTGCTGATTGTTTCCTTCACTGTGCAGAAGAGCAAAATTCTTTAATGTGCTCATCAATCTCTTTTTTACTATAGAATTTTGTTCCATGGTAGTTAGTTATCTAGTGATGTCTGTTCTTCTGCCTTGCTCAGTTCTCACGGATGTCCCTGAAACAGAAGATTTATCCTTGCTAGTTCATCTCTTCTCCGGTGATGTTAAGACATTTCCTTTCTCTTATTCATGAGGAAGTTCCTTCCTCTTGGGTGGGGGTGGGGGAGAGAAGGATTTTCAATTAGAATTACTTCCTTGCTGAGTCATTGAGTAATTTCCTCCCTCTCTTCTATCAGCATATCTCTGTATGGTATTTGAATATAACAGACTGTTTTTATCTCCAAGTGATTGTTAATACACATATTTCGGGCAATGAAACCAAGCAAAGGGGTGATTGATAGAGTGAGGAAGGTATTTGGGGCATTGACAATTCCTGGTGACCAATAGCCATAGTTTATAGATTATGAATCTCTCATCCTTCACATCCCCATGAGTTTGCTTGCCCTGTGACCTCATTGACTGGACATCAGAGAAGGCGGTTGGTTTTTCATGAAAGATAATATGTATGAAGGACAGAGTCTACTCCATTTCCTTTGCCATACGTGGCCTGTCTGGGAAGAGGCAACTATTCTCAAAAGAAATGGACCAGGAATGTACACACATGAAATGTGATTCAACTGGAAAGAGACACTGATTTAAGTCAGATAAAGACAGAGATAGGAAAAATTGTAGTGCCTGAGACTCTCACTGAGTGATTTGCAATGTTTTAGCAACATGTTGTTTTACCTGTTTAGTAAAATAATTGATGAGATGCATTTATAAACCTCTGCGACACACATGACTCTTAACATATTGAGGTGCTTAGTGAGGAATCAGACGTCATCGGTCAACATGACCACTGAGTGCCGTCACTGTGCATGGGACCATGGCAGTGCAATGGCGATCTGCAAATGTGTAACCTAACCGCTGTTCTCTTTTATGTTTCTAGTCTAGTGGACAGTGACAAATAAATGAAAGGGCAACTAAATATAAAGTTTGTATATAAGTGCCAATAGATGAAGTAGATAAGAAATGCTCTGTGAAGTCTGTATCTAGAGAGCTGACATGTAGTGGACTTAGTTCATTCAATTCTTAGAGGAATCCTGTGAGGTAAGTACTCTATCCCTGTGTTACGAAGCACATTAAGGCAAAGCAGAGTTAAGCAACTTGCCCGAGGTCAAAGTGGTCGCAAGTGATGGAGTGTGGGTTCAGAGATTCCCACTTCATGCTCTTTACTTGTCTACTGCCTGGCTATGCGATTTAGCAGAAGCGGTCAAATGTCTATTAAACTCTTTAATTAATTAATTTTGAGATAGAATGAGAGAGAGAGCGCTCAAGCAGGGGAGGGACAGAGAGAGAATCCCAAGCAGGCTCTTCACTGTCAGGGCAGAGGCAACGCAGGGCTTGACCTCATGACCTCCAGATAATGACCTGAGCCGAAATCGAGAGTCACATGCTTAACTGACTGAGCCATCCATGTGCCCCTAAACTCTTTAATTTATTGAAGTTTGCCACAACACAAGTTTTTACAAACACTTATTATATAAAACAGTATTGCTTTTTTTCATTCTCTCAATTTCCATGAAACCGTTTTTTTCAAACCCTTTTCATGTATTTTTCATCACGAGGGTCTTTACCATTATCAGATGCACAGTTTTTAGAGCAGATCTTTAATTCCATCTAGGTTGTTTGAGAGCACTTGTTAAAAATGTGTACGATGCTGTCACTGGAAGATTTATCCCTACCCAAAAGTTCCCATTTCCTTTTTTTTTTTCATTCTGTTGTATTTTTGTTATCTCTACAGCTTAACCACTTACTGTCGGCTTTTAACAGTGATTCTTAAGAGTCTTTTCTTTAACATCCAACACTTGTCCGCATAAGATCAAACCAACAGAAACCAGATGAAATTTGTGTTAAACTTCCTTGTCTTAAAAAAAAAAAAATTTACTCCGTTTGGTGTTTCTGTAAGCCCCTACCATCACCATTGTTAGAGATCACTGATAGAGCCTATCGTGCCTTTCCAAACGGGTTGCTGTGGCTCTAGATGATGTAATTGACAGCCACTTTCCAATGTGAAAGTCTTGGTGAGGACTTAAACATGAGATGGTCCCTTTTGTGTGGGCAAGTATGGTGGCCCAATGAATGGATTTACTGAGATAATCAAGAGAAGGTAAGGTAAAGATTTAACGTTAAGAGTGAAAAGAGAAGAATCACTTACAGACTCATTAAGAAGGAAGTTTTCAGACATTTGTCAATGGCAAACATGAAGATCAGGTTAAGAGAACGTTTCAAGTGGTTCTGATGACCACAGGCGGCATTCGGCTCTCCGTATGCGATAGGCGCTCACCCTCCCTACATGTAAAAGTGTAGTTCACTGCCTGGCTCAGGGACACGTAAGCCAGGCCACATTTCCCTGAGGCCACAGCCTGTGCCCTCCCGTGCCCTTTCTTTGTAAAACTTGTGTTTCTGCTTTGCCACATCACCTCTTTTATATGCTTCGTTGGCTGTCTGCATCACTATTTATAAAAATACTACGTGGGATGTAACTTCCAAGTCAGAATTGGTACAAAAAAAAGCAACCAGTTTGGGTGTGTGAGGTATGGTTTTTGGTAAATAACTTTGAATTTTTTGGAGAATAACAGAGGCATTAGATAAAGTGGGAGGAAAGCTGTTGATGGAATCTTGTCTTCAGTTTCCGGTCCCTCTGGCCCTGTCCAGTTGAAGCCATTCTTATCTTTGGCCTGGATAACTACAGCACGTGCGCCTTGAGTGTGCCCCCTTCAGGCGATTCTGCGAAACTGCATAGCTTTTTACAACTAAAACAAATAGGAAAAAGTGGTATTGTTTATATGTATATAAAAAAGCAAAGAGAAAACTATGTTATGCTTACACAGTAATGAAAAAAGGAAAAAGAAATAAAAGAAAAAAATCATCTCGAGGTTCATCACATTGATGCCTGCTAACATTTAAGAAAGTATTTCCATATATTTTTTCACATACATCATGTGCAATTCTTTCATTTTTTTAAAAGATATATATTGTGGTGGGTGCCCAGGTGGCTCAGTCGGTTGAGCATCTGACTTGATTTTGGCTCACGTCATGATCTCTTAGTCATTTTGTGAGATCAAGCCCCACATCGGGCTCTGCCCTGACATTGTGGAACCTGCTTGGGATTTTCTCACTCCCTCTCTCTCCCTGCCCCTCCCCTACTCTCTCATTCTCACACACACTCTCTGTCAAAAATAAGTAATTAAACATTAAAAAAGACATGTATTGAATTAAAAAAATGTACCAGAGATGTGCTAGTCACTCAAGATTTAAAATAAATAAGATGCCTGCAATTAATGGAGCTTGATTTTCATGTGTTATGTGATGAATAAGTGGAAAATACTTTTAAAACTTTCACATATTGTTTTTAAATTTTTTTTAATGTTTATTTATTTTTAAGAGAAAGAGAGACAGAGTGTAAGTGGGGGATGGGCAGGGATAGAGGGAAACACGGAATCCAAAGCAGGCTCCAGGCTCTGAGCTGTCAGCACAGAGTCCGACATGGGGCTCGAACCCACACACCGTGAGATCATGACCTAAGACAAAGTCGGTTACTTAACCAACTGAGCCACCCAGGTGCCCCACAATTACAAATATTGTAAGTTATGTGAAGGAAATGTGTTAATTTTTTTAATGTCTATTTATTTTTTTAGAGAGAGAGAGAGAGACAGAGCATGAGCAGGGGAGGGATAGGAGAGAGGGAGACTCAGAATCCAAAGCAGGCTCCATGAACCATGGGATCACGACCTGAGCCGAAGTTGGATGCCCAACTGACTGAGCCACCCAGGCACCCCAGCAATGTGTTAAAATAAGCAATTAAAAGCAGGCCTATTTTAGAAAAAGCAGTAAAGAAGATGACCATCTAACTCCATAGACAGTAAAAGGAGGAACCGTTCTGGAAATTTCTTTCCTGTGCCCAGTGTTCATCTCTCAGTCATTCCAGGAACAATTTTCACTTTCCTGTGGGGAAACACCACTTTCCCACTCAGAGTCTGTGTTCATCTTTCTGGTGCTTGTGGCTCAGGCCTGCGGAGCCCCTACCTCTGGCTACAATAACTTCTTTGGGGATGGGCACCGAACCCAAACCAGGAAAGTGAGATTAAATTCCTGGCCTCCATTTAAGGGAGAAATATCTCTTCCTGTCAGGGTACATTGGAAGGATCCAGGGACCACAGTGAAGTGACAGCCTGTTTGAGGAAGGAGCCCAGTAAAGGAAAGAGACGTGTTCCAATGACGTCCGTCATCTGTGCGTCCGTGTGCAATGGTGCTCAGTGAGGTTCTCAGTTATAGGATTCCAGACAGGTCCCTGTTCCACCTGCTTTTTAAAAATCGAATTAAGTTGATTTCGAAGATGATGTGTTTAGCATCAGATAGGTTAAATTCGAGGTAAGGTAGGTGATCCCGATTGTATCTCTCTATTCAGTTGCTGTGATGTACGACTGTTCTTTTGTGGTAAGATTGTCGCAAAATTATTCTGCCCGTCAGTTTATTTACATTAATATGTCATGGTTTTAGTAACGAATAGATAAGATATTCTGCCGTGAGAATACACACCCACAAACCCAGATCCATACATTCACACATATACCGTGCACATGTCTTATAACGTATATATTTGAAAATCTGCATATATGTAAATATATTTTATACATATTATACATCTATATATGCATATGGCCACATACATACCCATCCGAGTGTGTGTGTGTGTGTGTGTGTGTGTGTGTGTGTGTGTGTGGTGTCTTCTGGCTTTTAGCCACCTGTAGAACAGCATGCTTAACTCTCCAAGTGCTCGTCTCTCTGTCTCTCTGTCTCCGTCTCTACCTCTATCTGGAAAGAAAAAGAGCCAAGCTCTGATCTAAATTTCGTGTCCAGACAAGACAGAGATTTTTCAAAGAAGATAGAGATTGAAGAATAAAAGAGGTTGGCAGAAAATTAGGATGCCTGAGGAAAAAGGAAGAAGGGTCTTTAGGACGCAGTCGACAGCCAGAATTCTTGCGCAGCTTCTGTGGCGGTGTCAGGATGTGCCATTATTTCCCAGCCCTCGATTCTCCGCTTTCGGTCTCCATTCCTGCGTCTCCCAGTCGGCTGGGAGATGGTGCTGCTCTGGGCCCACGTCCCCAGAAGCCCTCCGCCCTGTGCACATTTACCTGGGAACGTGTAGTACCACCTGCTGGCTCTTGCCATGACCTCTTCCGTTTCCTGAATCGAATGTGCTCGTTGGCTTTGGTTTCTCCCTGACAAATATGCTACGTACATAAACATTTTGGTTGGAGTGGTTTGTGTGTTCCTCGGGACGGGTTGTCTTTGAGACTGACATCATCCAGTGCCCGGTGCTCCTTAAAATTTGGCTGGTTTTGCTCGAGTCCTCGTTACCTTTGTGTTTGGTGATCCCTGGCATTCGTTCAGGACTTAGGGTTTGACGCAGAATTACAAAATAGGACGAATACAAAAGACAGTTAAAATGTCACAAGATAATGCAGTTTCAGGAGAGTGAAGGGGTTAGCCACCCTGAAAAGCATTTAATTTGCATCCCATTCTAGGTCATCTAAATGGAAAGATTAGGAAAAACAATGGGATATTGCAGTTTTCTTTATAAAAGAACAGCAGGAAATAAAAGGGGGATTCGCTCTATATTTGTGGGGGCGGTAAAGCCGTGTGCAAGGAACACGTTTTTTCCAGAAGGTCCTAAGCAGAGGGTGGATGTGGCAACTAGCCAAAAGGGAACACAAAATTGATTGGGCTGTCAGATGGGAGGCATATCATGCCTGATGTAGTCGCAAGTGAACAAGTTCCCCTCGTTGTAAAACCTGATCACGACCCCTGCGTGATGTATGTTAAATCTTTTAGGAATCATGACACGAATACACCCACTCCAAGTGTTAAATTGTCAACCTGCACCGAACATGGTCGCCCGAGCTGTCAGGCTGATCCATGGGCAGCGGCTGACCTAGAAACCCAGACTCAGAGAGCAAGTGGGAAGTCGAGAAGTAAACGTGGGGCCGGGTTGAAAAGACGGTGGATCAGGAAGTCAGAGGTCACCAGCAGGGGAAGGTCAGAGCTCTGCGATTTCTCAAATGCCTAAGACCACAGGCAGGCTGGAGGCCGGCAGAGGGCAGGCCATAAAGCAGGCAAGTCAAAAGGGAGGAGGGGACCGTGAAGCAGAAGTGGACGTGATATACACACAGGAGTCCTCATTCACCCCTTACTCTTGAAAGGGCTAAACTTGATGTCTGGGTTGAGGGCAGCCCAAACTTGGGGAGCTGGGGCTGGCCTGAGGGGTCAGATCTCCATCATTTGGATTTCCTTCAGTCTAAGGTGAGTGTGACCAACAGTGATGTAATACCCAGCCCCCTCATCCAGACATGTGATGCAAAAATGGATTCAAACATAAACATTAATCCACCTCTACTTCTGTCTCACACAAAGGGATCCATTCTCCTTTGGCCTGATTTGTTATGTGTCATTCTACCGGCTATTCTGAGCGAAGGAATTTTGGTTAAAGGAACCATCTAGTGTGTGCTTAGGTGACAGGTACTTTGCATGGCTTACTTTCCCCAGTCTTTGAGGTTTGGGGCATCCCCATGTTCGGATGAAAGATGGTAACTGATTTCTCCAAAGTTGTTCTCCTAGTAAATGGTAGATTTTTGAAAGACCTGTTTTTCATATTTCTCAAAAGGCCATAAATAATTTCAGATATACTAGTCTGCCTTCAAAGCATCTTAGCAAAGGAGAGTTAATTTTTTTTTTTTTTTTTAGTTTATTCATTTTGAGAAAGAGAACGAGCAGGGGAGGGAGGGAGAGAGTGTGTGTGTGTGTGTGTGTGTGTGAGAGACAGAGAGAGAGAGAGAGAGAGAGAGAGAGAGAGAGAGAGAGAGAATACTAAGCAGGCTTTGCACTGTCCGTGCAAAGCCTGATGAGGGGCTCGATGCCATGAACAGTGAGATCATGACCTGAGTGGAAATCAAGAGTCTGATGCTTTACTGACTGGGTCACCCAGGTGCCCCGCAAAGGACAGTGAATTTAGCGCTCAAGATCTGATCAACACCTATAAGACAGCTGCTGTTGACTAGTATTTCATGTGTTAAATAGCCAGAAATTAAGCTACCTATAGATGCAGAAAACCTGCATCCTCATACAGTGGTAGAAAAATAGCACTTAAATCCAGAATTACTTGATTGCTCTGAATGAAGGCAGTTAGAAGATGGGAGAAGAAGATTGGAGAAGAAGGGTGCCCAGAGTATTGTCCCGGGTAACCCCGTATACCACTCGGATCATTACAGACTACGACTCAAACTACCGACCAGTGCCCAACCCATCCTTTCAAAGCTCCTAACACTGACTCAGTAGGAGAAACCATTCATCTGCTTAAGAGTGTTCTGAACACGAACAAGCTGCTGCAGCTCTCTGTGTGATATGGTTGCATTTGTAGCTCAGTCCTGGATAAGAATGTACTTGTGAGGGGCGAGGGCTCTTGTTCCTTAAGGTATCCTCGTCTCTGATTACGTTGCGGATCGTGATTTCCTCTGATGGTCTGTATCACTGTTACATTTGGGAGGCGTGATGTGGCTTCCTGGACCATCTTCGCACATTCTGCAACCAAACCGGGCTTAACCTTAAATTTCATGAGAGAATATCATGTTTTTGGTTCGCGTCTGCACTCCTGTTGTGTGATGCTGACACGGATTTGAGTCCACACTTTCCAGTGGACTGTAACCCAGGGCAGGCAGATCTTCCAGGAAGCTACCTCAGTCCTTCTGCCCCATCCTTATCCGTCCCAGACCCCGTCCTTGTTTGCAGTGCAAAACCAACTCCATGCAGCCATGGATGGTACCCCCAAAGTCTTTCATGCAGTTTTCTTGCACGTCGTAATACCGTCCATTCTCACAGGAGGAGGACAGACTGAACTCAATGTGTCTCTTACTAGAAAGGAAGGTCATTAACTGCAGCAATGTGTATTTCCTCCAAATGCTTATATTTCCTGACCGATATCTCAAGGGGGAAGAAAAGATGTGTATCTATCCTGTTTTTCCTTTCAGTTAATGGCCTTTTCCCACACTTGTGCCTCCAAAAATTTACCTCATTATCGTAAACTTTTCTACTTCTCTGCCTCTTTAAAATCAATTGCACTCAGAGGAGAAAAAAAAAAATGATACCAGCTCTTTCTTAACATTGAATTTGATGTTTGAAAGTAAATTTTCCTTCCTTCCTTCCTTCCTTCCTTCCTTCCTTCCTTCCTTCCTTCCTTCTTTTCTTTTCTTTTCTTTTCTTTTTTCTTTTCTTTTCTTTTCTTTTCTTTTTTCTTTTCTTCTCTTCTCTTTTCTTTTCTTTTCTTTCTTTTTATATATCCTGGACTTATGAATTAGTTTTGAAGCAGCTGTCCACTCTATCCATTTCAGAGTCTTAACCCTTTCAGAGTTATCTTTTCTTGATCACCTTTTCTACAGAATACAACATAATACAGTTTCTTTATTTTTAAATAAAATTAACTAAGGTCCTGGCATTACTTTATCATTTTGGCTTATGGTGTGCTCTCTCACATTGTACATTAGACTCTCATTATTATATCAAAGGTCAGACAAAAAAATCCATTTTCTCAGGTTGTTTTTTTCTTTCTTCTTCGTTTTTCTTTCTTTCTTTGTTTTTGTTTTTGTTTTTGTGAATAGTCTCTAAGCTATTCCCCGTCTCACAATGGTTTACAGTCATTGGGGTAAAGACCATTCCCACTTGCCACTTGCGAAATGTTTCTACTTGCCATTTTAAAATTACTGTTGCCTTTGGATGTGGGAGAATGTCTTCCTTTGTCAAAATGGCAACGGGAGGCGCGAGTGACAATCCCTTTCCCTTACGATTTGGGACTGCACAAAGCTGTCAGTTTTTGAAATGACACTGTGGCACAGCTTTTCTTTAAGGTGGTGCCTTTCATTTTTGACTCCTGCTGTTCCTGACAGTTGAAATGGCAGCAGGAGGCAGAAACGAAAGTAAGTTCTCGTGGCATTTGCCCTTAGGTAGAAATTAATAATAGAAGAAGCAGGCCAGTGCTTAAAAACAGTTAGTGTCAGATGTCATGCGGTGGACTGTGACCAGTCCCCTAATGAGATGACCTAAAGTGTCCATAATGCTCCGAAGCTAGCCTTAATTCTCAAACTTGCTCACAGTGTTAATCTGTGCTCATATACTTGGGGAGCACTTGATATGTTCTGGAATATTACCTTCTCCTCCAAGAACGGTGCCCCACATTGCAGCCGGGTTTCTCATGAAACCCTAAATTGCTTGGCTTCTTTGAGGTTTATCAACTCTGCAGTGGCTGTTTTCATCTTACTCCATGTTTCTGATTCCTGAGGAATTAATATTCCCCTTTCCCCGCATGTAGTAGCCTTATGGGATGTCGGATAACTCTGCTGATTTCAACCTAAACGTGAACTCTGTGGCTTTACAGATTTATTGGAATTGCGTGGACTCTCCTAGCTTACTAGTTTATTTATGAGTTGCAGGATTTTATTGTATCTCTTCTTCGTCTGATGCCTTCTAGTTCTGCACTGTCAGCTGGTTTGGATCTAATATTTGCAATTCCTTTCTTTGTGGACGGATGTGCTATTCCCAGGGCTTGGGATCTGGACATACAACAGAATTTAAATGATCCTCTCCCAAACCCCACTTTGCTAGTTGAATTCCCATATTCAGCTCTGGGAATAAGCCAGGGCACTTAGCTGTGTGGTTATGTATGAGATATACATTCTGTCTTTTTGCTCAATAAATTTTCATATCCGTTCCTCGGGTACTTGAAAACTGCCTTTGTATGTACTTTAAACTCCTACACAATCTCCCTTTCCTGACCCATCGCTGATGTATATTGATTTATTTATCACTTCCTTAACTTCATTTTATAATCTTTTTAGCTCTCCCAAATGCCTCTTTCTCAAACTTGATTACTTCTTGTTTTTCTTATTTAGCCATTTTGGTCCATTTTACTCAGGGTATTTTCCTTACTAGATGAGCCTCCTACCTCTGAGGCAAGATGAATTGTCCTTGAACAATTGCTCTCACCTTTGGTTTGGTACAGATTCTTGATCGTGTATTTTTAATTCCACCCAATTTGTGTAATTTTCCAAAAATTTTTATGTAAGCTGTGTATCCATTTAATGTGACTTTGATAAAAATTGGTTATAGTCAGTTTAGCCTTTCTTTTATATATTCCTAACCCGTCATTCACTTACCACAGGTCATGTTACGGATTGCTTCATTTTTACCATCTCATGTTAAGAAACAGCATTTTCCGGGGCGCCTGGGTGGCCCAGT